>NC_084484.1:1507810-1859810 GCF_030035675.1 Rhineura floridana
CCGGACCGGATCGCAACTGGCCGCCTCTGGCCTGCTTCCTGTGTCCATGGCGTACAGAATCAAACTCTTCAGACGATCGATTTTATCAGCAAAATGTTTTGCAAATGCGTCACAGGAGGCTTTAGAGTGCTCCAAGGGTTCCTGCGCAACTGGACCGACCAGGCTTCGGACCACTTGGAACAACCTCCTGGGACAACATTCTGCAGATGCAATAGAAGCAGCAAAGAAACCCCTCTTTGCTGCCTCTGTTGCCACTTGGTAGGCCACTATTGCTACTCTAACCCGTGTCCGATCGTCTTCAGAGCGAGATTTCCACCACCGGCGTTCTAGTCGTCTCACCTCCTGCTTCAAACCCCACAACCGTGGTGTATACCACGGCGCGATTTGAGTTCTATTCAGGGGGAGAGGACGTTTCGGGGCCACCCGGTCTATTGCCCCGGTGATCTCTCTATTCCACTCTGTCACCAGGGTTTCGACTGGGCGGTCTTCAGTCAGCTCCAAATCTCCCAGTGCATTCAGGAATCCTATTGTAGTAGTAAGTAAGTAGTACTAAGTAGTAGTGATGGGGGACTTCAACTACCTGGATATCTGCTGGGAGACAAACTCCGCGAAGCACAAAGCCTCCAACAAATTCCTGATGGGCCTTGCTGATAATTTCCTCTTTCAAAAAGTAGAAGAAGGAACAAGGGGATCGGCAATCCTGGACCTGATCTTAACTAACAGGGACGAATTGGTCACGGGAATTAAAGCGGTCGGTACCTTGGGGGAAAGTGACTACATAATGCTGGAATTTGTCATTCTGGGGAAAGCCAAACAAGAATATAGTCAAATATGGACCTTGGATTTCAGGAAGGCCGATTTTAGCAAGCTCATGGAAATGATGGGTAGGATCCCGTGGCTAGATAGACTAAAGAAAAAAGGAGCCCAAGAAGCGTGGGAGTTCATGAAGAACGTATTACAAAAAGTGCAATCGCAAACAATTCCAAAGAGGAAGAAAAATGGAAGACATTGGAAAAAGCCAATGTGGCTACATGGAAGACTGGTGGAGGAGGTAAAAATAAAAAAGAGCATGTATAAAGAATGGAAGGAAGGACGCATCACCAAGGAAGAGTACCGACGAGCGGCTCGGGCTTGCAGGAATAGCGTAAGGAAAGCTAAAACCCAGAATGAGCTGAGGCTGGTGAGGGAAGCAAGGAACAACAAAAAGGGGTTTTTCAGATATGTTCGAAGCAAGAGAAAGACCAAGGAAACAGTGGGACTGCTGCTCAATGAGGATGGCAAAATGTTGACAGATAACAAGGAAAAGGCAGAACTGCTCAACACCTATTTTGCCTCCGTTTTCTCCCAAAAAGGGAACAGTGTGCAACCTTGCATTGGTAGCAATCTCAGGAAGGGGTCGGGATTGCAGTTCGAGATTGATAAGGAGATAGTCAGGAAATACCTAGTTAACCTAAATGAGTTCAAATCTCCAGGGCCTGATGAACTGCATCCCAGAGTATTGAAGGAACTTGCGGATGTACTCTCAGAACCTCTTGCCATCATCTTTGAGAAATCCTGGAGAACGGGAGAGGTGCCAGAGGATTGGAGACGGGCAAACGTCGTCCCGCTCTTTAAAAAGGGTAAAAAAGAAGATCCGGGGAATTACAGGCCGGTCAGTCTGACTTCAATACCGGGAAAGATATTAGAACAGATAATAAAAGAGTCCATTGGCAACTATCTAGATGACAATGCTGTGATTAGTAGGAGCCAGCATGGAATTGTCAAGAAAAAATCCTGTCAAACTAATCTCATCTCTTTTTTTGATCGGGTCACTAGCTTAGTAGATGGTGGAAATGCTGTAGATGTCATCTATCTAGATTTCAGCAAAGCGTTTGACAAAGTCAAGACAGGAATAAAATCCAAAGGGACTTGGATAGACTAGGAAATTGGGCTGAAATTAATAAAATGACATTCAATAAAGACAAATGCAGGATTCTGCATTTAGGCCACAAAAACAAAATGCATGGGTACAGGATGGGAAATACCCGGCTTAGCAGTAGTGCGTGTGAGAAGGACCTTGGAATTGTAGTGGATCGCAAGTTGAACATGACCCAGCAGTGTGATGCTGCGGCAAAAAAGGCAAACACGGTTTTGGGATGCATAAACAGAGCTATAGTTTCCAGGTCAAGGGAAGTAATAGTCCCACTATATTCTGCATTAGTCAGGCCTCATCTGGAATACTGCGTTCAGTTCTGGGCGCCTCATTTTAAGAAAGATATAGACAAGTTAGAGCGGGTTCAGAAGAGGGCGACGAGGATGATAGCCGGTATGGAGAACAAGTCTTATGAGGAAAGGTTGAAGGAACTTGGCATGTTCAGTCTGGTGAAGAGAAGGCTGAGGGGTGACATGATTGCACTCTTTAAGTACCTGAAGGGCTGTCACATAGAGAAGGGTACAGATTTGTTCTCTGCTGCCCCAGAGGGTAGGACTAGGTCTAATGGTTTTAAGTTGCAGGAACGTAGATTCAGATTGGACATTAGAAGGAATTTCTTGACAGTAAGGGCAGTTCGGCAATGGAACCGACTGCCTAGGGAGGTGGTGGGATCCCCTTTGCTGGATGTCTTCAAGCAGAGGCTGGACAGCTATCTGCGGGAGATGCTCTAGCTGTGAATTTCCTGCTGTGAGCAGGGGGTTGGACTCGATGGCCTGCAAGGCCCCTTCCAACTCTATGATTCTATGAAGCAGCATGCAGCAGGATTGAACCCTCCACTCATCAGCCGATGAGAAAAGAGTTCATTCCTTCTGGCTGCAGGGCTCTGCTTTGTGACCCTAACATTGACCCTATCTTGTTCAGTCCTGCAGGCTGCAGGCGACTGCTTTGCCAGCGTGTTCCCCACAGGGAAGTGCTGCAGGGGTGTCACTACCGGGGTGTGGAGGGTGCGGCCCGCACCTGGGTGTCACCATGAGGGGAGTGACACCCAGAGCCGCCCCGCCCCGTGCCGTTGCCCAGCAAGGCTGCTCCAACTCCTCGGAGGCAGGCGGGCAGGTGGGCGAGACCGGGAGCAGCGTTGGCGGGGCGAGGGAGGCGCTCCGGTGTTCCCAGGCCTTCTCCGACTGGGTGCCCCTCTGGCGCGTGCCCTCCCAGGGGCATGGACGGGGTGGCTGGCCTTGAGTGCATGCACACAAGCCCAGCCACCTCGTCCATGCCCCTGGGAGGGCGTGCACCAGAGGTCCGCACCCCCCCACACACACTCCTGCTAGTGATGCCGCTGAAGTGCTGACAAAGCAACTCCCAACAGGATTGAACTCTCCACTCACCAGCTGGTAAGGCAAAGCTTCAGTCCTGCTCTCTGTAGGGCGGTCCTGCTGGGGAGAGGGGGAGGAGACTTGGCAACTCATCCCCTCTCCCGACCATGTATTTAATTAGAGTTTTAAAGCCCTGATTAAACATGCCATTGGGGCAGAGGAAATGAGATGTAGCATCTCCTGATTCCCCCTCCCGTCTCCATGCTGCATGTTCAATAGGGTTTAAAAGCCTAATTAAAATACTACGGCTGCCCCCCTGAATCAATTTGGAGCCTGGATCTGGATCAATCCAAAGTGCTGGATCAGGCCCCAAATTGGATGTGGGAGGCGTGCAGAGCCCTGGTTTCTATTTTCCTCTCCCAGGACCGTTTCTTTATTCCTGCTTGTGTACTGTAGTATTCAAAATGGCTGAATGGATCTAAACAAGTCAATTTTGCATTAACGATGCTACTTCAGTGAGCACTATAATGTACAAGAGAAGACAGCAGAATTATACAGCCACAAGAGTGGCTGTATACTATAGCCAGCATGGATTTTTCACATTCTGCAATGTTAAATGGAAAATACCCCCGCATGCCATTCTGATGCTTCCCATAAGCTCATTTCAAAACAAAACTTTACAAAACTTATAGTTCTGAACTCAGAAACGCTTGCTTAACAACCCTGTCAATTTTCATGGCGATACACAAAACAGTCAGAGAGAATCGAGAGTTCAAAGTCTAAAAAGAGAGAAAAAACCTTAGAGCCCTTTTGGACTTTTTCTCTGAGAGTTCTCATAATCTGTTGAAATTCATTAAAAATCAGCCATGTTCACAGAGTACCTGTACTCCTAATACTGACCTTGCCCCATACTCTGACCTTCATCTACTGCAGTTTAAAAGTTAAAAGAATGCCTGGCTGATTTTTAATTAATTTAAGAAATTTTGGCTGGGACCCAATGATAGCGCGGAGCATGCTCAGTAAGGACCAACTGTCAGTGTTCTAAAAGCCTCACAGCTGCTGGGCTTGGCTAATTAGGGGGCCACACCCACACCAGATTTGATTTCACTTGAGACAGTCATGGCTTCCCTCAAAGAATCCTGGGAAGTGTAGTTTGTGACGGGTGCTGAGAGGAGACTCCTATTCCCCTGAGAGAATGGTTTAACAGTCAGCCACTCTGATTGAAGGTCTGTGAGAGGAACAGGGCGCCTCCTAGCAACTCTCAGCACCCTTCACTAACTACACTTCCCAGGATTCTTTGAGAGAAGCCATGACTGTCCAAAGTGAAATAAAGGCCTGGTGTGGATGTGGCCAGGGACAGCTTTGGTTTAAATTTGGGTGGGAGGCTACGTGTGCCTGCTGTAGCATAAAAAGGTGGGGAAAACGCTGAAAAGCAATGATACTGTTTACAATGATTTCCTTTTGGAAAGGAGAGGGGCTTCCCCTCTGCCCAGTGCCCACTCACCCAATCTCTTCCCCTCCCCCTCCTCCTACCCTCCCTGCCCCTCCCTCTTGTCAGTGTTGGATTATGACCTGGGAGAGCAGGGTTCAAATCCCCACACAGCCACGAATCTCATTGGGTGACTTTGGGCCAGTCACTGTCTCTCAGCCTCAGAGGAAAGCAATGGTAAAACAACCTCTGAATGTTACCAAATTCTTCCAAGTTACACAGGAAGTGGATTGGACTGTGAAAGACCAACCCAAATTGTGTTTGTATTTTGACAACTTTGTAGGGCAGCACAATATCTCAGAGAGGAGGTCACGTCTCCTCCCCTGGTGCATTCACTATAGCTGCCCAATTTCCCTGCTTTTTAAAGTTTGGTAGAAATATCTGTGGGCTATAGGTACATTCTTAAACCACAAGGTTTTTTGCCTAATAGTGAATCTATACTAAGATCTCTTTGTGCCACCAGGGGCCTTCCAAGATCATTCCAGCCCCATTGAATTGAGGCTGTTCTAGCCCTGAATGCTGGGCCATCATTTTGCCAACAGAAAGGGGAGGGGGATGTCCTAAAAAGGTACAATATATATGCAGTAATTTAAGATAAAAATAATTTAGTATCTAAAGCCTTCATGGTGTTTTTGAAATATGTTCTTTCCTTTATCTTTCATATTCAAGTACAGAGAGCCTGTTCAAAGTGTCCTATAACTCTCACCAATACATATATTAATTGTTTGTGTTTAATGTTTCAGTTTGTTTCTTTTTCTGGCAAAAACTTATTTTATGTGGAAATAGGCTTATATTTTGAAACTGCCTATTAAACAGCATTATGAAAAGATAGGGTTCCCCACCACCACCGTGGTTCAAAGCGGATTCAAATAAAAGATAAATGGTTCAATGGACAAAATGGTTAGCAGAATATTCTGTTTCCACCCCTGGAGCTTTTCAGTCCCATGGGAGAACTGCTGTACCTCAACAGGAGCCAATGGAAATAAGCAGTGTCAAGACATACACGGTTGTTTGACCAGTTTGGCTGTGCCTCTCTGGTCAACGTCTCCGTCTTGCTTGCCTGCTCTTGTGTTGAGATTAGCTTGTCTCAGTTCACGGGGAGTGTCTAGAAAATGGAGCTCTGCTATTGACGTTTCCCTGACACTGACTGCAAATAGGGAGTATTTGCAATGCTGCATTTCATAACTGTGAGATCAGTCAGTTTTCTTGATAGAGCACTGACTGAACCTTGAAACACAAACAGAAGCTGTGGAACTGCTGTTTAAACAAACAATGAAGAATGAGCAAGTCAGCATTCCATAGAGGCGGGTAACCTGAAGCCATGAAACAAAAAGCAACAAAAAGCATGAAGGCAGAGAGCTGATGACCTTGGCTTATATCTTTGTAGTCACTCTCTTTATTTGTTGAACTGCTGGTGAATATTTTTATACCAGACCTGCTGTTCTCATTTCAGATTGAAATGAGGAATTCTGCTGCTTTCCACAGTGCAAATTTAAAACAAAGTATTTTTTCCAAGTAAGGGCTGATTCACACGGGAGCTAAACTTCATATTAAAGATGCTTTTCCCATCGTGATAGATTTTCAGCTTTCATACACTCTACCAATCTGCTGTTTTCCACTACCTTCCAATCCTCTGTTTTCCATTCACATTTTAGTATTGCTATTTCCTTGTGGTCCTCCTCCCAAATTTACATGTTTGCTCCCTCCGGAGTATTGCTAATACAGAAGGGGAGGCGGTTTGTTGAAGCCGGTAGAGCATGGGGGTGCAATTTACATGAAAAACGTTATTCTGTTAGTTTCATTTCCTCCTGACATATTTATAGCAAAACCCATTTTTATTAAGTAATGATGAAATGCAATTTTTAGTGGAAGTGTGTGTGTGTGCCTTCTGTTACATTGGTAATTGGGCATATGGAACTCAGAATGGAGAGGGGGTGCAATCCCCATGACTGTTCAGGCTTAAAGTCTGAAGCTGGGAGGACACCTCAGTGTGAAATTAACATGACACTGACTGGACCACCCCTTCTCATAGAATCATAGAATAGTAGAGTTGGAAGGGGCCTACAAGGCAATCGAGTCCAACCCCCTACTTAATGCAGGAATCCAAATCAAAGCATGCCCGACAGATGGCTGTCCAGCTGCCTCTTGAATGCCTCCAGTGTTGGAGAGACCACTACCTCTCTAGGTAATCGGTTCCATTGTCGTATGGCTTTAACAGTCAGGAAGTATTTCCTGATGACCAGTCAAAATCTGGCTTCCTGCAACTTATTCCATGCCCTGCACTCTGGGACGATCGAGAAGAGATCCCGGCCCTCCTCTATGTGACAATCTTTCATGTACTTGAAGAGTGCTATCATATCTCCCCTTCAGGCTGAACATGCCCAGTTCTTTCAGTCTCTCCTCACAGGGCTTTGTTTCCAGTCCCCTGATCATCTTTGTTGCCCTCCTCTGAACCCGTTCCAGTTTGTCTGCATCATTCTTGAAGTGCGGAGACCAGAACTGGACGCAGTATTCAAGATGAGGCCTAACCAGTGCTGAATAGAGGGGAACTAGTACTTCATGCAATTTGGAAACTCTACTTCTGTTAATGCAGCCTAATATAGCATTTGCCTTTTTTGCAGCCACATCACACTGTTGGCTCATATTCAGCTTGTGATCAACAACAATTCCAAGATCCTTCTCACATGTCGTACTGCTGAGCCAAGAATCCCCCATCTCATAACTGTGCATTTGGTTTCTTTTTCCTAAGTTAGGGTTAACTTTGCATTTATCCCTGTTGAATTGCATTCTGTTGTTTTCAGCCCAATGCTCCAGCCTATCAAGCTCCCTTTGAATTTTGTTTCTGTCTTCCATGGTATTAGCTATGCCCCCCAATTTTGTATCATCTGCAAATTTGATAAGCATGCTTTGTACCTCCTCATCCAAGTCATTAATAAAAATGTTAAAGAGCACTGGGCCCAGGACCAAACCCTGTGGTACCCCACTCGTTACTTCTGCCCACTTTGAGAAGGAACCATTGATAAGCACGATTCTGAAGTCGACTAGGGATCCATCTAATAGTTGTTCCACCCAGCCCACATTTAGCTAGCTTGCTGATCAGAATATTATGGGGCACTTTGTCAAAAGCTTTGCTGAAGTCGAGATATATTATGTCCACAGCATTCCCACAGTCTACAAGGGAGGTTACCCAATCAAAAAATGAGATGAGATTAGTTTGGCAGGATTTGTTCTTCATAAATCCATGTTGGCTCCTAGTAATCACTGCATTGTTTTCAAGGTGCTTACAGATTGACTGCTTTATAATCTGCTCCAGAGTTTTTCCAAGGATTGATGTTAGGCTGACTGGTCTGTAGTTCCCCGGTTCCTCCTTCTTGCCCTTTTTGAAGATAGGGCAACATTAGCTCTCCTCCAGTCATCCGGCACTTCACCAGTCCTCCATGATTTTGCAAAGATAATAGACAGCGGTTCTGAGAGTTCTTCAGCCATTTCCTTCAATACTCTAGGATGCTGTTTATTGGGCCTTGCCGATTTGAACTCATTCAAAGTGATTAGGTATTCCTTGACCATTTGTCTATCCATCTCACGGTCGAATCCTGACCCTTCTAATTCATGTTTCCCGGGAGGGTCATAAGCCTTTTTTTGGGAGAAGACTGAGCCAAAGTAGGAATTGAGCACTTTACTATTCCTAGTAAAACCCTTTCTTCCTTTTTATTTTTTAAAATTAGGTAGTTGGAGACGGTGTGTGTGTGTGTGTGTAACAATGCTACAATGAAAAGTAGCCACTGCTGTCCCCACTGTGCAGGAAAGTTGCAGGGGTAGTTCAGCTTCGCTTTGGCAAAACCTGAGGGAGTTTCGGTGGAAAGAGTTCAAAAGAAGAAAGGCAGTTTACTGGGCAAGACAGGGGTGAAAGCAAGCAGGGCTGCAGCAGTTTGGGATCAGCCAGTTGGAAGTTGCTTCTTGAGCCACTGGAAGTAAAATGGAGAGTTTAGTGAGTGGAGAAAGGGGAGTATCTGAAGTGAGGGTCCACGCCCCAGCAAAAAACATAGGAGAGCCTACATGGGAGGAGTGCAGCAAAGTGGAGATGTTTTTTCCTTCACTTATTGCATTTTCAGCAGGTTGCTTTGATTTCGATTTAAAGGGAAAAGTAGCAACACACCTTGCTTTTGTCTGCAACATCATGTAAACTGTGTGAATTAAACGGGGGTGCAGGTGGCACCCATCTCATATTAAATCTCCATGTGAACCAGCCCTAAAGGTACTCTCTGGTTTGATTTCTATGGTCAAGATGTACCATTAAGTCTACCAATAACATTTCTGGGCAGACCAAAAAAATTATAGGAAGCCAGCACAATTTACGCTGGCGTAAATTATGCCAATGGACTTTACTCCTTTTCGAAATCCTGTTCAGGAGCAGGGCTATTGCCAGCTGAGCTAGCCCAAGCCTACTAGAGGGAAAGCAAGCCTTTAAAATTTAGTTTGACTTCCACCATCCTTTTTGCCAGTGTAACTTCTGCTAGGTTCTGCGGCTTTCGATGCCGTCGACCATGGTATCCTTCTGGGGAGACTGGCTGAGTTGGGAATGGTACTGCATTGCGGTGGTTCCACTCCTACTTGGCAGGTCGCCTCCAGAAGGTGGTGCTTGGGGAACATTACTCGGCACCCTGGACTCTCCAGCATGGGGTTCCGCAGGGGTCACTTCTGTCCCCCATGCTGTTCAACATCTACATGAAACCGTTGGGTGCGGTCATCCGGAGGTTTGGAGTGCGTTGCCATCAGTATGCTGATGACACAGCTCTATTTCTCCTTTTCATCTTCTTCAGGTGAGGCTGTCAATGTGCTGAACCAGGGCCTGGCTGCGACAATGGACTGGATGAGGCCTAATAAACTGAGACTCAATCCAGACAAGACTGAGATGCTGCTAGTGGGTGGTTCTTCTGACCAGATGGTGGATGTCCAACCTGTTTTGGATGGGGTTGAACTCCCCCTGAAGGAGCAGGTTCGTAGCTTGGGAGTTCTCCTAGAACCATCTCTGGCACTTGAGGCTCAGGTAGCCTTGGTGGCACGGAGTGCCTTCTACCAACTTCGGTTGGTGGCCCAACTACATCCCTATCTGGACAGGGATAACCTGGCTTCAGTTGTCTATGTTCTGGTAACCTCCAAATTAGATTACTGCAATGCACTCCACGTGGGGCTGCCTTTGAAGACGGTTCTGAAACTGCAGCTTGTGCAAAATGCAGCAGCCAGATTGGTAACAGGGACCAGACGGTCCGAACATATAAAACCAATTCTGGCCCACTTGCATTGGCTGCCTGTATGTTTCCAAGCTCGATTCAAGGTGCTGGTTTTGATCTATAAAGCCTTACACGGTTTGGGACCACAATACCTGATGGAACGCCTCTCCCGATACAAACCCACCCGTACACTATGTTCAAGATCAATGGCCCTCCTCTGGGTGCCTACTCCAAGGGAAGTTCGGAGGGTGGCAACAAGGGAGAGGACCTTCTCAGTGGTGGCCCCCAAATTATGGAATGATCTTCTTGACGAGGCGTGCCTGGCACCAACACTGTTATCTGTTCGGCACCAGGTCAACACTTTCCTCTTCTCCCAGGCATTTTTGCATGTGTTTTAAATTGTTTTAAATTTTTAAATTGTGTTTTAAATTGTTTATATGTGTTTTAAATTGTATATTTGTTTTAATGTTTTTGGTTGCTGTAAACTGCCCAGAGAGCTTCGGTTATGGGGCGGTATACAGGTGCAACAAATAAATAAACAAATATAGGTCATGTGACTGAGCTGAACAGAGTTTGTAATAGGGGTAAGTCTTCCCCTGACCCATCCCGCCGCTCAGATGTCCGATTTTCAGGATTTAGCCTGGCCTCAGCTCAGCCAGCTGAGGCCTGGCTGAAACAAGATGGAGGACTTATGCTGGAGTATCTCCAGCTGAGTCAGGATGAGGGACTTCAGCCAGTGTAGCCCTCCTCTGGAGATCCACCTATTCCTAACTCCACTCAGCCCAGTGGATCTGGGGTTTGATTGCTCCCTAAGTCTTAAATCCCTTAAAAATATAAAATTAGAATATGAACCAATGGGTTTTTTGGTCATTAATTGCAGTTAACCATTTTAAAAATCTTAATGGACATAGTTCTAATCTAGATGATATTTTGAGAGTTTTTGGAGAGACTCCTCATTAATAACTCATTGAAGGAGTTTCAAAGATTAGAGCCTTTCACTTCCCTGCCTGTCTCAGCAAGAGATAACATAGAACAGTCTTTGGACAACATTTCTCCTTCTCTTCCCTCAGTGCACTGAAGGAAATTTCACACATTACTTTTGGTTTTGGGTGTGTACCTAAAAAGGTAAAGTTCAAATGTTACCAACATGTTTGAAAGTCAGGATTGGCCATGGTGCCCTGTGTCATGAATCAAGTGGGCTTTATTTTAGGGAACTCTTCTCATGGTATAGTAGGAAAGTGACAACTGTTCAAGAAGAAAGAAAAGTAACTGGTCTGTTCTGCAGGTGTGTTTCCAAGAAATGTGCCGTAAAGAAGTTTATTGTTTCCACTCTCATTATTGCCCCACAGAAGAGACTAGAAGCAAGGTGGTAAACAACAGATAATATTCCCATAATATTCCAGGTTTTGCACAACATGGAAATTAATCTTTACTTTTCCATTAAGTACTTAACCCAATTTTGTGATTGCATGCATGAGGGAGGAAATAGTCAATACTCAATAGGCTATGAGTCATGTGCTTGAAAGAAGGAACCATTTTTATCTAGAAGTCATGACTTCTGCTCTATGTTACCTTCAGCAATTTAATGTAATCTTGGGACTGATTGCATGAGGCAATGTCTATTAGGCAAATGCATTCAAGACACAATGCTTCCAGGGAGTGAGGAGTATTTTGTGAAGGAAAAGCCAAATGACAGTTGCCCTATAAAGACTTTAAAGGGTAAAGGTGTCCCCGCATTTGTAGTGCGAGTCGTTTCCGACTCTTAGGGTGACGTCTTGCGACGTTTACCAGGCAGACCGTATATATGGGGTGGGATTGCCAGTTCCTTCCCCGGCCTTTCTTTACCCCTCAGCATATGCCGGGTACTCATTTTACCGACCACGGATGGATGGAAGGCTGAGTGGACCTCGACCCCTTTTACCGGAGATTCGACTTCCTCCTTCCATTGGAATCGAACTCCGGCCGTGAGCAGAGCTTCGGCTGCATTACCGCCGCTTACCTCTCTGCGCCACGGAGGATCTTTGAAAGACTTTAAGTGTTTGGTTAAGGGAAAAAGGAAAAATAGTTACAGAGGGCTCAAGTGAGCAAGACATGACTCTGTTATATGGAAAAAGCAAAAGCTATAGCCATTAAATCTTGACCTTTTCTGATGGTCTTTCCAGACTCTAGCTATTTTCAGGCAGCATTCAATAACACACTGACAAATTCACGTTACACAATTAAAGTTAATTGGGAGCTCTTATACTACAAACCCATTTCCCCAAAAGATAGGATTTTTTGCAATAAAGAAAGTGAGAAATCAGAGTGACTGCTCATTAAACAGAGCATTCTAATTTCCTTGAAAACAAATCAGGATGGATGCTGATCAAACCAGTCATCTAGAAGTGCCCCAAATCTTTTGCTTTCACTAGAAGGAGTGCAATAAAAGATCATCACATCTTTCAGCTTCATAGTTGTCTGTTCTTTCTTACAGTGTCCCCATTTCATGATTGATCACACACCAAAACAAGATATGATGATAATCATGGGGGACTGGAATGCAAAAGTAGAGAACAGAGAAGAACTAGGAATTGTGGGGAAATGGATCTTACGAGACAGAAATGAAGCAGGAGAAAGACATTGAATTCTGTGAAGCCAACAATTTGCTTCTTGCTAACACATTGGTAGCAGAATATGGAGAAGTTCCATACTTTCTGTGAAAACAAGACCAGGAGCAGACTGCAGTACAGATCATGAACTGTTCGTATTGAAAATCAGAGTAAAGATAAAGAAGAACAACAAAGCAATCATAATGCCAAAATACAATTTAAATAACATCCCAGAAGAATATAAAGATCAAATAAGGAACAGGTTTGAGGCTTTAAACTTAGTTGACAGAGAACCAGAAGAACTATGGAGTAAAGTCAGACTCATGATCAGAGAAGAATGCAAAAAGACAATACCTCTAATTAATGGATGACTGAAGAAACTCTTAAAATGGTCAAAGAGAGAAGAAAAGCAAAAGCAAAAGCAAAAGGAGATAGAAACACGGTTAGAACCCTACATGCAATCATACAGCAACTAGTACGTAGGGACGAAGAGAACTATTGCAATAGTTATTGTATAGAAATAGAAGGGGACAATAAAAAGGGAAGAACAAGAGACCTATTCCAAAAGATTAGACAAATTAAAGGGAAATTTAAACCAAGAGTAGGGACGTTGAATAATCAATCAACAGAGGAACACACTGACTGACCGAGATGAAATAAAAGGAAGATAGAAGCAATACACTGAAGAACTCTATAAAAGAGAAGCCAGGATAACAGATTCATTCATGGAGGAACCGTATGATGAAGAACCAGAAATTTTAGAATGTGAGGTGAAAGCTGCTTTTAAAATACTTGGAAGAAACAAATCACCAGGAATAGATGGCATACCAATAGACCTGCTACAAGCTACTGAGACTGAATCTGTCCAAACTTTGACAAAAATTTGTCAAGAAATATGGAAAACTAAACAATGGCCCACAGACTGAAAGTGTTCAATATACATCCCAATTCCAAAGAAAGGGGATCCCAGGGAATGCAGTAATTATCGAGCTATTGCCTTAATATCCTGTGGAAGTAAAGTAATGCTCAAGATTCTACAACAAAGGCTCTTACCATATATGAAGCGAGAAATGCCAGACGTCCAAGGTGGATTTAGAAAGGGAAGAGGGACCAGAGATCAAATCACAAATGTTGGATAATGGAACGGAGCAAGGAATTTCAGAAGAAAATCACCCTGTGCTTTATACATTACAGGAAAGCCTTTGACTGTGTAGATCACGAAAAACTATAGAATGCTTTAAAAGAAATGGGGGTGCCACAGCATCTGATTGTCCTGATGCACAACCTATACTCTGGACAAGAGGCTACTGTAAGGACAGAATATGGAGAAACCGATTGGTTTCCAATCGGAAAGAGTGTGACACGGGTGTATTTTATCACCCTTTTTGTTTAATCTATACACAGAACATATCATATGGAAAGCGGGATTGGGCCAAGATGAAGGAGGTGTGAAAATTGGAGGGAGAAATATGCAGACAATACCATACTCTTAGCAGAAACCAATGATTTGAAACAAATGCTGATGAAAGTTAAAAGAGAAAATCACAAAAGCAGGACTATAGCTGAACATCAAAAAGATGAAAGTAATGAGAACAGAAGAGTTATGTCACTTTAAAGCGGACGAGGATAATAAACTTGTCAAGGATTATTATCAATACCTCGGCACAGTCATTAACCAAAATGGAGACAATAGTCAAGAAATCAGAAGAAGGCTAGGACCGGGGAGGGCAGCCCTGAGAGATCTAGAAAAGGTCCTCAATTGCGAAGATGTATCACTGAACACTAAAGTCAGGATCATTCAGACCATGGCATTCCTGATCTCTATGTATGGATGTGAAAGTTGGACAGTGAAAAAAGCAGATAAGAGAAAAATAAACTCATATGAAATGTGGTGTTGCGGAGAGCTTTGCGGACACCATGGACCACAAAAAATTGGGTGTTAGAACAAATTAAACCAGAACTATCATTAGAAGCTACAATGATGAAACTGAGGTTATCATACTTTGGACACATAATGAGAAGACATGATTCCCTAGAAAAGATAATAATGCTTGGAAAAACAGAAGGGAGTAGAAAAAGAGGAAGGCCAAACCAGAGATGGATTGATTCCATAAAGGAAGCCACAGACCTGAACTTACAAGATCTGAACAGGGTGGTTCATGACAGATGCTACTGAAGTCACTGATTCATAGGGTCGCTATAAGTCGTAATCGACTTGAAGGCACATAGCAACAACAACAACCCATTTCATGGTAATCGTGTAGAACTGATTATATAGCTATTTGCAAATAATTTGTTAGGAATGGGCGTCATGTGAATGGGAGTGAAGTGACTGCAGAAAATGGCAAATAGTTAAGAAGCATAAACTCAGGTTTGTTACAATTAACAAATGATGGACTATGCAGTTCTCCTCCCCGCCGGGCAAACAAGCTAATGTAACAGACAGCAGGTAGTAAAATAATACTTTTTAACTGATTCTTGCAATTTCAAAAAAGAAAACAAGAGGAGAAAAAAGAATGAGGGGGGAAAACCTGTCATCTCACATTATAAGAACATTTGAACATGTATACATCAATGTTAGTTGACATGTATAGATCAATATATGATGTCCAAATATGTATCCAGATGAAGTTGGCATTTATAGAAAGTACAGTCAAATGTAACAAGGGTGCTTAGGTCATCAATCCATTACATAAGAGTTGGTAGTTATTTATCCTTGCAGGCTCAAAGTATTAAGTCTCTTAACATTCATTAGGGCACTTAATGTCCATTCTTGTTGCCCTGTTGTTAATTTCCATAGAACAGGAATATAATTTAAATGTACATGGACATCTGCAAAGTTCAAGGATTTTGCAATACAAAGTTAATACGGACAAAAGCTTGAGACCAAAACGAAAACGCCTCCATTAGGCATTTCCAGCATTGACCTCCAGTATCTATCTCAGCCTTTCCCAACTGGTATGCCTCCAGATGTTGTTGGACCACAACTCCCATCAGTCTCAGTCAGCATTGCCAATGGCTGAGGCTGATGGAAGTTGTGGTCCAACAACAACTGGAGGCACACCAGTTGGGAAAGGCTGATCTATCTCAATTAGGCAAGGCTGTCCTATAAACACTTTTAAAGTAGGGAGCAGAGAACCTTCTAGTGTATTTCCAAATTCTGCCAGTAAAAGAGGAATCTGTGATTCTCATTCAACTAAAGGGACTAAAACACATTATGTTTCTACACAAATTACAGCATTTTAGCTGTGGTTGATAAGAGCTGACTTCAGATTTTGTACAAAAGCCACATGCCTAAAACACAAACTATAAATACAGTGGTCAGCAGAAGACTGTGTCAAGCTTTGCTTGTGTGACCACACATGGAATTTATGGAAATATATGGAAGGAGCTTTATTTAGCATTTTAAAGCAGGCTCAGTTTTTTGCAGTCTACCCAAAACACTAGAAACGGTGTCCTTCATTACTGTACTGATATCACTGGCTAAATTAACAGAGACAATTTACTCAGCACAAACCACATCCACATGATGTGTCCCATCTGTCCCAAGATACCTGCATGAGTGCATGCTAAGGTAGTGATTGCCAACTCTCTCTCTCTTTTTCTTTTTCTCTTTTTCTCTCTTTCTCACTCTCACACACATGCCCTCCCACACTACATGCATCCACTCATGAGCATGTACTCAATTTACTCGTCATAGCTATCTACTCACATCCCTCCCTCCCCTGGACCCATCTGCTCACTTTCCACCCCCACAAGGCCCCGTTCGCCATCCTGTTGTATATTCCCTAACCTTCCTCCTTCAAAGAGGGACATCCCACCCCCACTCATCCTCTCCCGCTAACTAATCCAAAGGCCTATGGCTGTCCAATCAAAATTGAAATGGGCATGTGCAATAAAGGGCTAATAAGGAATTACAAAAGGGCATGGAAAAGCACAGGGAGACCATTTTCATCTCTTTTGTTTTCTGGTAAATGCTTTTGCCTGGCTGGAAAGTGTCACTTAACAGTGATAATACCTCTTGCTTGGTTGGTTGCAGGATGAAAATATCTGAATAGGGTGTGGTGTAATGTCTTTTTAAGACTTACGAATTGCTTGCTGAGCACAGGTGAGAAGTATTCAATCAGCCAAGTGCTTTGTCTAGTATTCCCTATTTAGATGTATGCTTTGAGCTTTCCATTAAACCTGTTTCCGGTATGTGAGGCTGGAGTGGTTTTCTTGATAGCCAGGCATCACGTGGTGTCAGAAGTCCGGTTTGGATTTCTTTTCCTTTGCAATTGAGTGTTGTTGGTGTGTTTTTGCACACATTTATCAGCTTAGTAGCTGTAATTCCAACCTCCATCTCCACTTGTTTTGCAAGGTAATTTGGCTGAGAACTGGAAATGCTGGGAGCAAGCTTTTCGGCTATATCTGACTGCTGCTGGAGTTGACAATGTCTCTAAGAAATGGCATGTAGCTATTTTGTTGCACTGCGTAGGAGAAGAAGCACTAACAGGTTATAATACTTTTGCTTTCTCTGAAGAGGGGCCAAAAGATATGGCAGAAGTTCTTGAACAATTTAGGATATATTGCACTCCTCATAAGAATGTGGTATTCGAATGATATTCCTTCTGGAATCATTCACAGATACATGGAGATACCATTGAACAGTTTGTTACTGAACTTAAACTTAAAGCTAGTAACTGTAAATTTGGTTTGGCATTTAATGATATGGTAAGGAATAAGATCGTGTTTAGTGTGAAGGAGGAGAAATTAAAGGAAAGACTGCTGAGGGACCCTGATCTTACTCTGGAGAAAGCCATTGAAATGTCGTATAGATTAAATTACAAGAGCTCAGCTACAGACTGTCAAGTTTCTCAACATATGGCAAGGAGCTGCATGCAGTACATGTAACTGGCAAAGACTATGAGGGGATTCCAAGACAGGCTCTTCGACCTGAGAAGTCACAATCTAGAGATAATAAGTGCTCTTGTTGTAGTACAGTGCATAAGCCTTGAAATTGCCCAGCCTTTGGAAAGATTTGTCATAAATGTGGCATGAAAAATCATTAAAGCAAAACCATTAAATTTCAACAAAGAACAACAGGGATTTAAATCCATGAGCTTGATTTAAACAGTTTGTTTACAGGAGAACTAGCTCATGAGACCACTGGTTTAGCTGCAAGCCAAGTGGGTGGATGGTATGCTGATAGAATTCTGTGAGGACTTTCAGTAAAATTTAAACTGGATACAGAAGCTGAGGCGAATGTTTTGCCACTTCATATATTTCGTGGGTTACCAGGAAAGAAAGTGCTAACTAAAAGTGATGTAAGTCTTGTGGCTTATGGTGGAGCGCATATAAAGCCCTTGGGAACTATTGTCCTTGACCGTCATATTATAAGAGGAGCAGCCAGACTACTGTTTTATCTAACAGATAGTTCCTCTCTTCCAATATTGGGCAGGGGAGCCTGTGAGACTCTGGATTTGGTTCATCAGGTTGATAGTGTACACACAGTTGAACCCTTAACATAGGAACGGCTACTTGCTATATATTCTGATGTTTTTGAAGGTCTTGATGAATTTGAGGGTGCTCACCACATCCATATTGATCCAGCAGTGGCTCCTGTTATTCATGGAAGGTACATTTTGCAACACTGGACAGATTAAAGGAGACTTTGGGACAGATGGAGAGTGCAGGAGTAATATCTAGAATTATGGGTCCTACAGATTGTGTGAGCAGTCTGGTTATTACAGAAAAGAAGAATGGGAGGTTGTGCATATGTCTTGACACTCATGATTTGAATAAAGCAGTTCATAGAAAGCATTATACCATTCCTACAACACAAGATGTCTTGAGCCATTTAGCTGGTATGAATTTTTTTACCATCTTAGATGAGAAAGATGGATATTGGCAGGTGAAATCAGATATACCTTCATCATGTTTATGTACATTTAATGCACCTTGGGGAAGGTATTGTCTCCAATGTTTGCCATTTGGACTTAAATACTCTAGTGAAGCTTTTCAACAGAAAAATGAGAAGACTTTTGGTCATATAAAAGGGGTGTACATGGTAGCTGATGGTATGATCACTGCAGCAGAGACATCTGAACAGCATGATCAGATTCTTAATCAAGTTATGGAGGCAGCGCATGCTAAGAACATCAGGTTTAATAAGATTCAATTTAAGGTTGACTCTGAAATACATGGGTCAAATAGTGACTGCTCAGGGAGTTCAACCAGATGATGACAAAATCAAGGCTATCCGAGATATGATACACCCACAAGATAGAGAAGGTGCGCTCAGATTTTTGGGGTCTGTGCAATATCTGTCAAAATATATTCCATGGGAGGCAGAATTGACAGCACCTTTGCGAAATTTGTTGAGAAAGGATGTATTGTTTCAATGGATGCCAGAACATCAGAAAGCTTTTGAATTGATTAAACAGCAATTGTGTCAGGCACCTGTACTTCAATATTTTGATACTACCAAACCAGTTAGTGTGCAAGCTGGTGCATCAAAAGATGGTCTGTGAGCATGTTTGCTTCAGGAGAATAGACCAGTGTCTTATGCTTCGACATCACTTACTTCATCAGAGCAAAATTATGCTCAGATAGAAAAAGAATTGCTTGCAGTTTTGTATGCAATGAGAAAATTCCATCAGTATGTGTTTGGCAAAGTTGTTTTAGTTCAGAGTGATCATAAACCCTTGGAAGCAATTTTTAAAAAGCTGATTGGTAGTGCTCCTGCTTGCGTATGCTTTTACAGCTTCAGAAGTATCAGCTTAATGTAGTGTACACCCCTGGCAAGCTCATGCATCTTGCTGATAAACTGTCTTGAGCTACTGTGGCTCTTCCTATAAGTGATGAAGATCCCATGGCTGGTGTGAGAGTGATACATGGATTGGGTACTTTGGCCATGCATCCAAGGGGGCAACTACTATACAGGAAGCCACAAAACAAGATCCTCAACTTCAAGCAGTGGCAGCCCTCATAAAGAATGGATGAGCACAGTATCTAAGAGATGTTTCTCCTGTTGCAAAGCCATTTTGGTCTGTAAAGGACTCTTTATATTGTTGAGATGATACTGTTTATTTGGGAGTCAGGGTGGATATTCCTGTGTCTCAAAGACAAAGTATCCTCTCTCAACTTCATGGCTCTCATCAAGGTATTCAGAGAACTAAAGCTAAGGCAAGAGGATTGTCCTGGTATGTCTAACTATATTGAGAAGGTGGCTGGAAATTGTTCTGTTTGTGCTCAGTTTGGTCCACGTAATCAAAAGGAGCCACTTAAACCACATGCGATTCCTGAATTGCCATGGGAGAAGTTGGGTGTAGATATTTTTGAATATGGTTCTTCTCCTTTTCTTCTTGTGATTGATTATTTTTCAAAGTATCCAGAAGTATTGAGCTTGTCTGACAAGACAGCAAGAACTGTGATTGTTAAGCTTAAAACTGTGTTTGCTTGCCATGGAATTCCGAGGATACTTGTGAGCGATTATATCCCTTCGCTAGTAAAGAGTTTCAATGGTTTCCTTATGATTGGGGGTTTAAACAATGTTTCAGCAGCCTAGGATATCCTCAATCCAATGGAATGGTTGAAAGAGCAATCCAGTCTATTAAACAGCTTATTAAAAAGTCAGAAGATGCTCAAGTGGACCCACATTTGGCATTGCTGGAATATTGCAATACACCAGTTACCGGAATGCCATATTCACCTGCTCAAATGTTGATGGGCAGGATGCTTAGGAGTAAGTTTCCAGTAACTACTAATTCATTATACCCCAAGATACCCACTCATGTAAGCAGGGACCTTCAGAAAATATAGGATAGACAAAAACATTTCTATGACTGTACAGCAAAGCACCTCAAGGCCCTAGAACAGCCTTTCCCAACCAGTGTGCCTCCAGATGTTGTTGGACCACAATTCCCATCTTTCCTGACCATTGGCAATGTTGGCTGAGGCTGATGGGAGTTGTGGTCCAACAACATCTGGAGGCACACTGGTTGGGAAAGGCTGCCCTAGAAGATGGAGACCCAGTATTGGTAGAGTCTAATGAAGGCTTGCTCCATGCTACTGTTATAGAGAAATGTGAGCAGCCTTGTTTGTATCAAGTAATGACAGCAGATGGTCGCAAGTATCAGCACAATAGACACCATTTAAATCTTCAAAGGCGGACATCTGAAAAGTGTGGTGATTCATCAAGGCAGGATGAATCTCTTGCCATGGAACAGGATATTCAACTGAATGATCCTCTAGACAACTTTGTAAGTGACGCTAAAGACACTAATGAAGACAACATTGTACCTCAGGAGACAAGTGCTTTCCCTGTTCAAGAAAGGCTTCCTGTATGTGTAACATTTCGAGGCAGACCTGTCATCTTACCAGCAAGATTTAGGGACTATGTCCCTTGAGGAAGGATGGTGGTAAAGACCATCCTCAGCGGTGGGCTAAGTACCGGTGACCTCTGTCCTCATTGTAGTAATTTCTTTGATTTTTTCTTTTTTTGTGTTTTGATATATGCTAAATATGATTTTATTGTTTTTAAATATATGTGTACTTGTTCATTTCATTTCATTTATTTCATTTTTAAACCGCCCATAGCAAATAGCTCTCTGGGCGGTGAACAAAACAAGAAAACTTGTTGCTATGAAAAGGAGATGTGGTGTAATGTCTTTTTGAGACTTATGAATTGCTTGCTGAGCACAGGTGAGAAGTATTCAATCAGCCAAGTGCTTTGTCTAGCATTCCCTATTTAGATGCATGCTTTTAGCTTTCCATTAAACCTGTTTCCTGTATGTGAGACTGGAGTGCTTTTCTTGATAGCCAGGCATCACATGGGGTGTAGAAACCTCTGGTTTTTGTATGGCTGGAATGTAACCTCCTGTACAAAATAAAAATCCCCTCCATGGTTGCCCCACCCACACCTGGCAGGTGCCTTCTGGAATGTTGCCCATGACGGAATGCAGCCCTTGGGCTGGGAAAGGTCCCCCCCACTCTATATCATGGCAGGCACATACATGGCTGAGAGCGATGCAGCTGCAGGGTGTGAAGACACTCTGGACCAACTGAACAAGCACTCAGCAGATGTAATTTGCTATCGGCAGCTTATGAACTGCCTAATGTAGTAATGTACTCAGATGAAAACCTTGGTTGTGTTCACCCATTTTGTTTAGTCTGTCTCTATAGATGGAGGACAATTTCACCGCAAAATCACACAGAGGATTCTAAGAAGTGTAAAGAGTGGGATTAGAAATAGTTTAGCCAAACAAATGATCCATATAGTTTCACCCCTGGGAGGCCCATGTTTGAAACAGAGATCAATATTCTAGTGTTCTTCAACCATGGGTTCCCTGAAGGGCCGGATTAAGCTGAGGAGGGCCCCTAGGCTGATTGGTGTTTGGGGGCCCTTCTCCTCTTAGGCAATATTTTTCTCAAACCCCTTACAATGGTAATGGACTGATGGTATACATAGTTTTATTAATAGACTTGTATGTTATCTTGTTAGCATGGCTTACTTCTTTTACTAGTAATTATTATTTTCAATAATGTTTTTAGTATTAATATTATAGTAAACACAATAAAACACATTTTATTGAAAACATTTCCTTGTTTTTCTCTCAACAATTTGTTCAATAATTGGCAAAAAATCTGTTTTTCTGAGAATAGTAGGTTCGATGTGCATCAATGCCAAATTGTTCAGTTTATAATCCTTCATGGTGGATAGTAGATAGTTTTTAACATGTTTTAGTGCAGAAAATGACCGTTCTCCAGAGCAGTTGGTTGTCAAAAGCGATAAATAAATACAAAGACAAATGAATACATTTGGAAGAACTTCTTGAAGGCCATTGTGTACAAGGATTCTAACCATGCCCCACCTGGCCGCCCATTAGAACCGGCCCTGCCTATACATACAGTATGCACGCCACAAACCACAAAGATTAAAAACAGCGATCAATACTAAATATCGGCGTGCAGTGCGCAGGCGCAGTAAACGTATGGAAAATAAAGTGTTTAATGGACCGTTTTTATTTGGCTGGTGTGCATTATGTCTTTTAAGCCATCCTTTTAGAATGTTATGAATGCAATTGCAAAGTGCAAACATTTTCTTTTTGTACATAATGAAAAATCTATATTATAATTTTTTTTAGCTTATGCACGGGCCCCCAAGAGCTCTGGGCCCCTAGGCTTCAGCCTACTAAGCCTAATGCATAATCCGGCCCTGGTTCCCTGATGTTACTGGAGTCTAACTCCCATCATCCCCAGCCAGCTTATGCAAAGGTCAGGAATGATGGGAGCTATAGTCCAACAACATCTCCTTAACATTGCAATTGGGAGAGGCCGTGCAAGCCCTTGACCGCTGCCTGGACTTGGTGGTGGGCTAGCTGAGGGCCAATAAACTGAGTCTGAATCCTAGCAAGATGGAGGCACTGTGGGTTGGTGGTTCCCGAGTTTGGATAATTGGTCAGCTGCCTGCTTTGGATGGGGTCGTACTTCCTCTGAAAGAGCAGGTCTGTAGTCTGGGGGTGCTCCTGGATCCATCTTTGTTGCTAGAGGCCCAGGTGACCTCCGTGGCTACGAGTGTCTTTTACCAGCTTTGGGTGGTAAGACAACTGGTGGCAGTTTGTAGACTGGGATAGCGTGACCACTGTTGTCCATGCCCTGGTAACCTTCAGGCTGGATTACTGTAATGCGCTGTATGTGTGGCTGCCCTTGAGGTTGGTCCAGAATTATTATTTATTTTATTATTTATTAAATTTATATACCGCCCGACTAGCGATAGCTCTCTGGGCGGTGAACATAAAATAGTATAAAAATACAATGAATAACAAAATAATTTTAAAATACAATCAACAATACAATAAACATTATTAAAATTAGATCAATGTAACTTAAAATGCTTCAGAGAATAGGAAGGTTTTGACCTGGCGCCGGAAGGAAAGCAGAGTCGGCGCCAGGCGTACTTCCTCAGGGAGACTGTTCCATAGTTCGGGGGCCACCACTGAGAAGGCCCTAGATCTTGTCATCACCCTCCGGGCCTCCCTGTGAGTTGGAACCCGGAGGAGGGCCTTCGTAGCAGAACGTAGTGCACGGGCTGGTTCATATCGGAAGAGGCGTTCCGCAAGGTATCGTGGTCCCGCACCGTATAAGGCTTTATAGGTTAATACCAACACTTTGAATCTAGCCCGGAAACATATTGGCAACCAGTGCAAGCTGGCCAGAACAGGTGTTATATGCTCGGACCGCTTGGTCCTTGTCAGCAATCTGGCCGCCGCATTTTGCACTAGTTGTAGCTTCCGAACTGTCTTCAAAGGTAGCCCTACGTAAAGCGCATTACAGTAATCCAAACGTGAGGTTACCAGAGCATGTACCACTGATGTAAGGTCCTCTTTACTCAAATAGGGACGTAGCTGGGCTACCAACTGAAGTTGGTAAAACGCATTCCTAACCACCGAGGCTACTTGAGCCTCAAGTGAGAGGGAAGAGTCTAAAAAGACTCCCAGACTACGAACCCGGTCCTTTAGGGGGAGTGTAACCCCGTCCAGGACAGGGTATATATCCACTATCTGATCAGAGAACCCGTCCACCAACAGCATCTCAGTCTTGTCTGGATTGAGCTTCAGTTTGTTAACTCTCATCCAGTCCATTGTCGAGGCCAGGCAACGGTTTAGCAAATCGACAGCCTCACCTGAAGAAGATGAAAAGGAGAAGTAGAGCTGCGTGTCATCAGCATACTGATGACAACGCACTCCAAAACTCCTGATGACCTCTCCCAACGGCTTCATGTAGATATTAAAAAGCAGGGGGGACAAAACTGACCCCTGCGGGACCCCATATTGGAGAGCCCGCGGTGTCGAGCAATGTTCCCCAAGCACTACCTTCTGGAGACGACCCGCCAAGTAGGAGCGGAACCACTGCCAAGCAGTACCTCCAACTCCCAACTCCGCGAGCCTCTCCAGAAGGATACCATGGTCGATGGTATCAAAAGCCGCTGAGAGATCAAGGAGAATCAACAGAGTTACACTCCCTCTGTCTCTTTCCCGACATAGGTCATCGTACAGGGCGACCAAGGCTGTCTCAGTGCCAAAACCGGGCCTAAAACCCGATTGAAATGGATCTAGATAATCAGTTTCATCCAATAGCGCCTGGAGCTGGCCAGCAACCACCCGTTCCAAGACCTTGCCCAGGAATGGAACATTCGCCACTGGCCTGTAGCTGTTAAAATTGTCTGGGTCCAAGGAAGGCTTTTTCAAGAGTGGTCTCACCACTGCCTCTTTCAGACAGCCTGGGACCACTCCCTCTCGTAAAGAGGCATTTATCACTTCCTTGGCCCAGCTACCTGTTCCATTCCTGCTAGTTTTTATCAGCCAGGAGGGGCAAGGATCCAGTACCGAAGTGGTTGCACGTACCTGTCCAAGCACCTTGTCCACGTCCTCGAGTTGAACCAACTGAAGCTCATCCAACAAAACAGGACAAGACTGTGCTCCGGACACCTCACTAGGATCTACTGCTATAACTTGAAGCTGCAACTGGTGCAAAATGCAGCAGTGAGACTGCTCACTGGGGCAGGGTATTGCCAACATGTCACTCCGCTGATGAAAGAATTGCACTGGCTGCCCATTTGCTACTGGGCCAAGTTCAAGGTTCTAGTTTTGTGACAAAGCCCTATACAGCTTGGGACCAGGATACCTGAAAGACCATCTTACCCCTTATATACCCAGTCGATCACTGAGCTTTGCAGGTGAGGGCCTCCTGCAGATACCATCTTATCAGGAGGTCCGTTCTGCATAACATAGGAAATGGACCTTTAGTGTGGCGGCACCTACACTGTGGAATTCCCTCCCCTTAAATATTAGGCAGGAGCCACCTCTTTTATCTTTTCAACGCCTTTTGAAGACCTTCCTCTTTCAACAAGCCTTTTAAGTTGAGTCCTATCCCAGTCTGAGTCTGTGTTGGAATTGCTTTTTAATATTTTTTTTTAAAGAATATGTTTTTTAACTATTTTTAAAAATGTTTTTAAAGATTTTTTAAAAAACTTTTTAAAAGTTGTTTTGTTTTAATGTATTTTAAGGTCTGTTTTTATGATGTTTTGATGTGTTTTTAATGCTTTTGTTTGCCGCCCTGGGCTCCTGCTGGGAGGAAGGGTGGAATATAAATCAAATAATAAATAAATAAAAATAAAACAACTGGGGATGCAAGGTTGAAGAACACTGCTGTAGTCCAAAAAATCATGGAAGAGGATATGAGTGGAAGCACAAGAGTCTGTCTCTAATGGCCTGGAAAACAAGATATGCCGGGCCTTCATGGCACTTCTCCAGAGTGAAAAAACCATGCATACAACATGCACATGTTACCTTTTGGATGCTTTTGTGTGACGATGCCCCAATGAACTGATGAGGTTTCAAAAACGTATTTTGAGTGGACAGATGTAGGAGTTCACAGATTTCAGCTGCTGCCGTTTTTACAATCGCCTTCACCAGTTCGCCAAAATGTTCCTCACGTTCCAGAAATCACTGATCTGAAACAGTTCCTGGCTCACACATTATAAAACTCATGGGAAGGAAACATTCTTTTTTTTATATAATTACCTTTTATTTTATTTTTCAGAATATACAGGAAAATGAACAGTTAATCAACAAACATGGAGTACATTGTATATACAAATGATGTTGATAATCCAATCTTATGTCCAAACGTTAATAAAAACAAAATGGCATTTTATAATTATTTTTCACTCATTGACTTTATTCTCTCTGTCGTTCTATAAGTTTCTCTGTTAGTGTTAAGAAAGGAGCCCAAGGGGTGTATCCAACTTTGTGCTAAGATGAATCGATTGGTTCCCAATCAGAAAGTGTGTGAGACAGGGGTGTATTTTATCACCCTATTTGTTTGATCTATACGCAGAACATATCATATGGAAAGCGGGATTGGACCAACATGAAGGAGGTGTGAAAATTGGAGGGAGAAATATCAATAATGTAAGATATGCAGACGATACCATACTCTTAGCAGAAACCAGTAATGATTTGAAATGAATGCTGATGAAAGTTAAAGAGGAAAGCGCAAAAGCAGGACTACAGCTGAACATCAAAAAGACTAAAGTAATGACAACAGAAGATTTATGCAACTTTACAGTTGACAATGAGGACATTGAACTTGTCAAGGATTATCAATACCTTGCCACAGTCATTAACCAAAATGGAGACAATAGTCAAGAAATCAGAAGAAGGCTAGGACTGGGGAGGGCAGCTATAAGAGAACTAGAAAAGGTCCCCGAATGCAAAGATGTATCACTCAACACTAAAGTCAGGATCATTCAGACCATGGTATTCCCGATCTCTATGTATGGATGTGAAAGTTGGAGAGTGAAAAAAGCGGATTAAAAAAATCAACTCATTTGAAATGTGGTGTTGGATGAGAGCTTTGCGCATACCATGGACCACGTAAAAGACAAATAATTGGGTGTTAGAACAAATTAAACCAGAACTGTCACTAGAAGCTAAAATGCTGAAACTGAGGTTATCATACTTTGGACACATCATGAGAAGACCTGATTCCCAAGAAAAGACAATAATGCTGGGAAAAACAGAAGGGAGTAGAAAAAGAGGAAGACCAAACAAGAGATGGATTATTTCCATAAAGGAAGCCACAGACCTGAACCTACAAGATCTGAACAGGGTGGTTCATGACAGATGTTATCAGAGGTTGCTGATTCATAGGGTCGCCATAAGTTGTAATCGACTTGACGCCACATAACAACACAAAACATCTTTCCAGCGCAAGAATTTCCACTTTGTGCAATGGGACTTAACCCTCCTTCACCACCTAAATCTGAGTTCCCCCAAACCTCTGGAGCAGACTTTGGAAGGGCATGAATAGGGGGCTGGGGGGAAGTCCTGTTGCAGAAGCAGAAATCCTTGCAATGATGGAAAACGTTAGTTAAATACTGCCCCAAAAGTATAATGGAAAATATCCCAAAGATCAACATTCATTCATGCATATGAAGAAGTTATAAATTAGGCCACAGGGCATGTTGCCACTGTCTGACCATTCACTTGTGGGCCTGATTATTCAAAGTAAGGTCTCCAGTTTTTGCCCAGAGACTCCAGATTTCTGGGGTGCTCTTTGGGTGTCCTGATGAGGCACCTCAATCTCCAGATGCTCAGCTTTCATTAAAAAAAAGTTTCTAGGTGGTCTGGTTCAAGAGATATACACCAAAATGTCAGCCGCCCCCACAACTTCTGTTAAATGAGCTCATAGCTGATTGCTCTAACCCCACCCTTTCAGGTTTGTAGCCAATAAGTGAAGTCAGGGTTGTGATTGACAAGGGATTTGTTTATCTCCAGACAATATCTATAACCCATTGCAAGTCCAGAAAACTGCAGTTTTTTCTTGCTTGTCTGAAAATCTCATAAACTGATTATGTTTATAACTTTCAGCAGTCTCTCGCTGTGTGCAGAAGATCTAAATGCCATTATTTATTTATTTATTATTTGATTTATATCCTGCCCAGAGCTTGGAAGATTACGTTTAAAAAGCAATAAATTACAGTTACAATTACATGACCCAAAAAAGTAGTAATTACTGTTACAATTACAATTGCTCTGAAAGTAACTGATTACTTTACTTTTTCACAAAAGTAATCACTACAATTACATTTCAGTTACTTAAAAAAAACTCCTACAAGGTGCTGGCCTTGGCTGCTGCACATCTAAGCAGCCTAAAACAACATTAAAAATAAACACACACATATAGAGATAGTAGAGTAATTCTTTTTATCCATAAGATAGCAATGGCGGTCTCTCTGCTGGTAAGGGAAGTGGGGAGGGAGGCAGAGGCCACAGCTCAGATCTCTGCACGTCAAATCAAGTGCAGCCTCTGTCCCCATTCAGCCAGCAAGCATAATCTCTCTCACTTAACCACCTCCCAGACCCTGCCCTGCCACCAACTGAGAGACACTCACTAAAGCAAACATTCTCCCCTGAGATACAAAAAAGTTAACATATGCAAATGCAGTACAGTAGCCAGAGAGGGTGGTGGAGGCCACTTTGTGTGCCAGATGCAGACACAGTTCTCTCTCTCTCTCTCTCTCTCTCTCTCTCTCTCGCACTCTCTCTCTCTCTCTCTCTCTCTCTCTCTCGCACTCTCTCTCTCTCTCTCTCTCTCTGTCATCGTTCACCTCCACAGTTCTTTATCTCCATTCTGCTGCTGCCTCCTTCTCCTCCTTTATCTATGTTCTTGCCCTCTGGCTCCTTTTCCCCTCCATTCTTCACCACCATCCATTTTTTACAACAATTGTTTTCTCCACTCCACCCCGTCTCACTCTCCACCTCCTCCCTCGTTGCCTCCTACCCACCCACAGATCATGAGGGAAGAGTGACACTGCACAGAAGCTCAGTTTGAGGCACATGATTTTCATCCACAAATCAGAGGAGCAGAAGACTTCCCCTGCTTCCCCCCCCCCTCCAAGTAATGCCCAAAGGTAATGCTGGAAACATTACAATTACTCCACAAAAGTAATAAGATCACTCCTAGTTCTGTTACAATCAAAATGTAAAGGAATTACCCACTCGTTCCTCAAAAAAGTCATGAATCACAATTAACAAATTACCTCCAAGCTCTGGTTCTGCTGCAAACAGCTGGTAAAGGGTAGGCAGTGTACTGCAGGTACCAGAACTTCAACAATACTGGCTGCCAGTATTCTTTTAGTTTTGGGTTTTGGTTAGGAACCCTGACTGAATGTGGGTTGCTGAGTTTTCTGCCTTACACCTAGGAATCTTGTTGTGGTTGGTATGGTATCGCACTGTCTTTTGTTTTTGTTTTTCTGTTTGCATTTCATTTACCTTTAACCTCGCTCCCTTATATCCATAGAAGCAACAACAGTGGTTCCATGCGTTCAATCATCTTAAACCCACTGATGATGCACCTTGTCATTTGCATGATGGTTTGTTTCTTGCCCAATAGTGGTAAAAGAGAATTCACTCACTGGGAAGTGTGGCTGCAATTGCTGTTGTTCCCAAGCTATGGCCTGTGAAGGTAGATCAAACCATATGTGCTTTTTCTGTCAATTATTACTCACTGGAATTGGGTTGCCTGTTAAAAGTGGGTTTATAGCAGCCCACAGGTTAGGCAGAAACAGATAGAGAATCTTCTTAACTCTGACTCATTTCTCAAACCTCTTTCTGAAGTGAAGGGTCAAGTCAAGTTTGGAGCAACCAAGTTAAAATGCAGGGGCAGGGCATTCCAGGCAGGAGGTTGCCAACTCTGCTTGGATATGGATATTTCTGCAGAGGATCCCTAGTCAAGCCTTACCAACAGCACAATCCTAACAATATCTACTCAGAAGTAAGTCCTGTTGAATTCTCTGAGGCCTAGTCCTTTAGTAAGTGTGCTTAGAATTGCAACCTTTAGGGGCATCCATCTTTATTCCTGAGTGCTCCCATCTGACATCTCCACAACAATAGGCTCTTTTCTTCCTACAATGGCCTTCTGATGCCTGGTCCAGCTTGAGGGCACTTAAACCCTTCTTGCCAGATCTAGCAAGCAGCAAGTAATCTAGCAAGTAGGCTAGGTTAAATGTTCCCTATCCAGGCTCCCTAAGCAGGTGAAAAGGAATGATTCCATCACTTCAGCTGAACCTGGGAACACCATCTTTTAGCTAAGATTTTTATCTTAATTTCTAATCAAAGAATTTTGTTTGTTTGAGTGGTATGCTCCAGGCAACTGTGGTTGATGCTTAATGTATGTGGGCTGGATGGAACAACTATCAGGTGGATCCACAGTTGGTTCCAGAATAGTACTCAAAGAGTGCTTATCAATGGTTCCTTCTAAAACTGGACAGAAGTAACGAGAGGGGTACCATAGGGCTTGGTCCTGGGCCCAGTGCTCTTCAACATTTTTATTAACGACTTGGATGAGGAGGTACAGAGCACGCTTATCAAATTTGCAGATGATACAAAATTGGGGGGCATAGCTAATACCGTGGAAGATAGAAACAAAATTCAAAGGGACCTTGATAGGCTGGAGCATTGGGCTGAAAACAACAGAATGAAATTCATCAGGGATAAATGCAAAGTTCTACACTTAGGAAAAAGAAACCAAATGCACAGTTGTAAGATGGGGGATACTTGGATCAGCAATACAACATGTGAGAAGGATCTTGGAATTGTCATTGATCACAAGCTGAATATGAGCCAACAGTGTGATGTGGCTGCAAAAAAGGCAAATGCTATATTAGGCTGCATTAACAGAAGTATAGTTTCCAAAGTGTGTTAAGTATTAGTTCCCCTGTATTCAGCACTGGTTAGGCTTCATCTCGAATACTGCATCCAGTTCTGGTCTCCGCACTTCAAGAAGGATGCAGACAAACAGGAACAGGTTCAGAGGAGGGCAACAAGGATGCTCAGGGGACTGGAAACAAAGCCCTGTGAGGAGAGACTGAAAAAATTGGGCATGTTTAGCCTGGAGAAGAGAAGACTGAGTTTCCCCCCCTTTTTTCAAAAAACACATTAATGTAATTAAACTTTTTTCCTTTTTTGTACTGTAATATTTTATTTATTTATTTATTTATTTATTTTTACTGGCATGATTATATATACGAAGTTCAATACAATAATTTTTTTCACTGTCCATGTTTCTTTTCTGGCCATTATTATTATTCATTTCATTTCATGATTATTACTGAAAATAATTTTGTCATATAGAGGAGGGGGGGTGTTAAAAAACGATCCGCTCCGGGTGTCAAATATGCTAGGTATGCCACTGCAGCCATCTGTCGGGCATGCTTTGATTTGGATTCCTGCATTGTGCAGGGGGTTGGACTTGATGGCCTTATATGCCCCTTCCAACTCTATGATTCTATGACACAAGATGAACCTCGTGGGCTGAACCAAACACTTGTTGAGAAGGGGTGTTGGAAGTGGGGCAAGAGCAACTCCTGCTTTTGTTCTTTTGTTTATGTTCCAGAAGGGAGATAGAGTTAGGGTCCTCCAGATGGCTAGGCTTGACTACCTTTACCTGTGATGCTCTGACTGACTTCCTTCCCTCACAGACTGGTATGTCTTAGGGAGCTTATCTGCCGCTCCTCCTATGGTCTTATAGGCCCCTTCCAACTCTACTATTCTATGATTCTATGATCTGGAAGTGACCCAAGTCTCTCAGCCCAACCCTATGTATGGGTATTCCTAAATAAGTCCCACTTTTTTCAGTGGGGCTAACTAGTATGCCTAAGGATTGTAGGCTCTGTATCTTCTAAATCACAGTTGTTCAGTAAAGTGGCAAGATAATCTATCTCCTTGGTGATAATACTTGATACAGGCATACCCCGCTTAACGTTGCCCTGCTTAACGTTGCCTCACTATAACGTACATGCTCCATTCGTCCCCATACCCCGCTTAACATTTGCGCGCTTCGCGATAACGTATACTTTATTGGCATGACGCTGCTGCCATCTAGTGGTGATTGCGTGCAGTACAAGTGAAGACAATTGCTTCACTTAAAGGTTATTTTGCTTAAAGTATACTCTCTGGTCCCATTGCATACGTTAAAGCGGGGTATGCCTGTATGGCCCCAATCGCCGTAGTGACGGGCAAAGGAAGGTATGGCATTGTGAGAAGGACGTGCCAGGAAAGGGGAACACGGCCCAGACATGTTGTGGCTGTGCCTTGTTCCGGTCCTTCCCATACCCGCAAGGTCGTTAGTAGTCCTCTCAGCCAACTCTCAGATCTCCAGTTGCTGCTCTTAAATGCCAGATTGGTATATAATAAAACCTCCCTCGTCCACGATTTGATTGTGGATGAGGCAGCCGATCTGGCATGTATAACCGAGACCTGGGTGGGTGAGCAGGGAGGAGTTGGTCTCTCTCAGCTCTGCCCATCGGGGTACTTGGTTCAGCATCATGGTAGATCTGAGGGTCGGGGAGGTGGGGTTGTTGTCATCTATAAGAGTTCCATCTCACTCACCAAGCACCATGTTCATGCAGTTACTGGCCTGGAGTGTTCGCACCTTGTGTTGGGCCAGAGGGACAGGCTGGGAATCCTTTTGGTGTACCGCCCACCTTGCTGCCCAATGGCTTCCCTAACTGAGCTGGCGGAAGTGGTCTTGGAGATATTGCTGAAATCCCCCAGGCTATTAGTACTGGGGGATTTCAACATTCATGCTGAGACTACTTTCTCTGGTGCGGCTCAGGACTTCCTGGCTTCCATGACAGCCATGGGGCTGTCTCAATATGTTAGTGGTCCAACGCATGCATCGGGGCACACTCTAGACCTTGTTTTTGCTACTGAACATAGGGATAGTGATCTGGATGTGGGGAGTCTTACAACACTCCCTCTGTCATGGACAGATCACTGCTTGCTGAAGTTTAGACTTTCAGTAACCTCTTCCCTCTGCAAGGGTGGGGGACCTATTAAATTGGTCTGCCCCCGGAGACTAATGGATCCTGAAGGTTTTCAAAGGGCTCTGGGGGATTTTCCGGCTGATAGGACTGGCGCTCCTGTTGAAGCCCTGGTCGCTCTGTGGAATATGGAGATGACCCGGGCTGTAAACACGATCGCTCCTGCGTGCCCTCTCCTGTGTAGAGCTCATACAGCTCCATGGTATACTCCGGAGCTGAGAGCGATGAAGCAAGATAGGAGGCGGCTTGAGCGGAAATGGAGGCGAACTCCCAACGGATACAATTATGTGCTGGTTAGTGCTTCGACTAAGCTGTATGTAGGAGCGGTGAAGGCAGCTAAAAAACATCATTTTGCTGCCACTATTAAATCATCTCTTTGCCGCCCAGTGGAGCTCTTTCGAGTTGTCCGGGGGATTCTTCATTCAAACCCTCCGGACACGGTGGAATCATCGGAGGCCCGCTGCAATCAGTTTGCTGATCACTTCCAGAATAAGATCTCATGTATCCGCCAGGACCTAGACTCTCAAGTTATAGCAGTAGATCCTAGTGAGATGTCCGGAGCACAGTCTTGTCATGTTTTGCTGGATGAGTTCCAGTTGGTTCAGCTTGAGGATGTGGACAAGGTGCTTGGACAGGTACGTGCAACCACTTCGGTACTAGATCCTTGCCCCTCTTGGCTAATAAAAACTAGCAGGGATGGAACAGTTGGCTGGGCCAAGGAAGTGATAAATGCCTCTTTATGAGAGGGAGTGGTCCCTGGCTGTCTGAAAGAGGCAGTGGTGAGACCGCTTCTTAAAAAGCCTTCCTTGGACCCAGACAGTTTTAACAGCTACAGGCCAGTGGCGAATGTTCCATTCCTGGGCAAGGTCTTGGAACGGGTGGTTGCTGGCCAGCTCCAGGCGCTATTGGATGAAACTGATTATCTAGATCCATTTCAATCGGGTTTTAGGCCCGGTTTTGGCACTGAGACAGCCTTGGTCGCCCTGTACGACGACCTATGTTGGGAAAGAGACAGAGGGAGTGTAACTCTGTTGATTCTCCTTGATCTCTCAGCGGCTTTTGATACCATCGACCATGGTATCCTTCTGGAGAGGCTCGCGGAGTTGGGAGTTGGAGGTACTGCTTGGCAGTGGTTCCGCTCCTACTTGGCGGGTCGTCTCCAGAAGGTAGTGCTTGGGGAACATTGCTCGACACCGCGGGCTCTCCAATATGGGGTCCCGCAGGGGTCAGTTTTGTCCCCCCTGCTTTTTAATATCTACATGAAGCCGTTGGGAGAGGTCATCAGGAGTTTTGGAGTGCGTTGTCATCAGTATGCTGATGACACGCAGCTCTACTTCTCCTTTTCATCTTCTTCAGGTGAGGCTGTCGATTTGCTGAACCATTGCCTGGCCTCGACAATGGACTGGATGAGAGTTAACAAACTGAAGCTCAATCCAGACAAGACTGAGATGCTGTTGGTGGACGGGTTCTCTGATCGGATGGTGGATATATACCCTGTCCTGGACGGGGTTACACTCCCCCTAAAGGACCGGGTTCGTAGTCTGGGAGTCTTTTTAGACTCTTCCCTCTCACTTGAGGCTCAAGTAGCCTCGGTGGTTAGGAATGCGTTTTACCAACTTCGGTTGGTAGCCCAGCTACGTCCCTATTTGAGTAAAGAGGACCTTACATCAGTGGTACATGCTCTGGTAACCTCACGTTTGGATTACTGTAATGCGCTTTACGTAGGGCTACCTTTGAAGACAGTTCGGAAGCTACAACTAGTGCAAAATGCGGCGGCCAGATTGCTGACAAGGACCAAGCGGTCCGAGCATATAACACCTGTTCTGGCCAGCTTGCACTGGTTGCCAATATGTTTCCGGGCTAGATTCAAAGTGTTGGTATTAACCTATAAAGCCTTATACGGTGCGGGACCACGATACCTTGCGGAACGCCTCTTCCGATATGAACCGGCCCGTGCACTACGTTCTGCTACGAAGGCCCTCCTCCGGGTTCCAACTCACAGGGAGGCCCGGAGGGTGATGACAAGATCTAGGGCCTTCTCAGTGGTGGCCCCCGAACTATGGAACAGGCTCCCCGAGGAAGTACGCCTGGCGCCGACTCTGCTTTCTTTTTGGCGCCAGGTTAAAACCTTCTTATTCTCTGAAGCATTTTAATTTAAATTGATTTAATTTTAAAAAATGTTATTGTATTGATTTTAGATTGCATTATTTTTGTACTATATTGTGTCATTTATTGTATTTCCTATGTTATTGTATTGCCATGTTCACCGCCCAGCGAGCTATTGCTAGTCGGGCGGTATATAAATTTAATAAATAATAATAATAATAATAATAAATACTAGAAAGCATGAGTTGGATCTAGAAGAATATTTCTGCACAATCTAGCCAGCACTAATGTTTGCAAATCTAAGACTTGCTGTTGAACGTTTTGAGCGTCATCTCTCATTTGAACTTGGTTGCTTCTGAGAACACTCCTGCCAACATTCCTCCTCCTCCTCTGTGTAATGTACACATACCTGGGTCTTTAACCTCCTTTTCATAACCCCGACTAAGATAAACAAAAGTGTAAGACACCGATGGGTCGATTTGCTTATGTAGTTCAGGCAAACAGGAATGATGTAAAAACATGCCACTAGAGAAAACTGGACACCTTGGGGATCTTTTTCTGGAAAATAAAAACAAACTACCAGACATCTGATGCAGCCAAAAGAGGACAGAGAGAGAGTCATCAGCAGGGACCAAGTAATTTGCATTACTGAATCACATTGCTGAATATGAAAATGTTGCAGCTGGCTAATCAGCTATGTCATTTTCTTTTCTATTTAGTAGGAGGAACTCAAATATCTTTTTGTTAAACCAGGATTTTCGCTATTTCTCAGGGAAAGGTGGAGGGTTTCCCCCCTTTTCCTTTCATTTCCCCCTTCCCTCCATTTCCTTTGGGTCAGAGTCCTGGAACTTGATGGAAACAAGGAAGATGATGAAAGGGAACAAAACTGGCTCAAAGTGAATGGCAACAGGAGGCCTCAGGCAAGCAAAGCGTAAGCTGTGTGTGTGTGTGGGGGGGGTTTGAAAACATTTGCGTTGTTTCTTTATTTATTTATTCAGCAAGTTCCATTTTTATCCTGGCCCTTTCTAAGTGCTTGGAATCGGTAATGGTAGTTGGCTCAGATATTGACAAAACATTGACAATAAAATTTATTTCTGAGATTCATTAGATGCTGTTTTGGAGCAATCAATACAACATATATTAAAACAATATTTTAAATAATCAACAATAGAACAGAACAGTAATACCTAATGGATTTTGCAAGGAGACCATTCCATTGGATGGGGACCTCAAGAGAAAAGACCCTTCAGTTAATTGAATTAATAGATGTGTCCTCTATCCATTTGTAAACAATATAATTTCAGTGGTACAAAAAATGTAGACAAAGCCAGCCACACTAGTGAAATGTACTTCATAATAGTCCAGTTTCTTACCACTAACCTACCTCTTACACTCAAACTAAATTTTGTCTGAGGAGGATGGATCAGTAAATTTCCAGGTCTTTATTTCATTGTCTTTACAGATTCTGAAGTCTCCTCCTTTTAAAATAAACATCTAGAAAACAATCTGATATATAAGCACTCAAGCCCATGCTCATAGTCTCCTGAGCAATGTACTCAACCTAGTCCTTATGAATTCCAATAGCTTTCTGATAGTTCAAATACAACTTTCACAGCTCTTCAATAGATCTCCTATGTAGTCAATCGTCTCAATGTTTATCCCAGCTCAATCCATTTCCTCTAGTTTTCACCCTCTCTTCTTGATTTACATTTCTAGGGATATGAGAAAGAAGCCTGCTGCTTTTGGGGGGAGGGGAGCTTAAACTAGTGTCCGCTGCTCTAGCTGTGGGCTCCATCTGCTACAGGACTACTCAATTGGGATTTAAATACTTTATGATTGTTGTCTCAGAGAATAGCGAAGTGTTGCATTAAAGAGAAAATTACAGCTGAGAAGTAACTGGCTTAGAAAGAAGAATGACAGGACCAACAAGCACAAAATTTTCCAGGTTTGGAATGATAAGAAAAATAATCCTGGGTAAATAGACATTGATTCTGTACAGTACCAAAGATTTGATCCGTGGCTAATGAAGAGCAGAAAAGAAATTTGGGACACTAAATTCAGACTTGAGAGGCAGTGTGGTGTTGTGGTTAAGGTGTTGGATTATGACCTGGGAGACCAGGGTTCGAATCCCCACACAGCCATGAAGCTCACTGGGTGACCTTGGGCCAGTCACTGCCTCTCGGCCTCAGAGGAAAGCAATAGTAAACCCCCTCTGAATACCGCTTACCATGAAAACCCTATTCGTAGAGTCACCATAAGTTGGGATTGACTTGAAGTCAGTCTATCATCATCATAATCAAATTCAGACTTGTTTCTGTTTATCGCTGACTATGGTGTAAAATGTTCAAAGAACAGGACCACAATACCTGCTGGAACGCCTCTCCCGATATGAACCTGCCCGTACACTACGATCAACATCAAAGGCCCTCCTCCGAGTTCTGACTCATAGGGAAGCTTGGAGGATGGTAACAAGAGCTAGGGCCTTCTCAGTGGTGGCCCCCGAACTGTGGAATAGTCTCCCCGATGAGGTGCGCTTGGCGCCGATGTTGTTATCTTTTCAGCGCCAAGTTAAAACCTTCCTCTTTTCTCAGGCATTTTAGTTTTTCTTTTAAGTATGTTTTAATTGATTTTAGATCTGTGGATTTTTACTTACGTGTTCCTCGCACTGAATTATAGGATTTTATTGTATATATTTATATTTTTTCTGTTGTACACCGCCCAGAGAGCTATGCTAGTCGGGTGGTATAGAAATTTAACAAATAAATAAATAAAAATAAAAAATAAGTGTAACTTGTTAGGGGATGCAGGTCTGATAGGAGCGGAGAATTCTTGATATCCTTTGTTTTTTGTAACATCCCTGCCAGCTAGCAAAGTAAAGTTCCCACAAGTTTTTTATAATGTTCCATTGACAATATTTCCAAACACTGATATTTCCTGATCATGTGCTCTTTTTGTGGCTCAAGACTAATCAGGCAGCTCCTGTATAGGTGTGTACATGTGTTTTTCAGTCTGTTTTTTTGGGAGGAGTTACGGGAACAGCAGCCTTATTTCAAATGGAGGCTGGCAACTCCTTGCAGACCTGAGTGAATACAAGGCCCTTAAACATCAGTCCTTGCTTTGAATTTCATTACTTTGCCTGGCTTGTCTCAAAACCTTTAACATACGTTGAATGTAGCTTATTGTTTGTTAATGAAGAAAAGAACGTTACTTTTCATTAACTGTCTTCAAAAACCTGCTGACAGTGAATTTCTAGAAAGGAAAATAGCTAGCAGCTAAATTTTTAAATACATTTTAAAACAGTCAAGCAAATTCAAGCTGCACTCCCGCCTCTTTATAATAAGAAAATGTGCCAGTTTTGTTTTCCTGCAGCTCAGTGTGCTCAATATGAAGAACAATGACTCTAGTGCTGACACTGTTTACTATCCTGAATCTTGTGGAATGGAGGGCTGTCTTCCAAAGTCCCGCTGTCGGAATGTTTTGAATGTGTTACTAGCTCTACTATTAAAATGATTTCATCATTATTATTTAGTCATGCAGGAATATGTGAATAACCTGTGGGCATCCTACACAAGTTTGTTTTGTCTTGTATTATTTATTTTTTCCATAAAACAAGGCTTGCGTATTCTGAATTGTGCAGGCCTCAATAGCATCTTGTAGTGGTGCTCTGAAGACTAGTTCCAAAAACAGCATTTTGATTCACTGTAATCTCATGACCAAGATTAAAACAAACTCTTAAATATATTTGGAAGTAAAAATCTGCAACTCAGATCACATGCCCTACCCACTGTGGCCATCTCTTTCCTATAAGAAAGCAGACTGCTGAAATCTTCTGTCCAGGGCTGGGGGGGAGACAGAGTGACAGTGATCTTTAGCCTTCAGGCTTGGTGAAGGGCTGGAATTTTCTGAATGCATCAGAACCAGAAGAGTATGTTCAAGCACTGCCTATCTGTCACAGCAACTTGTGTTTGTTTTTTGCAACTTCTGTGGAAAGAGAATCTTAGAAGGCAGGAAAACTAAGGGCCAAAATAAATGTCGGGGTTAAATTGAAATCCCCAGTGCTTGTAAAACTATAGTTCACTTGTCCTATCTAAACCAGCTTGGGCTTTATGGGAAATAGAACCAAAGTGGCCTTTATTTGACTTTTGATATAAAATGTCGGTTTATTTCCTGGTGACCTGACCCTTACCTACATTCCAGTGGCTCGCATAATAAAAGCCGGTTTAAGCTGGACACGTCCCTACTATGCACTTCTGTATCACATTTATGCTTATAACCTTGCTTATTGTTACTAATGTGCCTTGCATAGGAATGTCAAACGCTGTTCCAATGTCCCACAAACCTTGACTTGTAAAACTCCTTTGATATGTAAGCAAAGTAATATCATGTCTGTCTCCAGTTTAGGGGGCGCCCGGTTGCAGCTGGGCCTCCCCTCAATAGTTGCCTTTGTCTGCTCCTGCATAGTGCTTATCTCAAGGACATGCGAAATATGCAGACATAGAGTCTAAGAGATAGTCTTGATGTTTCCACTTTGTCCTTCCCCCTGTACCCCTTTACCTCCTTACATATGCCCCAAAGCTATGACAGTTAGCAATTGCTTCTTTTGTATTTTATGATGAGAACCCGATATTGTAAACTTCGGGGTAAGCCTATATAAACCCTTGAACACCAATAAATGAGGTTCCCATGCTGGCCTGCTTCGGCTTGTAAGTATTGGGTCCCCTTTGCAAAGGTTTCGTGTTACTTGATCTCTGATAGTGGGTTCATTTGCACTCAACTCCGCACTCTTCCTGGGTGTAATAAGCGAGTTGGGGTTGACAGGGCGACTTGCGTGTTGGGTTTGGACCTAACATAAACATGATAGCAGCAGCTGTATCACATTGAAAGAAAGAAAGATGGGTTCTGGATTTTACCAGTAAAGGGGGTGTATGGGCAAAGAGTATAGAATCCTCTCCATGCCCACCTCAGCTCAAGCACTTTTTACACAGCTGAAGTGATTCCTGGTATCACCCACTCAGCTGAGGAAGAAAGTGCTCTAGAAGAGAGGCTGTAAGTTGTTATTGGGAAAAGGGCTTCACAGTCTTCACCGATGAATCCCTTTTGCTGTTAAAACCAGCCTCCCTGCCCTTCGTGTTCTACATTATTGTGGCAGCTCCATGTCAAACTCCTTGGACTGCCACTGTCATGTCTAACTTTTTGATAGGAAGAGAATGAAAAACAAGGACTCAAGCAAAGAATAGGTGGAATATTTACTTTTTTTCTGAAGACCTTAAACCATTGTTGTAGAAAAAAACAAGGAGTCTGACCACATTAATATAGAATGCTATGGCTTTATTTCAAATCCATTCATGCAGAGACATAGACACAGAATTACTGCAGTAATGAGAGGGAGCTCCCCAATAATATTGGGAAAACTCTCTCTGTCCATTGCAGGACAGAGCACCTCTTTTATGCACCTTGCTAACAGCAAGTTTGATTAACATGTAACAGATGTAATATGTTACCGTGGCACAGAGTGGTAAGCAGCGGTAACGCAGCCGAAGCTCTGCTCACGGCCGGAGTTCGATTCCAACGGAAGGAGGAAGTCGAATCTCCGCTAAAAGGGGTCGAGGTCCACTCAGCCTTCCATCCATCCGTGGTCGGTAAAATGAGTACCCGGCACACGCTGGGGGGTAAAGAAAGGCCGGGGAAGGAACTGGCCATCCCACCCCATATATACGGTCTGCCTAGTCAACGTCGCAAGACGTCACCCTACGAGTCGGAAATGACTCGCACTACAAGTGCAGGGACACCTTCACCTTTACCTTTTTAGATATAAAAAGCAGCAAACAAAACAGTAGGAATTAAGTCATAGGGCCTTTTTGTGAGGGACATTTCCTAAAACCCATAAATAACTGTTACACCCAGGTGTGTTTCCTGCTAGACCCAGGAGACTACCATCTGGCCAACCACCAGTGACTTTTATTGCCATTACAGGTATCTAAGCAGTTTCTCAATTGCTAGGGTGTGCGTCAATACGCCTCATGCAAGATGACACTGTCAGATAGAAACATTCTTTTATTGGGGAGACGAGGAAATTGCTGCCATCTGGCACCATTCTCCTTGCTATATTTGACAGTGAGCCGGTTTTGTAACAACCACAGTTGTTTCAGAGCAGCCAGCCCATGCATCCAGCTGTCCTCACAGAAAATGACAGTTTAAACTTCAAAAAAAGTTCTTTTTTGGGAGGACAAGATGGATGATACGGGCAAAATGGATTCCCGTTGTTTAAATTTCCTCCACACCATCCATATAAGATCCATTTGCTTTTGCCTAACGGCAGTGTTCTAACTTACAAAAACCATATTACAAATTTCAGTCAGCTCCAACTGGTGAATATAAAGATTAAACAACAAAATTATTAAATTAAGCTAATTAAGAGCCAAGAAATAATCTTCATGGTTTCACATTTAGGGGGAACTCAGTAACAGTATATTCAGTGGGACATCCAAGTCAACAGAAAAAGTCATTGTCAGACAGACCGAACTTAAGAGGCATAATTTCTAATAATGTGTTTACAGTTCCAGACCTGTGTCACTTAGTCAATAACTACAATTTGCATGGAGAAATACTCCCACTTGAGAAGACGTGCCTGTATTGGAGCCTCTTCCACTTCTCCCTTCCAACTTTCACAAAAAAATGTGAGGTGGTAGAACCACAATGAAATTTCATTGCTTGGGATTGCACAAAGGACCTAAATGTGGGTGGCATATATGTGGGTGCCTGGACTGTCCAGAAGAGATTCATACTATGAAAGAAATATCTTCTCAGAGAAAACTTTAAAACAATGTACTGTACTTGGAAGGAAATTCTTCTGAAACCAGTGGAGCTCATTTCAAGTAAAGGTGCCTGAAAATGTTTATGGTGGATGGCCACTGAACACAACAGTGCCTAAGAGTGGTGCGCAGGAGTGAAAGTTTTCTTGTTTCATTGCTAAAAGAAAAAGAGAAGCCTGATAAAGAAAAGGGAGATAATAAATCTCTGTCAGAGCTGGCCCTGCTGTTAGGCAAAATGAGTCAGTCATCTCAGACAACAAATTAGGTGTCATGAAAAGGAAGCAAATTGTTAAAAGTTTTAATTTTTATTATTATTATATTTTTACTGCCAGGGAGGAAAAGAGGCACTTGTGGGTTGCAAAAAGTCTTCAAGTGATTGTTTTGACCCTTATTTTTTCCTATCAACTTTTCTTCCTACCTTCTGATTTAGTTTTCAACCTTGAAAATCTTCAATAGATAAGCCTAGAATACTATTCGCTCCCTGGACCTAGGGCAAGATAGACGAAGAGTTTGGAAGAGACTGAAGATTGAACATGCGTAGTCATTTCATATATGCAAGAAAATTAGCTTGCTCTCTTTCTCTGTCAACCTACATGGTACTGAAGACAGTCTTAAAGAAGAAGTCTCTTTATCTTACTAGAATGACAATGTCTATTTTCCTATAGCAAAAACATTATTATCCACAACAACAACTTTGTGCTGCATAATGAGCACATAGATTCAGCTTTATGTCAGAAAATGAGTATCTGAGGTAAAGCAGCAGTTCTCTGACTTGTCAGTATCTGACAAGCGATAGTTGACACATGTCTGTATTTCAGTCAACGTTTTTTAATGCTTTAGATCTTCCTCCAATTAAAAAATGCTTAGGTAAACATTTAACCAGTTAATACTTTGTATTCTCCCTGACCCAGAAAGGGAAATTTGCATGTAGAAGCTGCTTCTATAAACAGATTGTCTTGTTGTACAGGAACCCCATAAGTAGATGTATGGTCAGACATGAGGCACCTGATAGGCCCAGACTTCCTAACATACATACTGACAGGTTTTGAACTGTCACTGTGTTGGAAAGCTCTTGGGATCATGAAGAGTTTTTTTTAAATGAAATCTTCAGCCAAAGAACAAATCAGATGTGATCTTAAAAGCAATAGTTCTTTAATATCCTTAGTTTTTACCTTCCAAAACAATAGTCATGAGAGGGGGACTTGATCAGGACAATTGTACATGATGGGGGAGTTTTTAATCCGTCCCCCTTCTATCACAGTCCCAATTAATTAATGCCCCAACCAGATAAAAAGTATCACCATTCTTGGAGTGAAGCATCCATTAGCATCCTCCTTTGCCTTTCTAGTTCCAATACCACCAGCTGTTAATGCAGGGGCATAATGTTGAAAAAGACAAGTACACATAGGGTTGTATTCAGCTAACCTTTACTTAGAGTAGACCCACTGAAATTAATGAAGTCATGGTCATTAATTTCAGTGGGTCTACTCTGTGTAAATGCTAGTTGAATATGACCCATAAAAGCCAGTATGAGTAGACCCAGATTTTTGGTCAATATCCCACCCCCCCAAAAAAGCTGAGAATTTATCATTTAAGTTATGCCTATGTTAGGAAATATTTTATTCTAGGCCCCAAAAGTTGTTCAGAGATGTTAACTTGTAGTCAGAGCTACTAACCGCAGTGGATCATGGAACTAAGAGGGAGGGGACCAGAAGACTCTAAGTTTCGTTTCTTCTCTCTCGTGAGAGAAGAAACCCAGAGGCGCCTCTCAGGCTGTAACATCTTGGAAAAGATAAAAAGTATCCCTTCTGGATTGTTGCTATTTTCTCTTGTCTTGCTTCATTTTACATCCTGTGCAAATGTAGCAAACTCAGCACAAACCTAGACATGTTCCCAAAATATCTTGTTAGAATTGTATCCATAGTTTTACATCACACTGCTGAGTGGATAATTTTCACAGGCATACTAGCCTATCCTTATCTCTTTTACTGGTGTCAATCTAACTCTTGTTCCTCGCCCTCATAAGTTCTTATCTCAAAATAAGTTTCTTAGATTGACAAGTGTATAAATTCTTTATCAATTCCTCGCTTTTTTAAGAATTATGATTTTAATACAATGATAAGAAGATGCGCTTGCTTTATCTATGTATTACTGTGTTCCCATCTTATGATTTTAATAACATTGTATCTTGTTTTACTTATGAAAACTATATAATGGTGCTTCAGTTTAATAAATGGTGCTCTCTCTTCTGTCAGACTGTTGTCTGTACAGTTTAGAGATCCCTTCTTGATCAAGCAGTATTGTGTGTCTATTTGTGTTTTGATATCTGGCTGAACCACTGAGACAGGTAAATTAAATTACCAAGCTTGCACTCCTATTCAGGGCTGAGGGGTGCACTGGCTCGCCCCTGCACAGTGAGGGGCGGGCACTTAGATTTGGACCCAACACCTACACACTTCAGATTCTACATGCATATATCTTTTGAATGCCCACACTTGAACAATCAGTGGGGTTGAAGGCAGAACAGATACTCCAGGTGGAAAGAGAAAGAAGGGGTGCTCATGATTTCCACCATGCATAGAGGAAAGACCTGTGTAAAATTATCATTAGATCTGCCCCCTTTCTTCTATTAAATGAAAGTCATTGAAGCCAAATTTATTTCTTTACAGAAAAGTTGACACAAGCCACCAAAGCTCTTGTGTTGACTATTCTCCACATCAAATGAAATGCACATCAGTTCAGCTAGAGATGAAGACACTATTATCTAAAAAAAAGCAGGTTTTGCACTCCAAGCAGCAAACCACAGTTATTAGTAATCAGGTCAGAAATCTTACTAGTCTGAAGATGTATATTTAGACCCCCAATCCACCCTGGTGCCCTGATCTGGTCACCTGCATTGGGCAGACCCACCCTGCGCTGCCCTAGGGGTCACCTGCCTTAGATCTTGCTCTGGATTAGTGTGGCACTGAGGCTAATTTTTAATTAGGGTTTTTAAAACCCTCATTAAAACATATGGTTGACTGAAGGAAAGGAGGAGATGCTGCATCTTCTTCCCTCGCGCTTCCCTGCAGGAAAGCCCCTTGTGAACGCACAGCAGCCACCCCCTCTGCAGACATCTACAGTCTGAAATGGTACAATCTAGCATGTGAATAAAATATATGTATGATAATTTCAAACTAAGATGTATGAAGGCTCTTTCCTATATTGTTGTGATACAGCAGTTGCAAGTACTCTTGGATGAAATTGATTATCTTGATCCATTTCAATCCAGTTTCAAGCCTCATTATGGGACTGAATTGGCTTTGGTTGCCCTGATGGATGACCTTAATCGAGAGATCTCTTTTGATGCCATTGACCATGATATCCTCCTGAACTGGCATTGTGAGTTGGGCATTGAGGCACTGTTGTACAGTGGTTCTGGTCCTAAATCCAGAATCAGTTTCAGAGAATAAAACAATATTTTATGTACACTGCCATGTACATTTTGTTAGAATAAGCAAACTTGCATGTTCTCTTTAAGAAATGTTTGGGAAATATCTCATGTACCTGTTTACCAGTGATGTAACTTCCTGAAGGGTGGGGTTACCTGGCTTTCTCTTCCTCCTCCTTTGTCTGGTAGTTTTTGCATATCCTCCTTTAAGCCTGAGGAGAGTGAAGCATGCACATGCTCCTCTCCAAGATGACCATTACAATGGACTGAGACTTCTACTTTTCTATCTAAGCTAGAGCCTATGTTTCCTGAACATATGAAAGGTCATGAGTAAACATTCTTTATCTTTTACTTAAGAAGACTGTGTCTGTAATTATTTGTTTCTGAGGGAAAGGGTGGGCTGGTTGATTCTCATCCCTCTGCTTGCATTTATATCTCTGCTAAGAAATAGGACCACAAAACTATTCCTATTTCACATATATTTTTTAAAATACCAAACACATTTGATGGTGCTAAATAAATAAATAATAAAGAATAGATTATCTCTCAACTCCTTGGCAGTTGTACCATTCTGTTGCTGTTGCTATTTAGCATTTACATGAAACCATGGGAAGTCATTAGGAGATCTGGGGCAAGGTGTCATCAGTATGCTAATGATGCCCATCCCTATTTCTCTGTAGCATCTGAATCAGAAGAGGCCATGCAAGCTCTGGACAGGTGCTTGGACTGCACGGTGGGCTGGATGAGGGTCATTAAACTGACTTGGGGGATGGAGCAGCACCAAGCCAAGATGGCCACTTGACTTGAGGGCTGTCTTGCAAAATTGTAATAAATACTCTGTGCAGAAGAAGAAGTGCACAAATCAAACAACTAAACACAGGGAAGTGAAGGGGAAAATATCTGGATCACAGCAACTGCAAGTTAAATCATCAACTTCATACTCTAAATTTATCTCAGCAGCACAACCTTTTGTAAGGCCAGGGTACATTGCAGCCAGAATGACAGTTATGGTGGAAGGTGAGAAACTGGCAAATGACTTGTCAATTGCATCCAGTGCTAATGTTGCAATGTCAGTCTGGGCAGAAATAAAACAAATGACAGCAGACCTGTTGGGGGAATGGTCTACTTGGCTTTCCTTTATTGAAAAGGAGTTAATGAACATGGGCTTCACGAAAAAGGCATCAGATCAGGCTTCATTCAATGCCACTAAAATAAAATAAACAGAAAAATCAGAGCAGGATATTAGACTGAAGCTTACTGACCTGGAGGATTGGGCCCATAGACTGAATAGTCACATTAGAGGGTGGAGAAAGGAGCAGAGGGTGATAACAAAATGGCATTTCTGACAAAATGGCTTTCACAATTAGTCCCAGAAATCCCCCTAACTCAGGATGATACTGACAGGACTCACAGAGCATCAGCTGCAAGAATGTCTAAGAAAGCCAAATCAAGGGATATTATAACACATGCTTCTCAATATGTTATTGAGGATATGTTATTAAAAGAGATTTGAAAAATACAGTCTGTAAAAGATAACAGAGTGCCAATTATGTTTCTGCAAGACTTAAGTATAGACACTGTGCAAAGGAGATGAAATTTGCACCCATACACCCTCAAACTCCAGAAAGCAGGACTGAAATATCGATGGGGTTTCCCGTTCAGGCTATGAGTAACAAAGATGGTGCCACCTTCACTGTGGCAACTAGGAAAGAGGCTTCCCACCTTTTGGCTGATCTGCAACTTGAAGGAGGAGAGGAGAAACAGCCATCTGAGTGGGAGGAGGATGAAAATTTGGAGCGAGATCCTTCTTGGCAGCAAGTGAAAGGAAAGAAATGTAATCGTAACAAGAATAAACAGAAGCCACAGACGACTGACCTGGCTCCAGGCACCTTGTGATCAACTCAATCGTCAAAAAACAAAGGAGAGTGCACTTGAATTATTATGTTACCACGAGCCATAGTTTTGGTTCTCTGAAAAAAGAATCTATTACTGTTGGATCCAGCTTATGATTTTCATTCACTTGCAAAATGTCTGTTGCGCACATTCTACAACACTTGCAACTTGGTTGGAATATACATTGTTAAGTTTGATCTTATTGTCATTCTAACTCATAACTGACTGTGTATTTGCTGTTCCCCTTTACATTTCAAAGTTAGCATACAAGGTGCAGTAGTGAAAGGTGGTGTGTGCAGGGGCAAAAAATTTGAGGATTGTTTCTCCAAGAGTGCTATGATATGGTTATGCTTAGACACGGCTTAAAACCCACGTCTCCAAACCCCTCCAAAGGGGTTGTGGATTTTTTCATTGTAGCTGGGAGATGGGGAAAAGGTCATCTGACAAAGGCAGGGAAGGAAAGGGTCCCATAGCTATTATTAAATGCCTTGTTTAGTTCACTTTCTTTTCCATATCACAATGAATATCAGCAAATATGTCATGGTTGTGACTCTCAATGTTCATGGTTTGGGGAATCCAGTCAAGAGATGGAGGGTAACCCACATACTGTCTTTTTACAGGAGATGCATCGTACAGATACAAAGATCTTTTACTGAAGCAAAAGTATTTTAGAGTAACAATAAGAGCCCCAGGTTCCTCGAAATCTAGGGAGTTGCTATAAGTTTTGCTAAGGGCTTCCCTTTTGTGGTGGCTAACATTCACAGAGATCCAAAAGGGCTCTACCTATTTGTCAAGGGTAAATATGGAGATAAAGCATTCACATTTGCTTCCATATACTGGTGAAACAAACGGCAGGTTTATTTTGGAGGAAATTCCCCTCTATCAGTATTTAAGGAGGATGCTCTGCTATTAGGTGGTGATCTTAACTGAATACAAGTAGGCCTTGGGATAAAATGCAAGGTGCAGTGCAGCAAGATATGACACAACCTCTAACACTAAATCTGGTCGGCTATGTCAATTTGACCTTTTTGATGTATGGGGGTAAAACTAAATTGGGTAAGGAAAACTTCACATACGCTCCCTGAGGCATATCATGTACAGTTGTATTGATTTCTTGCTGGCCATGAAAACACTGAAGTCCAGTGTGGTACAAGCCGATATAGGTCTAATTAGAGTTTTGGATCATGCACGAGTGCAAGCTACTTTTAATATCCTGGGTGAGTAGAAGCTTACTTTGACATGGAGATTCAATACTCTTTTATTAGATTAGACAATATATTACAGGAAGGCTCCAGCAATCTCTAGAAGCATATTGTAGAGATAATGTTGATTCAGTACCAGAATTTAGTACTGTCTGGCATGCAATGAAATGTGTTTTTCATGGAGAGTGCATTAGAGAATCGGCATGTAAAAAAGAACACTCAGTTGGCACAAGGTAAGCTGCTACAAGAAATAGCACTATTGGAGAGTTAAGCATAAAACGACACGATCAAAGCAGGGATATAAACGAACTGGAGATGCTGGATCTAGATAAGATAGCTATGCAGCTTCTCTATAAAGTTTCTTGCAAATATGGTTTAAAAATGCAGAAGTTGGAACAGAGTAGTGACAGTATCAACTACGGAAGGTGGAATATGGTGGGCATGGCAAATACGTTGCAGATTTCTTGGAAAACTTATAAAAAGTAGAGACCCCATCAATTCACGTTATTGATAATGATTTGCAAAGTGCATGTATGCATGAGTTAACCAGTAAGCACAGAGAGTTTCTAAGTGTGTCCATAGAAGCAGTGATTTTAAAGCTACATTATGGAAAATGTTCAGGAACGGATGGTCAGGTTGCAGAATTTTATCTTGCTTTTAGGCAGTTTTTGTTGCCTCATCTTAGCACCTTCTTTAATGGTATTTTGAGAGGTGAACAGCCACCAGATCATGATTCATATAGGCCTGTTGCCTTATTAAATCAGAGTACAAATCTCTTTACCACTGCTCTTGCCTCCCATCTAAACAGAATAATAGGCTTTTATGTGCATTCAGATCAAGTGGGATTTATCACAAATTGCCAGATAGCAAATTCCATTAAGAGAATCTTGAATATAATACTATCATACTAAATATCATAGTAAAACAATGGGTAAGCTGCTTGGGATACTCTCTCTAGATGCACGCAAAGAGTTCAATCACTTAAACTGGCCCTTTCTTTTTCAGTTGTTGGATAAAATGAAAGTTGGGGAAAGCTTTTTAATGTTTAATATCAGGGTGTTATATCAGCCAGTTTTCGCTCAGATATATATTAATGCGTATGATTCCAAAAGCTTTCAAATGCTGAGGGACACTAAGCAGGGTTGCCCGCTTTCACCTCTTCTTTTTGTGTTGTCCCTAGAACCTTTGGTGAAGGTAAAAATGAGAGCATCCCAGGTGTGACTATCACCAATAAATGCCATAAGTTAAGTCTCTTTGCCAATGACATTGCATTGATATCATCGGCTCTAAAGGAGCCAAAAGGTGTTCAGAATGTGGAAGAATATGGTGTTGTGGCAGGTTTGCAGATAAATTACATAAAACCTGGGATATTATGTATTAATATGGCACCAGCAAGTCAAAGGCAGCTGCAAAGCATTTATGGCATTCCTTTGTATTATAAATGATTTCATTATTTAGGGGTCATAATTCATAAAAAATTGAATAAATTGCTAGTGCAAAATTTATACCCAGTGATGAGGTCATATCAGAGAGAATTAAAACAATGGTCATGGCTTAATCTTTCCATATTGGGTTGAGTTAAGTTCTGCCTAAGATCACTGGGTGACTTTGGGCCAGTCACTGCCTCTCAGCCTCAGAGGGAGGCAATGGTAAACCCCCTCTGAGTACCGCTTACCATGAAAACCCTATTCGTAGGGTCGTCATAAGTCGGGATCGACTTGAAGGCAGTCCAAAAAAATAAATAAATTGAAATTCCACCCAAAAAAATTGATAGTCTGGCAAAAGATGATTATCAAGTTCTTTCATTTAAGTGTTGGCTAAAAACATTCAATATTAGGCTTGCCAATTTGGTGGTTGGGGAGAGCCATGTTTCCTGATCTGTTTCCTGACTCCCAACAGAGCAGAGCAGAGCAGAGCAGAGCAGAGCAGAGCAGAGGGAGCTGTCTCAGTTGGTCTACAGGTGAGGACATATAAGCAAGACAGCTTTCAGAGAGCAAGCGAACAGGTAGAGCGAACAGGCAGAGCAAACAGGAGTTTGACAAAGGAGCTGTAGCAAGGAAAGGAAAAGGTCTGAGAGGGCTCTGAAGCCGTGTGCTCGAAGCCGTGTGCTCTGAAGGGCTCCAGAGCAGCTTGATTGGGAGGGGTGTGGCCTGGTAGCTATTGGCTGAAGGGTGTGACCTGAGAACTGCTGAGGGCAACAAGCAGCAGCTGTGTGTGCTGGGACTTTCATTCTGTTTCCTGACTCCTAACAGAGCAAAGCAGAGCAGAGCAGAGGGAGCTGTCTCAGTTGGTCTACAGGTGAGGACATATAAGCAAGACAGCTTTCAGAGAGCAAGCGAACAGGCAGAGCAAACAGGAGTTTGACAAAGGAGCTGTAGCAAGGAAAGGAAAAGGTCTGAGAGGGCTTTGAAGCCGTGTGCTCTAAGCCGTGTGCTCTGAATGGATCCATAGCAGCTTGATTGGGAGGGGTGTGGCCTGGTAGCTATTGGCTTAAGGGAGTGGCCTGAGAACTGCTGAGAGCAACAAGCAGCAGCTGTGTGTGCTGGGACTCTCATTCTGCTTCCTGACTCCTAACAGAGCAGAGGGAGCTGTCTCAGTTGGTCTACAGGCGAGGACATATAAGCAAGCCAGCTTTCAGAGAGCGAGCGAACAAAGCGAGTGAACAGGAGTTTGACAGGGAAGGTCAAGAGGGAGGGCCCTAAAAACAACATCTCCAAAACCCATATTACTAATTCTCCTTGTACAGCGCACCAGGACTCTCAAGGTTACCCTGAAGTAGGACAGGAAAAAGCACAGGCCACTCCAAAACAAGTAGTTAGAAAGAAACAAAAGGTAGAAGAGAATATGAACAGGAAGGATACTCCAGTGGTTGTGACCTGCAAGGTGTGTGCCATGTTTGTTTTCTTCCCTGAGAACAACATGGCATACACCTGCAACAAGTGCAGGCTCGTGGCACTGTTGGAAGAAAAGGTGAGAGGCCTGGAAAGGTGGGTGGCCACACTGAGGACTATAAGAGAAGATGAAGAGTTCTTAGACAGAACGTTGGAACAACAGCAGCAAAGAGAAGTGGAGGTGGAAGAACAACAGCATGTTGTAGCAGAAGAGGAGACTGCTTTGGAGAGAAGCAACGAAGTGGAGGAATCTCTGTGGGAAAGGGTGACAGGAGCAGAAGAGCTAGAAGACACCCTTCACCAGTGGAGCTATGGAACCACGTTCAACCACTTGAGGAGGAGACTGGAGGACAGCCTGTGGTGGAAGAATTACAGGACACCCCGTGTGACAACGAGCAAGAGGCTGAAGCTCACTCAAGCAGGGCCAATGAAACTTCGCCCCACAACAAGAAGAGAAGAGTACTAGTAGTGGGAGACTCCCTACTGCGTGGGATCGAAACCCAAGTATGCCGAGAAGATCCGTGGACTCGCCAGGTATGCTGTTTACTAGGAGGATGGTTAGAGATGTGACGGAAGGGTTGCCATCACTCATCAAGCCCACCCACAGGTATCCCTTTCTCCTCATCCATGTAGGAACAAATGATACTGCCAAACAGAGCTATGAAGAAATCACATCAGACTTTGAAGCTCTGGGAAGGAAACTCAAGGACTTTGGGGCCCAGATAGTTTTTTCATCCATCCTTCCAGAACTTAGAAGAGGAGTAGAAAGGGAAAGAAAAATACTCCGTGTGAATGAATGGCTACGAAGGTGGTGCCTACATGAGAGATTTGGATTCTGGGACCACGGGCTATGCTTGCTGGAAGATGGACTGCTGGCAAGTGATGGGTTGCATCTCACAAGGACTGGGAAGAATGTGTTTGGCCACAGCATGGATAAGTTCATCAGGAGGGCTTTAAACTGAATGCTAAAGGGGAGGGAGATGTAAACTTGGTGGTAATGACTGATGAAGGCTTGTGCACAGTAACGGGAACAGAGAGGTCAGCTCTAATAATAGGGACCAGTGACAGTCCTCAGAAAAATGTAGTAAGGAAGCCAAGCCAGAAATCACATGGTCTTCGATGCCTGTATACTAATGCGCAGAGCATGGGAAACAAGCAGGACGAACTTGAACTCTTAATACAGGAGGGCAATTACGACTTGACAGGTATAACTGAAACTTGGTGGGATGACTCCCATGACTGGAATACAGCAATTGAAGGATATAACTTGTTCAAAAAGAACAGAAGGAATAAAAAGGGAGGTGGAGTCGTGCTATACGTTAAAAATATATATCCCTGCACAGAAATACAAGAAGATGAGCTTGGTAGTTCCACCGAGAGTATCTGGATTAAAATTAATGGGGCAAGTAATAAAAGGAATATGGTGCTTGGAGTCTATTACTGACCACCCAATCAAGGAGAAGATGAGAATGTAACTTTTGAAAAGCAAATTGCCAATGTTTCGATGAGGCATGATGTAGTAATAATGGGGGATTTCAATTACCCCAGTATCTGTTGGGAGACAAATTCTCACTTGTGTTGAAGATAACTTTCTCCTACAGAAAGTGGAGGAAGCAACCAGAGGATCAGCTATCCTTCACTTGATTCTGACCAACAGAGATGATTTGGTGGATGAAGTGGCAGTTACAGGAACTCTGGGGGAATGTGACCACACCCATACTTGAATTCTTGATTTTAAAGGAAGCAAAAGCTGAGAGTAGCCATACACGCACCCTGGACTTCAGGAAAAATGATTTTAATAAACTCAGAACAATGGTAAGCCACCCTAATGAGAAAAGGAGTCCAAGATGGGTGGGAGTTTCTAAAAAAGGAAATTCTAAAAGCGCAATGGGAAGCAATTCCAACAAGGAAAAAAAGAGGGGAAGCAACAGAAGAAGCCAATGTGGCTTTACAAAAAGCTTAGAGAGGACCTGAAAACAAAAAAGGGACACATACAGGAAGTGGAAAGAAGGCCAGGCCACAAAGGAAGAGTACAGGCAGGTATCACAGAATTGCAGGGATGGCGTCAGGAAGGCTAAAACAGAATGAGCTGAGGTTAGCGAGGGATGCTAAAAGCAACAAAAAAGCTTTCTTCAGGCACATCCATAGTAAAAGACAGAGAAAAGAAATGGTGGCACTGCTACTCAATGAGGATGGCAAAATGATAACAGATGACAAAGAAAAGGCAGAAGTCCTCAATTCCTACTTTGGCTCAGTCTTCTCCCCAAAAAGGGTCTATGACCCTCCTGGGAAACATGAAGTAAAAGGGGTAGGATTGGAGCTTGACATTGATAGACAAATGGTCAAGGAATACCTAATCACTTCAAACGACTTCAAATCAGCAGGGCCTGACAAACTGCATCCTAGAGTATTGAAGGAAATGGCTGAAGAACTCTCAGAACCGCTGTCTATTATCTTTGCGAAATCATGGAGGACTGGTGAAGTGCCGGATGACTGGAGGAGACCTAATGTTGTCCCTATCTTTAGAAAAGGCAAAAAGGAGAAACTGGGGAACTACAGACCAGTCAGTCTAACATCAATCCCTGGAAAAACTCTGGAGCAGATTATAAAGCAGTCAGTCTGTAAGCACCTTGAAAACAATGCAGTGATTACTAGGAGCCGACATGGATTTAAGAAGAACAAATCCTGACAAACTAATCTCATCTCATTTTTTGACTGGGTAACCTCCCTTGTAGACTGTGGGAATGCTGTGGACATAATACACCTCGACTTCAGCAAAGCTTTTGACAAAGTGCCCCATGATATTCTGATTAGCAAGCTAGCTAAATGTGGGCTGGATGGAACAACCATCAGGTGGATCCACAGTTGGTTCCAGAATAGTACTCAAAGAGTGCTTATCAATGGTTCCTTCTCAAACTGGGCAGTAGTAAGAAGTGGGGTACCACAGGGCTCGGTCCTGGGCCCAGTGCTCTTCAACATTTTTATTAATGACTTGGATGAGAAGGTACAGAGCATACTTATCAAATTCGCAGATGATACAAAATTGGGGGGATAGCTAATACCGTGGAAGATAGAAACAAAATTCAAAGGGACCTTGATAGGCTGGAGCATTGGGCTGAAAACAACAGAATGCAATTCAACAGGGATAAATGCAAAGTTAACCCTAACTTAGGAAAAAGAAACCAAATGCACAGTTGTAAGATGGGGGATACTTGGCTCAGCAATACGACATGTGAGAAGGATCTTGGAATTGTCGTTGAATATGAGCCAACAGTGTGATGTGGCTGTGAAAAAGGCAAATGCTGTATTAGGCTCCATTAACAGAAGTATAGTTTTGAAATCGTGTGAAGTATTAGTTCCCCTGTATTCGGCACTGGTTAGGCCTCATCTTGAATATTGCATCCAGTTCTGGTCTCCACACTTCAAGAAGGATACAGACAAACTGGAACAGGTTCAGAGGAGGGCAACAAGGATGCTCAGGGGACTGGAAACAAAGCCCTATGAGGAGAGACTGAAAAAACTGGGCATGTTTAGCCTGGCGAAGAGAAGACTGAGGGGAGATATGATAGCACTCTTCAAGTACATGAAAGGTTGTCACACAGAGGAGGGCCGGGATCTCTTCTTGATCATCCCAGAGTAAAGGACATGGAATAATGGGCGCAAGTTGCAGAAGCCAGATTTCGACTGGACATCAGGAAAAACTTCCTAACTGTTAGAGCCATCCAACAATGGAACCAATGACCTAGAGAGGTTGTGGGCTCTCCAACACTGGAGGCATTCAAGAGGCAGCTGGACAGCCATCTGTCGGGCATGCTTTGATTTGGATTCCTGCATTGCGCAGGGGGTTGGACTTGATGGCCTTATAGGCCCCTTCCAACTCTACTATTCTATGCTTCTATGTTTGCAGACTTATTATGAAGCATTTTAGTTGCATAATTAGGAAATAGATAAAATTGCAGTTCTGAGTGAATCTTCTGTTAGGAATCTGAATTGGGCTAGCAATCCATTCATCAAGGCAATCTTGTTGGTATGGAGAAAGTGAAGAGTGAAGCTGAAGAAAGGGACGTTCCCTCTTATTCTATTGGTGTTGCACCATTCCTTTCACTTGCACATGGTGCAGTACAGACACTAGACACTGCCACTGGAACTATGCTTAACTATGCTCCATCCATCATGCTTCATTATTGCCCTCCTTTCGTGAACTTCACTTTGATGGGCTAAGGTCCATAGAAGCAGATTCAATTTCATATGTACTGTATATACATATTTCAATATTATTTTTAGAAAAAGAATGTTTCCTCACTGTCCAAATATAAAAACCTGAAACCCATCTGAGCCTTAGTGACTTTCCCATTGATGCCATAATCACGTTGAGGTTAAGAAAACCTGTGGAAAATGGTTTTGGCTGTAGTTCTGGGGCTGTAATAAGATCTTGGCTTTGGAATAGTGCAGGCTTTAGTGACGCAGCAAATGTTACAGCACAGGCAGCTTCAAGAGCTGGAATTGTAGTAACTGGAAATTGGTAGAAAACAGACTGTGGTGAACCAAATAACATACAGGAAAAACAAGAACAAAAAAGATGGAGTGGGTGGACTGGTTTTCCTTCCTTCATCTGAAATAGCTTCAACAAGAAAGGCATTATTTGAACTAGCACTATTTGTGTTAGTTCAGAGGACAAAGAAGCATTTAAAAAGCCGTACTAGTGGAAGGAGCAGAAGCATGCTTAGAATCAGACTGAAAATCTGCATCAAGTTTTAGGTCAAAGTGGGTCTTAAATCCAGTATCTTTGGAAACAACAATACCTACCTCACAAGGTATCAGGCAGTATATAGGCCTCCTGTTGTGGTGAGAACAGTGATAGACAGAACACAAACATTCTTTTAAGAAGAAAAAAGTAAGAGATCCTAGGACCCAACCCTCCCCACTGCTAGAAATTAAGGACATGACTAGTGCAGGCCATTCTGTGTGCTCCACAAAGTGGTGCCACAGTGGGTTTTAGATTTATTTATAGAAGAATTTATATACTGCCTTCTTGTAAAACATCAGGTTGGTGTGTAACAGCATATGATAGTCATTGTAATAATCAAACCTGGCTTGCTGGACCATTAATACCCATTCAGGAAACACCTACCAACTAGCAAACCATTTTAAACTAGTGGTTCCCAGACTTTTTTCCACGTGGACCCCTTGAAAATTGCTGAGGGTATTGGTGGACTACTTGATGATTTTTCTGCCTGTTATAGTAATTGCAGCGTGCTGTGCTAGATGCGGTACAATTCTGAATTGAATTTTTGTTTCTTCTATTTCTCTATTGGTATTTTAATGTATTGCAATTTGCATCTCATAGGACTCAAATTGTAATACAATAAAATGAAACAAGAAATAAAAGCAATGAAAATACAATTAAAAGTCAATATGCATATTTAATACAGAAATGCCACGAACAACCTGAATGAAGCTCCAGAAACCACAGTTTGGGAATCCCTGTTGTAAACTCTACAAATGAAGATACTGTTGCTTACCTCTGCTTTCCCAGATTCACCTAAACCTCTTGCCTCCAGGCTCATTAATCAGCTTTCACTCATGAGAGAAAGCAGCTGTGTGGAAAGGAGATAGCAGAATAAGCAACCATGAAAGCCACAGCTGCATATTCATAGCAAACCATATATGTTCTCCCCAGTGGTTCAGTGGGAAAATGATCTCTGAGCTAGGAAACAAAAGATGAGAACTTTGGGTTCTGCAAGGAAAAATGACATATTTCCATCTCCTCTTTCCTAGTTCAGACAAAATCCACTTTTTGGATGCCTGGCCAGTAACAATTATGTCAGAGATTAAAAGTGGGGGGTACCTTATCATGAGGCCTCTGCAGCCTCCCAACAGAACAGGCCACAAACTCAGTCCCATCAGCCAGGACTGAAATATGTAGACTAGGGAATTGTAGACTTGCAAAACACTTCAGGCTGAACACACATCTGAAGTCCGAACTCTGGCTCTTCCTGTAGGAAGGCCTTGAAGGAGTCTTCCTGACGTATCTGAGAGAATGTACTTCAAGACCCAATGAAAGGGTGTGCCACATCTTGCTAATTACACTATTGGGCTAATTTCCTGCCTCTGAGCTGACTCAGGAGGTCTATCATTTTGTTCATCCCAACCACCCAAAACCTTTAGCAGCCTGTTAATAACTGAGGCAATATGCGACCATCATTTGTAGGAAACTGTAGTGGAACTATGCATTGACTGTGCTCTGACCGAACATGGCGATAAGGGTCTTGAGTATTTGGCCAGCAGTAGCAACAGTTGGAGTGGAGTGCCTTTGAGCCATACTTTGAGGCATGAATTCCTTTTCCTTTGCTTACCTGTGTGGAGTACCATTCCCTTGATTTTAGGAATGGAGTATCTCGATGTTGAGCACCTGCACTGCAGGCAGAAGGTCCTAGATTCAATCCCTGGCATCCCCAGGTAGGGCTGAAATAGATCCCTTGCCTGAAACCCTGGGGAGTCACTGCCTATCCATGTAGACAACACTGCGCTGGTATTGATCTCAGCATACGGCAGCTTCATATATTCTTTCGGGTATTTGTATCTAGAGTCATGAGGCAGAATAGCTATAAGGTAGCCTTCTCCAACTTGGTACCCTCCAGATGTTTTGGATTACAAGTGCCATCAGGCCCTTGCTGTATAGTCAATGGTCATGGAACAATGTTGAGGAAGGCTGCTAGAAGGTTTCTGTGAAGACATGTTAACAATTTGTTCTTCCTGTTTTGGTTCTGGGGCCAGGGTGTTTGTGCCAAGTGTCCTTTCATCACAGCTCCCATCACTAAAGCTGTCCTTTGGATACTCAACTTTCTCTAGATATGGCAGCCAGGGTGAAGTTATTTCAGATATGGATTCCTTGTCTGGAGTGTAATAATATATTTGACAATGCTGGCATAGAATACTTTTATTTGTGAACATCAACATTTGATTAACCTCAGTTTAAGAAATGTTAGAACAGATGTTTTGATTCTGTTATTTTCTGATAATCAGCCAGCCACAAGTTACACAAAAAAACTTAACATCATCTAGTTCATAAATAATACTGTTAACAGACATGTGTGTTAACAGCATTATGAACTAGATGATAAAGGGGGACAGGAGGGTTTCAACCCCGCTTCCATCTTTGCTGATAGGGAATACTCAAAAGCACATTCCAAAAGCACTGTGCAAAATTCTGCTTTCAACTTATCTTCACTGTGACTGAAATATTGAAGGCCGCACTGTACTCCATAGCAAGTTTGAATAAGTAACACCACCCTTCTTCCTTTGTCCCACTTCAGAATGTAAAGTTAAATGAAAAAAAAATAGTAAACAATTTTGTATATGATCTGTGAAGTACCTCATAGCCAAAGTCTAACCTAGAGCACCCAGTATGTGTTGACGTTGATGTCCATATGGAACCAGTTGCTGATGGCACTTAAGTCAGGCACTAACACCATAATCAGAGAATTCCACAACTTCTTTCCATGTGCATCACTCTATGGCTGGGGGCTACTGTGGTCAAACTCTCCCGGTCCAGGAATGCCACTACTGTGACCAGTACATTAGAGTGGGCAAGCTCTTCTGGACCAGGAATGATCATAGTTGTCTCACCAGGTGCAGCTGCTAAAAGGCACTTCTAGCCACTGAGACTACCTAGGCCTCCAGTGACAGAGCTGGATCCAGAATCACCTCCAGACTTGCTTTTTCAAGGGGAGTGCAACTCCGTCCAGGGCAGGCAATTGACCAATTTCTCAGAAATGGGAACCACTAACCCACTGCTGATAAAAAATCTGAGTGGCAAAAGTTATACATTGCATACTTTTCTTAATAAATTGTGAAAACATTGCTGTATTTATATGGGTATATCTATTAATTTAGATGGTAGTCTCTAGATCAGCCTAGGATTTAACTCAGTTCGAGGCGTGCCATCCAGAATAGCCTGCAGGTGTGCTTAGAATTTAATTTGCCATTAAGTGTCGATGCGTTTATCATTCATCTCCTTTAAAAGCACACACAATGGCATTGCCCTGTGTCTCATCTTATACTTACATTCAGGAAAATATCTTCCTGCATAATGTCCCTGCAACTCCAGCAAATGACTCTGAAACACAGAGGCTGGTCATTCTTTGAATATGAGTTGTGGCTTTGAATAGAGTTGTGTGTAGGGTGAAAAAAATAAATATAATTCGCATAAGTGTACAGTGGAGCAAATGGCAAAATGTTACACAGAAAAGCTCCACAACAACAGTGTCAGTTTCCATGTTTAGACCCATCCTTTGCTCTGGTTTTTGAAAAGAGTATTATTTGGAGATGTGGTTAACATTTAGTCACAAACATCTGTATTGATAACAAAATGGAAGCCTGAACTCTAAACGTACAGAATTTCTTTCCTTGTCCATAATTTTTTCTCTCTGCAAAGGGCAGCAACTGCAGAAGGAATCCCTTTTTATTAGTTTTGTTGCAGACCCAGAGTTTAGAACACATTCCTTCAATTTATGTCTTCTGTTCCAAAAGCATAAGAAGAGTTCTGCTAGATGAGACCAAGGGCCCATCTCGTCCAGCATCCTGTTCTCACAGTAGAAATAGAACAGAATAAGTTTATTGCATTAGTCTGTAGTCCATAGCAAAATAAAACAAAATACCCAAACTTTCATTAAAAGTGCAGTTGCCACAATTAAAATTAATACATAAAAAGTATATGTTTCCTTAAAATAAACAGGTCTTTAGTTGAAAAACAGGCAAACATTATTGAGAGTGATTTTAGAAAATTTTGTCAGGATACATTTAGTACTTTCATGTCTTCATATCTCCAAGATAATTTACAAAAATGGAATCCAAAAACTTTTTCCTGCATTTAATGGCCTTTACTGCAGCAGAGCAACCCTCCAGGTCACACGGTGGTTTGCTGTTTGTAGCAGAAAGCCCAGTCTCTCTTTTACTTGCCCATACTTCATTCTCTTTAAAAAGGGCTCTAAATAATGTTCTCTAATATTAGTCAAATCAAATCAAATTTTATTATGCGGTCATAGACCCACAATACAAACGATTAAGCAATCAGTTAAACAAACAAGATTAAAACCGAATACAGTATTAACAATAATAATTTAGCAAGAGGCCAGGGTAGTACAGATTGGCCTTTTCCGTAAAGTCTGGGCTACATAGAGGAACTTCGCAACTAATTCAGTAGTGTCTTTATCCTTGTCAGACAGAAGATATTGCACGAGCCACTCAATAGATCTACCGGGAAAAGCTTTGGTGATTGAAAAGATAAGTCTAGATCGAGCATCCCTGTATAGTTCACAGGAAAGGAAGACGTGTCCAATTGCTTCAACCTCCTCCAATTTACAGAAGCAAAGACGCCTTTCCAGGGGGGTTCCTTGAAAACGGCCCTCTAATACCGCAGAGGGAAGACAATTAAATCTGGCTCTGGTAAACAGGAATCGGTAGTGTGAAAAAGTCAACGTTTCAAAATAAGCTGCATATTTTGGAAACGAAAATCTCGAGCCAAAATGGATGGGTGAGCAAGATGTATGTGCTCCGGCCATTGAGAATTGAAGGTCAATGTCCTTAATATGTTGACCAACAATATGATTCGTTACCTCAAGGTCCCAGGTTGACAATAGCTCCAGTGAAAAGCCAAGACACCTTATCTTTTCATTAAAGATCTTGGACCAAGAGCTTATAAAGGAATCCCTCCATAACAAGTTTAAGGACCCTAAGGAAGGTCCAGCGTAGGCCACTTTGGCCCAAAATCTAAAAGCCTGGAGCCAGGCTGAGCACTCGATTGATGTAAAGCCCGCTTCAAGGCGAAGTCCAGCCGCAGAGGTGCAGCGTGGCAACCCCAATATAGCTCGCAAAAAGCACGAAAACACCGCCTCAACTTTGGCGCTAAAGCTTGTAACCCAGATAGGAATTCCATATAAAAGTTGGGGGAGAATTTTTACTTTGAAGATTTGGAGAGCAGCCGGGATATACTGGCCACCTCTAGTATAAAAGAATCGGGTGGTGGCCTTGGAGGTATTATAGGCAGATAAAACTGCGGCCCGGACATGAGCGGACCAAGAGAGTGAAGAGCAGAAAATAATCCCAAGGTATCTGAATTGCCTCACCTGCTCAATCTTTTGCCCATTTATAGTCCATGATTGTTTCGAGAACCTACATGTAAAAACCATGACTTTTGATTTTATAAAATTGATGGTGAGAAAGCTTTTGTCACAGTAGGCCATAAAAGCACGTAAGAGGCGTTTAAGGCCAACCTTCGAAAAGGATAACAACACCACATCATCCGCGTAAAGCAGAAGGGGGCATCTCGTTTCGGCCAATTTAGGAGGATGGAAATTATCAGCAAGGCAATAACTGCTCAGATCATTGAGGAAGAGGTTAAAGAGGGTAGGGGCCAGGACACAGGTTTGGTGCACCCCTATGTTAGCAAAGATGGCATTGGTTAGATTACCATTCACACCACAGCATACACGAAGCGAAGTGCACTGGTAGAGACGACTAATCGGAAACAGGAGGCGCTTATCTATTGAAGTCTGTGATAATTTGGCCCATAATAGTTCCCTAGGGACAGAGTCAAAAGCAGTCTTAAGGTCCATAAAGGCGACAAAAAGGCCCTTTCTGGAGATACACATATACTTCTCTAATATTAGTATTGAACTGACAATTGAGGATGTAATGAGCCCAATCCACCAGTACTGGCTCCCCACCTTCCACCTGCAAGGCCTTATCCCTCGTGCCCACCCTAGGGTTGCCAGTTTCAGGGCCTGAGACTGATCCTGTATCTTTAGGAGAAGAGAAAGTCTGCCAAATGCAGGTGTTGTTGCAACCCTGTAATGGGAAAAACCACAAGGTGGAATTCTCCCTTCCCCCTGCACAACTTTGAAAGATACAGAAGACCTCTTGGTTGCCAGGCCCTGCTGCCGGCCTGGGTTGGCTGAGCAACTTCTTGCAGCACCATTGTGCCATGTCAGCATGCTGCTAGCCATCATCCAAGATGGTGGCGGGGGTGTCAGCCCCCCATCTTGGACGATGGTAGGTATGTGCACACAGTGCATTCATCTGCTGACTTGGCCAGGTCTATTTAAGCCGCACCAGCGCTGCTGCTGCCACCGCCGAGGACCCACTGCAAGCTGGTGCTGGTCCTGAATATTGTATTTTACTTATGAGCAGCAGCCCAGACAGCATGTCATTGGGAGGCCTATATGAATAAAAATGTGCTGTCAGATGATGCCAGATACTATTCTAGACTGTTCTAAAACTGGCAGGTTCTTTGGTTTTTGAATTTTGATATTATTTCTGTTCAGATAGATATTATTGTAATCTTTTACAAGAGCCCACAGATGGGCTAAGTGACAGAATAGAAAAATTAAAATTTAAAAGAGTACATAGATACAAAATATCTGGTATACATTTTTTTAAAGGAACAGGTGACCTCATTGCAAAACAATTATTTTTCCTTAGCAGCAAAGCGATCTGCTCTCATGTAACTATCTCATGGGGACACTATATTGTGATATCAGCTCATCTTATTCTAGGGCTGCTTCTGTGCTAAATATACGCCAACTTTTGTTGCTTTCATTGATGCATGGAAGGAACTTCAGCTGCAGTAAGTTCTGATCTGCTTACTTTGAGAATAAAAACAGCCACTAAAATATTATTCTTGGCATCCACACACGTCTACCTTTGGTGCCAGATGCAAACATGGATCTTTTGACTGATTTATATGAAAATCATTTTTAATCAGAAGAGATTTGCAAGATATTTTCCCAAGACTACTTCTTGTTCTGTACAAATATTTCATATTCCCACTGCACCCCTTCATAAGTGAGCTAAATAGACATTTAGATTTCTTTGGAAGAGACACATGTAATTCTGGACTTAAAAGCAGTGTTTTTGCCACCCATGCCTGAAGGGGAAACATTGACATGCAAAGAGCACCCTGATGCCTATTTCTAATCTTCCCACACATCATCTTCAACTGCACATCAACAAATGTGATCACACTCAGTGTGGGCTGTGACAATGCCAAGGGCAAATTTGATTCTACAGTAAAAACTTTAGCACAAAGACAGAGTATGAACTTGTTGTCTGAGTTGCTTATTCTATCCTTACAGGCGTTTAAGCTCAGGTACCTGCCAGATAATTTTAATTATATCCTGCTTACCCTAAGGTAAAATACTTTTGTCAAATTAAGAGCAATTTCCTTTGATAATCTTGAGATGAAACTCACCTGGAAGATGATTACAAGCAATCACTAACCAAATAGCAATTTACCAGTAGGTAGCTGGAAGCCTGTAATGTTTGCCCATTAGGTGAAGAGAATGTTACCACATATTCACATCTAATCAGAAATCCAGGGAAACAGCCCAATTCTCATCACTACATGGATAGAGTCTACAGATTATTGGCTTCGCATCTGGTTGCATGGGGATGTGTGGTTATACTAGGGATGAGATCCATTGGTTGGTGTTTCTTCAAAAGCATTCTGTCATCCTAATAGGAAGTATTGATTTGAGTTTGGTCTTTGTCCACTATCTGCTGTTTTTACTAGTCTGATTTTTCCCTCCCCAAAAATATTGATATTAATATTTTGAAAGGAAATATTGATAAACAGAAGATAATATTGATATTTTGAAAGGAAATATCTCACCCATCCTCTTTTGCACTGATCTAACCACTACATAGTCCAGATCGTTGTAGTCCAGAATGCCTGCAAGACTAGCAGACCTGTTAGGATGATCTACCCCAGCAACAAGTGAATCCAATGGGTTTTTTTCTCCGCAGAATTCTCGGGAGGTTGTACATTGAGATGGCCTAGTAGTATGATCTGGGGTAATGTTTCTGCCATCCATCTGCCCTTTCTGCCTGTGGTAGAGTTGGTTTTCATTGACTGTGGACATCAGACAGGGATGACAGGGGTGCCCATTGTAGGGGAGCAGCCACTGAAGTTAACTGTGATCCTGAATCGACGGGCAGTGCCTTGTATGGTACGACATGGGAAGTGAAACTTCTGCCTTTGTAGCAGCCCCTTCTACCAACCAGGAGCAACATGGAATTTGGGTGGCTAATGGAGAAGGACAGCACCGCCATTGAGAAGAAGCCAGGACAGCTTTTTTGGGGAGTTATGGGGCTGTGGTATCTCTAAGTGTATTCCACATTTGGTGGAATTTGTGGAGTTTGAGGTACCAATAATAAAAGTTAAACCTTTAAAACTTTTAGAGAAATACGTTTTTATTCATTTGCCAGAATATTTCAAGTTATTTTTGCTGTTGTTGGGATTATGCTTTGGTATTTCTGTTGTTGGAGCTTATTATGAATTGTAAGGGTATTGTTTCAATTTATTATATATTTCTTAATGAGATGTTTTCTTTAACTTACTGTTTGACTATTTGAATTTTGTTTTGCAACTGATTGAATTATGTAACTTTTTTTTCATAGTGTGAACCGCCTTGAACATAGATTCCTATGGAAAGGAGGCATACAAATAAACTATGATGATGATGATGATGACAGGTGGACCTGAAGATTGCCAGGAGGCCTGGGATGGGCCAGCCAGGGGGAGTTGCACAAGAGAAGGTCACTCAACAGGGATGGTAGAGGAGAGTAAATGGAGAAGAGATGGGAGAAACAAGGAGGAGGAATTGTGAGACAGAGTGAGAGAAGCAAGGGGAGACAGATGGGAAGTGGAGGAGATAATAGGGACAGCCAAAAACAGACTTGGAGGGCTACATAAAGCCATAACAAGAGCCACAGAGAAGGTGAGAGTAGAGGATACAGTGGGGAACAAAGAGCAAGACAAAGGAGAGACTGAGTACTATCAAAGCTGTCATCTGCAGTCTTGCACCACAAGGTATTTTTCAGACCCCAAAAGTTGTGTATCTGGGACACAAAACTGATGCAGCTGCCATACATCCTGTGGAGGAGGAGGAGGGCAAGTTTGGTCGTTTGCATGCTTATTGAGTTCAATGGGACTCACTCCTGTGTAATCATGCTTAGGATAGGTGAAACTAACTTGGGGGAGGGGTGGGGAGGGGGAGAGGAAGGGTAGTGGTAGGGAGGAAGTTAGAGGGGGAGGGGACAGTTAGGGGGAGGTAGGGGAGGAGTTTGGGTGGGTGGGTACTGGCAGAGGGAAAGCCCCTTTCCTTTCCAAAAGAAAAACATTGTTAACGGTATCATTATCTTTCGAGGTTTCCCCCATCTTTTTATTCTACAGCAAATACCTGTAGTCTCCAACTAAATTTAAACCAAAACTGACCCTGATTAGCCAAGCCAAACAGCTGTCAGTCTGGCTTTTAGAACACTGACAGTTGGTTCTTATTGAGCATGTCTGCACTATCATAGACTCCAATCTTTATTTTCTTAAATTAATTAAAAATCAGCCATGCATTTTTTAAACTTTTAAATTGCAGAAGATGAGGGTCAGAGTATGGGGCAAGGTCAGTAATAAGATTACAGGTACTCTCTGAACATGGCTGAGTTTTAATTAATTTCAACAAATTATGAGAAATTTGAACAAAAAAGTTCAACTGGGGTCTGGATTATTCTACTCTTATTCTACTCTTGTTTTAGACTTGGAACTCTGGATTCTCTCTTACTGTTTTGCGTATTGTCATGAAAACTTATGAGGTTGGTAAGCAAGCATTTCTGAGTTCAGGATCATATGTTTTGCAAGATTTTGTTCTGAAATGAACTTATGGGAAGCAGCAGAATGGCATGGGGGTATTTTCAATTTAACAGGGTGGAATGTGAAAAATCCATGCTGGCTATATATATATACAGTCACTCTTGTGGCTGTAGTTAGTGAAAAATAACATACAAATTATATTATATAAAACCTGCCCCCTATATAAGTCCCCAAGGTTAAAATTTCTTTCCTACATCCTTTGCTCCTTGTCAAATAGACCTCCCCTGGAGCAGACATGTGTTCTGCTAGCAGGCAATGATATATTTATAACTACTCAGGTGGCAAAATTTGCTCTAGCTGCAGGAAAAGTAAGTTTGATATCAAAAACACCTTGTGGGGTGAGTGGGATGTGCCCAGCTCTATTAGGACTGTAGTATTTATACACTAAGACATGGGGTGGGTCAGGGTATCTTTCGCTCAAGAGAGGAAATTTTAATTGAAATGTATTGTTGTTCTTTTACTGTATGTTGTTCAACTGTGTTTTGTTGAAATACTACTTGTATTTTAATATGTATTTTGTATTTTCCTTTTACATGTGTTTAATTGTGGTAGCCTATGGCTCTGAGCAATAAAGATTCATTTCATTTCATATTATGACTGGAGAAATTGCTTGCAAAAATGCTGATGAAGACTTTTTAAAAAAACATGCAAACTGAGGCAGAAATGTGGCAAACTGAACAGATGATTGGAAATATGAGAGAGAGAAAATGAAACTGCCAGATTCCTCTCTTCCTACTCAGTAGGGAAGGGTCCCTCAATCTGCACAACCTGTACAAGTGGTTTGATTCTTAAGGCAAAGTGCTTAGCAAACATGCTACACCATGCTTCTGAGTGTCCTTCGTCTCACTCTGCAGGTCAAGTCACAACAGGCCCAAACAGCTTGGAAAAGAACTAACATAACTCTGTTTTCTCCCAAACTTTTGGTTCTTAAGTAATCTTTCAAGGAAAAAAAGGTATTCTTCATTCCATCTTCAGTTGCTTTGGGATAACACTCCTCAGTCTACAGATTTACAGTTTAGACTGATTGTTTTTACACTTTTGACACAATATAACCCACAACAACATGTTAGTAACTAGACTATAAAACAACAACTGCCTCAGAAACTCATTCGAGATGATCACCAATATAGTATTTGTGAACACTATATATACATTAGGTGGATTTCAGTTTTAGAAAATACCTTTGAAAGAGAAGTAGAGGATGAAGGGAAGTATCATGTGGGCATTGCTATATTTGGGTCCTTTCCTGAGAAAATTAGGCTGGCAACCAATCCATTCTAGTCACTTTGAATATTATGCCAAAGCATCTGATGATAACACAGTGAAGAACCTGTGCCTACGGATGGGCAGTTTTGGTTTCTCTCAGTTTCTCATTTTCATTCAATCTTAGGGTCATTCAATTCTCCACATTTCCACAGCAGCTTGCAATTTTTTTTAAAAAAAAGTCCTTATGAAAATTAATCAGCATTTTAATATGAATTTTGCTTAAATACACATCTTTAAAAACCAATTTTGTCTAATATGCATTTGTTTAATTTTCACTAATATATGCATTTTGCACACTTTACCTAGATTACACATTTTTGTACACATTATTTGGCTGAAGAACTGAGGGCTCATCCACTTGAGAGCATTTCTTTGTAGTAAACTACAGTAAACGTTGCTTCTAACACTGTGTTTTCTATGCTAGCTACAAACTCACTTTTTTCCATTCACACATGGAGGTGTTCCTCCCTGAAGGATTAACAACAATGTTTCCTATTGGTCCCACCCACTAATTTTATATTTCAACTCCCTGTGGTTGCACTTTTTGGCAGAAGGTTTCTTAAAAAAAAAAGGCATTGCAGCTTCTTTCTGAAGGTTGGTGGAAGAAAAGCTTTTGTGACAACACTCCCTCCCCAGCAGCAGAAAAGGAAGGAGATGGAAGAAGGGGCAGTTTAAGCTTTTATTTCTTTCGTTCTGCTACTGCAGCCAGCCCAAAAAGGGCTGGGGAGGGCACTTGGAAAACACAGTGATGATGCTGTGGCCAGGGCAAGGCACATCCACAAAGGGAGTGGAGGCAAGATTGGGGAGGAAAGGGGTGGTTTGCCCATCTACCAGGGAAGGTGTGTGTGACTGAAGGGGGTGTTTGTGTGAGGAATGCAAGAGGTGGGTAGAGGAAGCCCCCCAGTGGAAATGGTTTTTTAAGCATATAAAACTTTCCTTTAACTTTAATGTGCCATTGGCAGAGCTTGGAAAAGTTACTTTTTTGAACTACAACTCCCATCAGCCCAATCCAGTGGCCATGCTGGCAGGGGCTGATGGGAGTTGTAGTTCAAAAAAGTAACTTTTCCAAGCTCTGGCCGTTGGGCACCCCCATACACTGCACACATGCCTGCTCCCTTGCTTGCCAGACGGGCAACCCAACAGCTATTCTCCCTTCCCGGCCCAGCCCACTTGCCACAGCTACCGCCTCTGAAGGCACTATTTATCCCCCAAGAAGTGGGGCTGTTTTCTTGAAGTACTGCTAGCAAACAGCTGCAATAAACTGCCTACCCTTTAGTAGCTGTTTGCAGCAGAACCAGAGCTTGGAGGTAATTCGTTACAAATCATGAATTACTTGTAATTCATGACTTTTTTGAGGAACGAGTGGGTAATTCCTTTACATTTTGATTGCAATAGAACTAGGAGTGATCTTATTACTTTTGTGGAGTAATTGTAATGTTTCCAGCATTACCTTTGGGCATTACTTGGAGGGGGGGGGAAGCAGGGGAAGTCTTCTGCTCCTCTGATTTGTGGATGAAAATCATGTGCCTCAAACTGGGCTTCTGTGCAGCGTCACTCTTCCCTCATGCTCTGTGGGTGGGTAGGAAGCGACGAGGGAGGAGGCAGAGAGTGAGACGGGGTGGAGTGGAGAAAACAATTGTTGTAAAAAATGGATGGTGGTGAAGAATGGAGTGGAGGGAAAAAGAAGCCAGAAGGCAAGAACATGAATAAAAGAGAAGGAGGCAGCAGCAGAATGGAGATAAAGAACTGTGGAGGTGAACGATGACAACATTTATTATTTATTTATTTATTTATTGTATTTGTATACCACCCCATAGCTGAAGCTCTCGGGGCGGTTTACAGCAACTAAAAGCATCAAAAACATACAAATTTAAAACACATCTTTTAAAAACAATTTCAAACACAATTTAAAAAATTTAAAACAATTTAAAAAACACATACTAAAATGTCTGGGAGAAGAGGAAAGTCTTGATCTGGCGCTGAAAAGATAACAGTGATGGCACCAGGCGCACCTCATCAGGAAGATCATTCCATAATTTGGGGGCCACCACTGAGAAGGCCCTCTCCCTTGTTGCCACCCTCCGAGCTTCCCGAGTAGGCACCTGGAGGAGGGCCTTAGATGTTGAGCGTAGTGTATGGGTGGGTTCGTATCGAGAGAGGCATTCCATCAGGTATTGTGGTCCCAAGCCATGTAAAGCTTTATAGGTTAAAACCAGCACCTTGAACCAAGCTCGGAAACATACAGGCCGCCAATGCAAGCGGGCCAGAATTGGTTTTATATGTTCAGACCGTCTGGTCCTGTTACCAATATGGCCGCTGCATTTAGCACAAACTGCAGTTTCCGAACTGTCTTCAAAGGCAGCCCCACGTAGAGTGCATTGCAGTAATCTAACTTGGAGGTTACCAGAGCATGGACAACTGAAGCCAGGTTATCCCTGTCCAGATAGGGGTGCAGCTGGGCCACCAACCAAAGTTGTTAGAAGGCATTCCATGCCACTGAGGCTACCTGAGTCTCAAGTGACAGAGATAGTTCTAGGAGAACTCCCAAGCTACGAACCTGCTCCTTCAGGGGGAGTGCAACCCCATCCAGAACAGGTTGGACATCCACCATCTGGTCAGAAGAACTACCCACTAGCAGCATCTCAGTCTTGTCTGGATTGAGTCTCAGTTTATTAGCCCTCATCCAGTCCATTGTCGCAGCCAGGCACCGGTTCAGCACATTGACAGCCTCACCTGAAGAAGATGAAAAGGAGAAATAGAGCTGTGTGTCATTAGCATACTGATGGCAATGCACTCCAAACCTCTGGATGACCGCACCCAACGGTTTCATGTAGATGTTGAACAGCATGGGGGGCAGAAGTGACCCCTGTGGAACCCCATACTGGAGAGTCCAGGGTGCCAAGCAATGTTCCCCAAGCACCACCTTCTGGAGGCGACCTGCCAAGTAGGAGTGGAACCACTGCAATGCAGAACCTCCCACTCCCAACTCAGCCAGTCTCCCCAGAAGGATACCATGGTCGATGGTATCAAAAACCGCTGAGAGATCAAGAAGAATCAACAGAGTCACACTCCCCCTGTCTCTCTCCCGACAAAGGTCATCATACAAGGCGACCAAGACTGTTTCCGTGCCAAAACCAGTCCTGAAACCCGACTGAAATGGATCCAGATAATCAGTCTCATCCAAGAGTGTCTGGAGCTGGCCTGCCACCAGTTGTTCAAGGACCTTGCCCAGGAATAGAACATTTGCTACCGGCCTATAGTTATTAAGATTTTCTGGGTCCAGGGAGGGTCTCTTCAGGAGTGTTCTCACTACTGCCTCTTTCAGGCAGCCAGGGACCACCCCCTCTCGCAGAGAGGCATTAATCACTTCCCTGGCTTAGCCGGCTGTTCCATCCATCCCTGGCCCAGCCGGCTTTTATTAGCCAAGAAGGGCAAGGATCCAGCACAGAAGTGGTTGCTCGAACCTGTCCAAGTACCTTGTCAATGTCCTCAAGCTGTACCAACTGAAACGCATCCATGAAATTGGGACAAGGCTGTGTTCTGGATACCTCGCTTGATTCACCGGCTATAACACTGGAGTCTAAGTCCTGGTGGATGCTAAAGATTTTATCCTGTAAGTGCCTAGCAAATTCATCACAGCAGGCCTCAGATGGTTCTACCATGTCCCTGGGGCCAGAGTGTAATAGCCTGCAGACAATTCTGAAGAGCTCCGCTGGGCAGCAAAGTGATGATTTGATAGTGGCAGCAAAATATTGTTTTTTTTTGCTGCCCTCACTGTCCCTAAATACAGCTTACCATAGGCACTTACCAGTGTATAATTGCATCCACCAGGAGTTCGTCTCCATCTGCACTCAAGCCGTCTCCTATATTGTTTCATCACTCTCAGCTCTGGGGTATACCATGGAGCCGTATGAGCTCTACACAGGAGGGGACGCTCAGGAGCAATCATGTCAACTGCCCGGGTCATTTCTGTATTCCACAGTTCAACCAGGGTTTCGACAGGAGCGCCAGCCCTATCAGCCGGAAAACTCCCCAGAGCCCTTTGGAAACCATCCGGATCCATTAGTCTCTGGGGGCGGACCAATTTAATAGGTCCCCCATCCTTGCAGAGGGGAAAAGCCACTGTAAGTCTAAACTTCAGCAAGCAGTGATCTGTCCATGACAGAGGGACTGATGCAAGGCCCCCCACATTCAGATCACCAACTCCATGTCCAGTTGCAAAAACCAAATCTAGAGTATGCCCTGCTACATGTGTTGGGCCAATGGCATATTGGGACAGTCCCATGGTTGTCATGGAGACCATGAAATCCTGAGCCGCCGCAGATAAGGTGGCCTCGGCATGAATGTTGACATCCCCCAGAACCAACGGTCTGGGGGATCTTAACAGTACACCTGAGACCACCTCTGTCAGCTCAGCTAGGGAGTCTGTTGGGCAGCGGGGTGGGCAGTACACCATGTGTGTGTGTGTGTGTGTGTGAATACTGTGTTTGCACTTGGCACACAAAGTGTCCTCCACCACCTTCTCTGGCTACTGTGCTGCATTTGCAGTATTTTTTTTTTGTATCTTAGGGAAAAATGTTTGCTTGGGTGAGTGTCCCTTAGTTGGTGGCAGGGCAGGGTCCGTGAGGTGGTTAAGTGTGAGGTGGTTAAGTGTGACCCTATTATTACTCAATCTCTCAGCAGCTTTTGGTACCATTCACCCGTTGGAATAAGCAAACTTGCATGTTCCCTCTGTAAAAAGGGAGATGTTCATTCTGACTAGAATGTGCAGAATCTCTCTGTGTACCTGTAAACAGTGATGTAACTTCCTAATGGGTGGGGTTATTTACCTTTTTCCTCCTCCTTTGTCTGGAGATATTGTAGATTCCTGCATATCCACCATTACGGAGTTTTAACCTCTAGCAGAGGCAGCATGGCAGATGCTCTTCCTAAGAGCATCATCACCAAGGACTCAATGGACTAAACTCCTACTTTTTCATAAGCTAGAGCCTATGTTTCCTGAACATATGAAAGGTCATGAGTAAATGTTCTTTATCTCTTTTTACCTAAGAAGGCTCTGTGTCTGTTGTTATTTGACTAACTAGTATGTCTGTGGGAAAGGTGGTATGGTTCATTCTCAAACTCTGCTGTTGTTACTAAATACTTCTGCTGGAAAATAGTACTAAACAATGTTCCTAATTTTCATTGGTTTTTTAGAAACCAAATTTATTTTTTATTTATTAAATTTATTAATCGCCCATCTGGCTGGTTCTCCAGCCACTCTGGGTGACACACAACATAAAACATACAATTCACATTAAAACCTTAAAATTCCAACAGTAACAGTAAAACCTAACCAAACAGGTTATGGGCCCAGGAATAAGCTGAGAATTAAACCAGATTTTTTGGGTTTTATTTTGAGTATCTTGGCATTTTTTGTTTCCCCCTTTGCCCTATACCAGGCACTAGTTTAAAGAGAGATTTTGTTTTTGCTGCTGTGTATTCTCTGAGTTGTTTTTGCAAACCAAAGTGCTTCTCAGACCAGCAACAATGATGTATCAGCATGAGAAAAGATTTTTGGCGAGAAGGATGCTAGAATTATCTGCTGTTAACTTTGAACAATGGAAAAGCAGGATTAAAATTACTCTGGGTGCAGAAGAGGCTCTTTCCTGTATTGAGAAAACTAGACCACAGGAAGATCCCAAAGAAATAAGGGATCGGGAAGACAAAGATGCAATAGCAAAAGCTATTATTTTTTATTCCCTTAAGGACGACCAGCTAGTATATGTTGAAAGATATACATCAGCCAAGGAAATGCTGGATAAACTCCAAACGGCATTTGGCTTTACAAGTTTTAGATCTCAAAAAATGCTTATTCATGAAATGATGAAGCTCAGACAAGAGACAAAGAAAAATTGTGAAGAGCATATCACTTCTTTGATAAGTATATTCAGCAAATTAAAGTTAACTGGACTTGAGTTTAATGACCAACAGAAGTTGGGTTTCCTTATGGGCACGTTGGAAGAGAGATTTGAACCATTTGTTTATCTTTTAAACCATAACCATGAGATGCAATTTGAACAAGCCCTTAAAAAGCTAAGAGAGGAGTGCATTGTTCAATATGACCCTAAAGAGAGTGGCTCAAATTACCTGGCTAGCAGGAAGGATAAAGGAAAGGGAAAAGCGCCTCCCAGGAACCAATCACAATACTGTTTTTCATGTGGGAGGCGTGGTCACCTGACTAGGGACTGTGACACACCCAAAAGTTCCTCAGCCAATGGTAACTCTCCAAGTTTCAAACAAAGACAGCATGCTTTACCTAAGCATAAGCAGGGACCTCAGAGAGAGAGAGATCCAAAGGAAGCAATTTACTTTTGATGCATAAAGGTCTTGTGGCAAATAATTATAAGCAAAAATCAAACAATTGGATTTTAGACTCTGGATGTACAAATAAGAATAAAGCCTTATTTGATGAAATAAACTGAGATACTAAAGGAAGAATTTAGACTGCCAATGCTCATACATCTGGTAGTATTGCTCTAAAATGCAAACTACCTCATCAAACCATAGAAAATGTAGCAGATCATGTTTTATTTGTACCTGAATTGAGTTGCAACATGCTAAGTGTTTCTGCATTAGATAAGAAAGGATTTGCAATACATTTCGAGGATGGAAAATGTACAGTGACCAAAGATAATATTTTGTTAGCACAAGCTTTTGAAAATGATGGTGTTTATGAACTAAGTCTTTCAGCTGAACAAGCAAATGCTGCCATGGTGGACAAGGGTGAGACCAGCCTACAACTTTGGCACAGGTGACTGGGACATCACAATCCAAAGGCGATCCTACAACTACAAAAGCAGAACCTTGCCACAGGTATCAAGGTAAACCAAGAGTACCATGATAAAACAAGCAGGTGAGTAAATTGCATTGAAGAAAAGGGTGTTAGACCCTCATTTCCACCAAGAACTGAAAAGAGAAACACCAATGTGCTAGATCTCATACACAGTGACCTCTGTGACCATTCAATGTACCCTCACTTGGGAAGAATAGATATGTTCTAATTTTTGTGGATGATTTTTCAAGGTACTGTGTGACTTACTTACTAAAGGAGAAGAGTCAAACACACGAGATGCTGAAGAAATACATCTCCATGGTGAGCATGAAGTTTGAGCACAAACCAAAAGCTCTACAAACTGACAATGGCAGTGAGTTTATATCACACCAAACACAAAGTTTCCTGGAGGAACAAGGCATTTCGCACAGGAGGATTGTCAGCCATACTCCGGAGCAGAATGGGATTTCTGAAAGGAGACTTAGATCTCTTCTGGAAATGACTAAATGCATGCTGTCTGATGCTGATCTACCCAGAAGACTGTGGCTCAATAGTGGCTCAACATATTTCCAGAACAGATTGCCAACCAAGGGCACCACACACATCCCATTCCAATTGTGGCACAGCAGAATTCCAAACCTGGCACATATCTGAGTGTTTGGAAGCATTGCTTTTGCCTACATAGCAAAACAAAAGAGGCAGAAGCTAGATGCTAGAACAGAACAGACTGTTTTGATAGGATATGCTCCTGGTAGCAAAGGCTACAGAGTTATGAACCTAAAGACAGGTGAAGTCAGCACAAGGCACGTTGTCTACTTCGATGAACGAAGCAAAGCTGACAAAAGAGGGACTGTGCTAGATTTCTCAGAAGAGCAAGGACACCACGTCCAATCTCTTATAGATATGCCAGTACCCACATACGAAATACCAGTGACATCACAGATATCTGCACAACCTGACCCAAGCCTTAAACAAGAGGAAGAGGCAGAGATTGCAGAAAGTGATGATGAGACTGAGAGAGGTACAGACGCAGATGAGAATGATGAGATGACTGGACTGGAAGATGCTGCAGAGCCAGACCAGATCCCCAAACAAGCTCCTAGATGCTCATCGTGAACCAACAAGAGTGTACCACCTCCATGCCTGTCCTACCTAGCAAAGTCAGCACTACCCAGAGAACCATTGACTTGGGAGGAGATCAAGCAGATGCCAGCATCCGAGGGCACTCAGTGGAGAAAAGCTGCTCAGGAGATGGATGCACTGCACAAGAATAAGACTTGGACCCTGACAGAACTTCCACCAGGCAAGAAAGCCATAGGGTGCAGAAGGGTATTCAAGGTGAAGCAAGATGCAGGAGGAGAAATTGAACGCTACAAGGCAAGACTAGTTGCCAAAGGTTTACTGCAGAAATATGGAGAGGACTATGATGCTACTTTTGCTCCTGTTGTCAAACACAGCACAATAAGAATGCTACTAAGTGTGGCAGCCTCCAAGCAGATTCAAGTCAGACACCTCGCTGTCAAGACTGCCTTTCTGCATGGAGAAATAACAGAGGAGTTGTACATGCAACAACCTCCAGGCTTCGTGAACCAGAAGCAAGCACATCGGGTATGCAAACTTAGAAAGGGCCTGTATGGACTCAAACAAGCTGCAAGGGAAACTGGATAAAATGCTCAAGGAGCAAGGCTTCAAGCAAGGTGAGGTAGACCAATGTCTGTACACCAGAAGCAAAGATGAACATTTGACTTATATCCTGATTTATGTTGATGACTTGATCGTGGCGACTCAGTGAGATCAAGACTACACAGAAATTGTACATCATTAAAAAAGGAAGTTGAAATCAAAGAGTTAGGCACTGCAACATAGTACCTAGGCATTCAGACTGAAAAGGAAGCAGATGGCTCCTGTCTACTCAACCAAAGGCAAAAGATTGTTGATCTTTTAGAGACTCTAGAACTCAAAGATGCCTATCCTGTAGCAATGCCCATGGCAACAGATTTTCTTAAAGACAATGATGTAGGTGAACCTTTACCATAACAACAAGTACAGAACAGCAATAGGGAAGTTTCTGTACTTAACCACAAACACGAGACCTGACATAGCAAGTGCAGTAGGGATCTTATGTAGGAAAACTAGCAGTGGGATTTATTTCTGTGCAATCATGTTTGAAAACTGAAATGGACTGCCTTCAAGTCAATCCTGACTTATGTTGAATAGGATTTTCATGATAAACGGTATTCAGAGGTGGTTTTACCATTGCCTTCCTCTGAGGCTGAGAGGCAGTGACTGGCCCAAGGTCGCCCAGTGAGCTTCATAGCTGTGTGGGGATTTGAACCCTGGTCTCCCAGGTCATAGTCCAACGCTGACCTGGGGGAGGGGGAGGGAAGGGAGGGGGAGGAGATTAGGTGGGTGGGTACTGGGCAGAAGGGAAACCCCTTTCCTTTATTTATTTATTTATTATTTGATTTCTATCCCACCCTTCCTCCCAGCAGGAGCCCAGGGCGGCAAACAGAAATGATAAAAACACTTTAAAACATCATAAAAAGACCTTAAAATACATTAAAACAAAACGTTAAAAACATTTTTAAAAAAGCTTTAAAAATCTTTTTTTTTTTTAAAAAAAGGGTTAAAAACATTATTAAAGAAAACATATTAAAAGCAATTCTAACACAGACGCAGACTGGGATAGCTCTCAACTTAAAAGGCTTGTTAAAAGAGGAAATGTCATCAAAAGGTGCCAAAAAGATAGCAGACAGAAAAAGGAAAACGTGAACAGTATCATTGCTTTTCAGCGTTTTTCCCACCTTTTTATGCTACAGCAGGCACATGTAGTCTCCCACCCAAATTTAAACCAAAGCTGTCCCTGACCACATCCACACCAGGCCTTTATTTCACTTTAAATAGTCATGGCTTCTCTCAAAGAATCCTGGGAAGTGTAGTTAGTGAAGGGTGCTGAGAGTTGCTAGGAGGCGCCCTGTTCCTCTCACAGACCTTCAATCAGAGTGGCTGACTGTTAACCATTCTCTCAGGGGAATAGGAGTCTCCTCTCAGCACCCGTCACAAACTACACTTCCCAGGATTCTTTGAGGGAAGCCATGACTGTCTCACATGAAATCAAAGTCTGGTGTGGGTGTGGCCCTCTGATTAGCCAAGCCCAGCAGCTGTGAGACTTTTAGAACTCTGACAGTTGGTTCTTACTGAGCATGCTCCGCGCTATCATTGGGTCCCAGCCAAAATTTCTTAAATTAATTAAAAATCAGCCAGGCATTCTTTTAACTTTTAAACTGCAGTAGATGAAGGTCAGAGTATGGGGCAAGGTCAGTATTAGGAGTACAGGTACTCTGTGAACATGGCTGATTTTTAATGAATTTCAACAGATTATGAGAACTCTGGCAGAAAAAAGTCCAAAAGGGCTCTGAGGTTTTTCCTCTCTTTTTAGACTTTGAACTCTCGATTCTCTCTGACTGTTTTGTGTATTGCCATGAAAATTGACAAGGTTGTTAAGCAAGCATTTCTGAGTCCAGGATTATAAGTTTTGTAAGGTTTGGTTTTGAAATGTGCTTATGGGAAGCATCAGAATGGCATGGGGGGGTATTTTCAATTTAACATTGCAGAATGTGAAAAATCCATGCTGGCTATAGTATACAGACACTCTCGTGGCAGTATAATACCCATGCTTTTTAGTTTGTGTTTTAACAGGCCTTGACACTGGCGAATCTTTGGCATACCTTTGCCTGTTTTGATTTTTTAAATTATTTTTATTGTTTTCTTAATTATTGTTAGTTGTCCTGAGAGTCTATGGACTGAGAAGCAGGATAAAATAATGTTCTAAATGAATAAACATACCAAAAATCTACCACTATGCTATTGTAGTAACATCTCCTGAGTGTACTGTTTATATTATCCGTTTATTCATATTCCCCAACTGATTGCACCCAGAAATGGACTTCTGATGGCACATGCGGCTTAGATGGGCTGAAGGATTGTCTCCTTCATTCCACCAGAAATGACAAGCACGAGATTTCCTCTGTTTTCATGATCACTAAGCCCTCTGTCCTCCATCACCAGTCTTCTGTTGGGCTCTTGAATGAGGCTGAGGCACCCATTTATTAAAATTCACTTGTTAGCCTGAGAACGCAGCCTGCTTCTGTAACGATGTCACCGTTGGAGCAACGAGGTCTCCTGGTTCTCACATTACATACCATGCACGACAGAGTCCCACATTAGCAAGGCCCAATTAAACCATGCCGTTGATTAAAGAAGCCAATGAGAGTAATTAGCTTAATTAGATTCTCTCCATAATGGCACTGAACGATTGTAGAAAGGCAGCAGAAGAATAACTTGAATCAAAATTTTTGTCTCCCGAGGTAATTAGAATTGGTTGATGCAATTTTAAAACTCACAAGTCTGAATAGTGGCTAAGGGTATTTGTAGCCAGCGGGGGGGGGGGGGAGGATGATTAATGAAGATGAAGATATGTGAAGCAAACAAAAAGAATGGAATGTATCTCAAATGAATGAGGAGGAGGCAGCCTTGGTAGAAACAGCATATAATGTATAGCTGTGTGCCTACTAAAGTGTCTGTCTCAAGTACGCAACAGCGACACGGCTTCATTTGGAAGAGAGGGGTTGCCCCTCTCACCTTTATTCTTAAATAGTCTTCTATTCAGATATAAATTCCATTCTGTAAAATGATGCCTCTCACTTCAAGATCACATACAAGCTCACATTTCTCTCTCTCTCTCTCTCTCTGTGCTAAAAGTGATGCCACATCCATCAATGTATTGTACAACATCATATTTATGTATGACTTTTTCTATGGGATAAAACATCTCACATACTTTATCTCAGCAATCTCTATAACCCTGTATGGTATGAATATACTCCCCATATTGCAAATGGAAGGGGTTCAAGGCTTGAGAGATAGTTCCTTGCCTGACTCCATCCAGTGAGTTCATAGCTGAACTGAATTGAGTCCCTTGGACACAGCTTCTGCTTTACCATAATGTCACTGCATACTAGGGATGGGGTGGGAGGGATTCTATTTGGCTCACATTTTAATGCAAACCCACGTAAGCAGTGGTGGGCTGGAGCCGGCTCGTACCGGCTTGTGAGAGCTGATTGTTAAATTTTTGGGAATTTTGTGAGTCGGTTGTTAAACACAGCCATTATTAAGAATTAAATTATATAAACTTACAGTTTATTCTGAACCATTCACAGCACTTTATATAAATAGTAAATAACTATACAGGCAGCTGAGGCCTGGCTTGCGGACCTGTGCAGTCGTAACCTCCCTGGTGGAGAGAGTGCCATGGCCTACAGAGAGCCTGCCCGCACTTCCACCTGACCCTTCACCGTGACAAGGGAGACCTGGGATGGAAGCCATGGGGCTGTTGGGCCAATTAGAAGCGGTGGCAGCGCGCTTAGTCAATAAGGAGCGCCGCCACAGCAGCCGGTGGCTGCTTTCTATTGCTGCTGAGTTTCTGGCAGGTCAGCTGTGGCCACAGAAGCAAGAAAGCGGCAACGACAGGTCAGGGCAACGGCAGATCCAGCTGGGTGGTGGTGGTGCGGGGATGGTTCCAAGGAGGGGGCTCTGTGTTTCCTTTGGACTGGCACTCGGTGGTGACAATGGCTCAGAGGAAAGGGCAAGAGTTGGGGAGAGGAAGGAGGATATCGTAAAGCTGCATGCTTGGAGAGAATGAGATAGTCTCTCCTTGGCGGGGGTGAGAAGAATCTGTGTGAAAGAACGGGGGGGGGGCTCCTGGAACAATGAGTCCAGGGTTTTGTGTTGTGCTACCTTAAAGACGAACGGAGAGGTTTGTAGCACTTTAAAGATGGAACTAACTTGTTATGGTATCAGATTATGTGCACCACAGTAGCAGACGTATCTAAGAAACATCTTGTGGCATTGATTTATTCATTAAGATTGCTTACCTGCCCTCCTTTGTAAGGTCCCAGGATGGGTTGCCATAATATAATCCTATAACTAAAAGCAAGCAAAATTAGTTTATCCAGTTTTTAAATCAAGTAAATCAATTCCAGGCAAGCGTTTGTGGACTACAGTCCACTTCCTCTGATGCATGTCATCAAATGGGCTGCAGTTTATGAAAGCTTATGCCATGATATATTTGTCCATCTTCAAGGTGCCACAAGTCTCTTTGCTGTTTTTACTTAAGCAGACTAAAATAGATAGAAAGGCCACAAGGTCAAATTGTGTGTGCATGTACTGAGTTAAAGAGTAGCACTTATGTAATAGAATCTGAAATATAAACGAAAGTCATGTGGTGGAACTGAAGTTATGTGCCGTGTCATATGCATATGTATATTCTGACACATGTGCTCATGGTCTGTTTGTGGGCTTCCCAGGGCATCTGGTTGCCCTACTGGACTAGATTGCTGGACTAAATTTGCGTGTGGTGACATCCAACAGGGCTTTTCTGATGCTCATTTAAAGCAATAGTGGCCTAACATTTTCAGTCCGAGGGCAGCGTTCTAGGTTGGCCAGCCTTCTGAGGGCTGCCTGCCTGTGATGGTCATGGCCAAAGACTTCTTTGCTGAATCAGATAGTAATCAAGCATTTATTCCTAGTCTGATTTTGTGACACTATTGTTGGTGATAGAATTATAAAAACTGATGGTGGATTTTGCAAGAAATAGCAAGTCACACCGAAGTTATTTCCGCTTAAAATTTATGTATGTATATAAATGCATACATTTCCCCCCCCCGGAGAGCCAGTTGTTAAACATTTACCAGCACACCACTGTACATAAGGCACACTTTCCAAACCATACACAAACTTAAACACAACTATCCTTTGAAATTAGCATTTCTCTGAATTTTGCAATGCAGTTCGCAAACCTAAAAACGCATACATTAGGGGAAAGAGTGCACAAAAGTATGTATAGTATTGAAAGTAACAGCCAATAACCAATGTTATTTTAGCTGTAGGTTATACCAAGGCTAAAAAGGCCATGTCCCAACACATTAAGGATATTGAACTACAAAATTACTTAAGTCTGGCTGCAACACATCCTGATTTTAGGGATAGTGCGAGGGCATTTGTAGCTGCAAACTATTTGGTAAATCTGACCATCCCCAAATATAGAAAAGCATTTATGTTAGCTAAGTTTAATGTGTTACCTTTTGCACTTCTGGAAGGAAGATTTAAGAGGGTTCCCTACTGTGAGAGCATATGCCCTTGCGATGCGGGGCAAGTGGAGACAATGGGACATGTATTACTGTATTGCTCTTTCTATTGTGACCTTTGATATATTTTTATCACTCCGATTCTACAAAAGATTCTTGGGGGCTCAGATGCATTTTACAATAATACCTCAGTTAGAAGTACTTGAATTCCTGAATATTACTTTTTAACAGAAGCTTTGATACCAGATGTAGGAATAACATAGATAAAAATAGGGATAGGTTTCTACACCACTAAAAAGAAGAGCAGTTCAACATATTTCAGCAAACTTTTTATTCAGAACTAACAATACGTATGTCTGAAATGAAACAACCAGGTCAGGTCAGCCTTGCATACAGATCAGTTGCAATCTTCCAAAATGCATCCAGGGATGCCTCATGTAGCATCTTGCTATAGCTATCAAAAGCTTTGAGCACAGATCTCCTCTCCTCTCACTCGAGCTGGCAGGCAAGGGGCAGCCGCCACCACCACCCTTGGTCTCTCCCTTCGTCTTTCTCTGCCATCCTCCCCTACACTCAAGCAGACGTGTCTGCAGCAGTAAATAGTGCTTGCAGGGCACATGAAGCATTTTTACTGAGGCACCTGTGCCACCTGGCAAGGAGCGCTATTCCAGCCCGTGTGAGAGAGCTGCCTGAAGCAGCTGCAGTCCAGTAGACAAGGAGCCACATTTTAACTATGTCAGAGTGTGCCCCCCCCACGTCCCCTGCCTTCAAAAAAGACTGTTAAAAGGCGCTTCTTTCCTGGAGGATTTGTTAACTGAGGTATTACTGTACTGACATTATTTGCTGGCCATGCAGAACCCATGGGCCACAACCAAGGTGACTAGGTTTGTGCAGCTGCTGTTGCTTGTTGGAGACGGATCACAATGTAATTATTTTAAAGTTTTATTATCTTTTTTTATCCTGACGTGTGTATATATTATTATCAGTGCTGCAGTTTTTAGTTTGCTTCTGCTTTCTGTACATTGCATTTCTGATGCTTTCCATTTTAAAGGTGCTGGTCTTTGATCAAAATAAAAGTTTACTAAGTAATGTGGAAAAATGCATTATATTAGGGCAAGTGGCTCAAAAATATGTACATTAGACACAAATGTGCATATTAGGAGAAATGTGCATGAAAATGCATACAAAAGTTTATGTAGATTTTTTTCTGTACATTTTTGCTGTGGAAATGCAGAGAACTGAACTTAAAGACTGGGAAAAGAGAAATGGAGAAAAACAAAATCCACAATTCCTCCATCATTCTATACCAATATTTGCTGAGTTCTTGGGTACTAGTACGAGAAAATTCTGCCAGTTGCTTATACACTTCTGGTGTATCCTAGTTTGTATTTCACTTCTGAGATTTTAAGCACTAATTTACCTAGTGCAATAGGTATTCATATTATGAGGATTCTTACAAGTGCAACACTAATTTTGACAAATATTTCTACAATGGGTTTTGTTTGTTTAATTTATTTATATGCCCATCTTCAGTGTAAAATATTCTCAGGATGGCTAGCAAAAGATAACAAAGCACAACAGGGCACCCACCTACCCACACACTACAATTAAATAGCAATAGAAATCTCTCAGAAATTAAAAGCCTAGGAAAATAAAAAGCCGTTTGACTTGTGCCTAAATGACAGCAAAAGTTGGTGCCAGGAGAGTCTTCTTGGGGAGAGGATACCATCACTGACAGAGCTTTCTGCCCAGTCATTACCTACTTCACTTCTAAGGTCAGGGGCAACCAAAAATGGCATCCCAGTGGAGGTTTCTCACTTAGGGTGACTAGGGCACTGCCCCATTAGAATTCTAGGTCCCTTCTGTCCTTCACAATGCTTCCATTTTCAATTACACAGAGTGGAGACTTCATTCTCCAACTTGTTTCTATCAGTCTTCTCAAATCAGGCAATCCACTCTTTTAAACTTGTTGCCAATACTCATAGCTATGGCCAGGGTTCACCCTCATCTCCAGGGAATAAACAAAGTAAACATATAATACAATGTGTAGGGTTGCCAGGTCTCGTTTTTGCTTGGAGACTCTGGATTTTTTGGGTTGTTTCCAGGTCTCTGGGTGAGATACCCCAATCTCAGAACCCTCAGCTTTCTTTTAAAAAAAAAGTTTCTTGGTGGTCTGATTCAAGAGATATACACCAAAACGTCAGCTGCCCCCCTCAACTTGTGTTAAATGAGCTCTTAGCTAGCTGCTCTAACTCTGGTCTTTCAAGTTTGTAGCCAATAAGTGAAGTCAAGGTTGTGATTGACAAGGAATTTGTTGATCTCCAGACAATAGCTAGAACCCATTGCAAGGTGAGAAAACTATTGTCTTTTCCTGGTTTATAGCTTTCTCTCTGTGTGCAGGTCAGGAGATGTAGAACCAAAAAATCACAGCAGGATCTTGGTAGGGAATTATTTACTGTAAACCATTTCAGTTATAATAAAAGTGTACATACTTGCAAAAATAGCATATTGTAAATCTTATTTTTCAAATAATGATTGAACAGAAATTTAAAAGAAGTGTAGATGCAACTTGTTTAAATATCCCTGGGCTGTTGAAGAGGGCAGTTTATTTGTCTCATTCATAGCCTGTTTTGAAAACCTTCCCAATATGAAGCTTTAATCTTATACTTGAAACCTGCAATGCTAATCCCACATATCAGGAATAAACCCCATTGAATTCAATAGGACTTACTTTTGAGTAGACATGGTTAGGATTGTGCTGTCAATCAATGGGACTTTTGAGGGAACACAGCAAATCATTGTGTTTGTGTTGCAAATCTTTCTCTCCCCCTCCAATCCTACTTTTAAAGGAATTAGGCATGGCTTACCCAGCTGTCACTGCCCTTATTTTGTAGGAAACTAATATTGATTTTATTTATTTATTTTAAAAATCTGCAATGACCAACTGATTTTGACAATAAACTATTATATGGGGTGTATGCATTTTTACATCTCCAGTGTATGTGTATAGAGAATCTTTCCAACAACCCTGTGAGGTAGGATTGGAAACCAAGACAGCTCACAACAAGAACTAAATCTATTTGAAATCCAGTAACCATAAAACAAGTATGAAACAGTTGCATTGGGACGTGCATAGCATTACACTATAAATATCTTCATAGGTTGTGGAAATAATAAACATTTTTGACATTCATGCTTATATAAATATTTCTTCATACTAAGTCTGGATAAGTATCTGATTTCACACTATGGTTTCACATTATTATTTCCTCTTCCTTCGGGTGGTCATGGTCCCCCTCTGTTGTTTTCACCATGAGGGGCAGATTAGGCTGAGAGATGGTAAGTAGCCCATGATCACCCAGTAAACTCTGTAGCTGATTTTCATTTAAAAAAATTAATTAAAATGATTTACATGCAGGCAAAGTTTATGAAGTGGATCCATACAATACATTCAAAGCATGTTTAATTTGCATTTAAAGCGCATGACTTCCCCTAAAGGATCCTGGGAAGTGTAGTTTCTCCCTCAAAGTTACAGTTCCCACCACCCTTAACAAACTAAAGTTCCCATGATTCTGTGGTGGGATTCATGTGCTTCAAATGTGTTTTGAATGCACTTTAAATGAATGGTGTGGATCTGCCCTAGGTGTGCTGTGTTGGTCAGTGACGCAGGTTGTGAGACTCACAGACAAGGTTTTTAGCAGAGAGAGAGAAACCTGAAGCAGAAGGGTTAAACTGTGAGAACAGAGTTCCAGACAATCAAGGTCAGTGTGGCTAGCTGAGTGTGTGATAAGCTGGGAACTGGCAGGATCTCGGGTGTGGGGGAAGAATTGTCAATGGAGGAAGATGTCTCTAATGTCTTTGCCTAGTAAAGACTCTTACATGAAACTTGCCTGGCCTGTCTTATTCCTGTTCTAAACGGCTCTTGGATTCATACCACGTCTCACCTACACACGCAGTGCTCTACAGGGGTTATGGGCCCAGATTATGAGGCGTTGTAGCGGGTTCGAGAGCTGGTGAAGTGGCGTTGTTGCAGAGAGAAACAAAGCGCAAGTGAGAGGCAAGTAAGAGTGAGCAACATGGCTGTAAATCTGTCTTCTGGGATGCCGATGGAGAGACTGAATGCTGTAAATTACTCCAGCTGGAAGTGGAGGATGAGAGCTGTACTGATTAAAGAGGATTTGAATGATGTCATGGAAAAACCCCCTCCGGCAGCTCCTTCAGCAGCGTGGCTGAAGAAAGACGACAAAGCGAAGGCTTTTATTACTCTGGGGCTATCAGATTCACAACTGTTGCTGGTGAGTAATGAGCTGACTGCTAATCAGATGTGGGGAAAGTTAAGAGCTGCACATGTACAGCAAACTGCGGGAAGCAGGCTGTGTTTGGCACGGAAGCTTTATCAGATGCGTTTTACTGATGATGTGACTATGGAAGAGCATTTGGCTGAATTTCGTAGATTAAATGCTGAGCTCCAAGATCGAGGCGTACATCATAATGACTTGCAGAAGGTTTATCTCCTGTTATCTTCATTGGATCAAAAATGGGACGTGCTGGTTGCTGGTCTTGAAAGTCAACCTGACGGGACTCTATCTTTGGACTTTGTGGAACAGAAACTTCAACAGGAGTGGTATAGGAGACAAGAAAACAAGAAAATGGACTTAAAAGAGGCTGGGACTATGTCTGTACAACGGAATCAAAGAAGCAGGGAAGAGACTAAAACATGTTATTTTTGCGGGTCACGTGGGCATATACAGAGACATTGTTTAAAGAAGAGGAATTACAGAGACTTTGAAAGTCAGAGGGCAAGCATGAACTTTGTTTCTAAGGAGAGCAATAAACTGATTAACTCTAAGTGGCTTCTTGACAGTGGAGCGTCTAATTGCCTAATCACAGACTCTAGTTTATTTTACACTTCAAAGCCGACGCAGGAGAAGCTTTATCTGGCTGACGGATCTACTCAGAACGCGACAGCAAGAGGAACGCTGAAGATGGGTAATTTGGGAATTTTAACAGATGTATTATTGATTTCTGGTTTAAAATATAACATTCTATCAGTGAGAAAATTGGCTCAAATAGGTTGTAAAGTTACATTTGAAGGGGATAGATGTTTTGTGAGAAAAGATGGTGAAATATGCATGCAAGGGAAATTACAGAACAAAATGTTTATAGTTGAATGCAAGATTGATAAAGACATGTGTGCTTGGATAGCAGTAAATAAAGAGAAACATGAGAATTGTGTCCATGAATGGCACAGAAAACTAGCACACGGACATTTTCAAAAGATACAAAACACTCCAAAATATAGTCAAGATTTGAAGTTAACACACTGTGAGCATGTGGATGAGTGTGAGGTATGTTATAAAACAAAAATGACTGTGAAGCCAGTAAATAAGAGCTGTGAAAGCACGACTTCAGAACCCTATCAGCTTATACATGTGGATTTAGCTGGTCCTTTTCAGTGCTCAAAAGGTGGAGCAAGGTTTTATTTAGTGATTGTGGATGATTTTTCCAGATTTACACATGTGTTCATATTGAAAAAGAAAAGTGATGCAGCAGAGAAATTAAAGGCATTCATACAGAAAACAGAGACACAACATGGGGCTATTATCAAAAATATCAGATCAGATAGAGGAGGAGAATTTACCAGTAATTCATTTCAAACACATTTGGAAAAGAAGGGAATAATTCAAAGTCTAACCGCTCCCTTCAGCCCATCCTCCAACGGCACGGCAGAGAGGAGGAACAGGTCATTGCAGGATTCATTGAGAGCAATGCTAGCAGATGCTGATATGAATAACACTTATTGGGGTGAATGTATACTGTACACTGTTTATATTCAGAACCGCCTAATGCACAGAACAATAGGCATGTCTCCCTATGAGAAACTGACTGGAAGAAAACCCAAGGTGACACACATAGAACGTTTTGGGGCAAAATGCTGGGTAAATGTTGCAAAACACTCAAGAGCACAAGCAGGACGCATTTTGGGATTTCAGAATTCCTTATACAGAGTTTGGTTACCTGAGAAACAACAAGTAGTGTTAAGCAGAAACATAAAAGTGATAGATAAACCTTGGAGACACAGCCAAACAGTGATCTTAGAGAGTGAAAACAAACAGGAAGCTGCAGATGTTCCTTTCGGGCACCAAATTCCATTAAAAGCTGCTTTAACAGATTTAATATATGGTGGCAAACGTACTGTTAAAAGACTGAGAGGTGAAGACATAACAACACATGATACAGAAATGCCAAGTACGAGTGCTGGTCCAACTAAAGTTGAAAGTGAGGAAGAAATGGAAATAGATAATGTCAGGAGATCAGAGAGAAAAACGAAAGGTCAACCTCCTCAGAGATTTGCATTTAATGTTACACAACAGAATAATGAAACAGATGAAATTCCAGAGGAATGGGAAAAAGAGGGGCCTATAGATAAAGAAACAATGGGTCTAATGTGGAAGTATTGTGTTGAAGAATGAAATGTAATTGTACCATCAAAGAAAAGCAAACATGAATCTGTGAAACTTGTGTAAATAAAGAATAAAGAGAAACTGAACCGAACTGAAACTGTAAATAGAAACTGTAAGAATCCATGTACTGAAATGTATTCGTAATGAAGGTTAATGTTGTAGAAATGTAATAATTGTAACATGATGTTTTGAAGTCTGCAAGTCTCAGGTGGGGGCTGTTGGTCAGTGACGCAGGTTGTGAGACTCACAGACAAGGTTTTTAGCAGAGAGAGAGAAACCTGAAGCAGAAGGGTTAAACTGTGAGAACAGAGTTCCAGACAATCAAGGTCAGTGTGGCTAGCTGAGTGTGTGATAAGCTGGGAACTGGCAGGATCTCGGGTGTGGGGGAAGAATTGTCAATGGAGGAAGATGTCTCTAATGTCTTTGCCTAGTAAAGACTCTTACATGAAACTTGCCTGGCCTGTCTTATTCCTGTTCTAAACGGCTCTTGGATTCATACCACGTCTCACCTACACACGCAGTGCGCTACATGCTGTGCATTCATTAGTGAATTGAAAAGAACAATTTTATAAGATACTTTTTTAAACAGGGAAAGGGCTATAGCTCGGTGCTAGGGCATATGCTTTGCATACAAGGTCCAAAATTCAATCTCCGGAAGAGACTATTGCCTGGAATCCTGGAGAGCCAATGCTAGTCCATGCCATCAGTACTGAGCTAGATGGTATCAAATGGCCTGAGTCGATATAAGGCAGATTCCTTTGTTCCTAAAAGTGGAAAGAGACCCAAGGGCCACAGTGACTCCAAAATGTATTTATGTATTTTATTTACAACATTTATATACCGCTTTATTGTAAAAAAAATAAGTAAATAGTGCAGAATTCAGGGGTCAGATTGCTGACAGGGGTAAGTCGGTTGGTATATATAACACCAATTCTGGCATAGCTGCACTGGCTACCAATTAGTTTCTAGGTTCAATTTAAATCTGTTGTAAGTTGCCTAGAGACAATTGGGTAACAACAAATGAAATAATAATAATAATAATAATAAAAATAATAAATGGCTGTCGAAGCTCTGCTCACGGCCGGAGTTCGATTCCAATGGAAGGAGGAAGTCGAATCTCCGCTAAAAGGGGTCGAGGTCCACTCGGACTTCCATCCATCCGTGGTCGGTAAAATGAGTACCCGGCATATGCTGGGGGGTAAAGAAAGGCCGGGGAAGGAACTGGCAATCTCACCCCATATATATGGTCTGCCTAGTAAACGTCGCAAGATGTCACCCTAAGAGTCAGAAACGACTCGCACTACAAGTGCGGGGACACCTTTACCTTTTTTTTTTATAGCCAATCACAATACAGGCTTTGACTGTATGCAGTGTTGCACCCCACCTCTGCTGGAAGGAATGATTATTTTCTTTTTTCGGCAAGTTTACTATTCTATTCTGTTGTTAGAACTGTATTAGAGAAAACAACTTCAATAACAGCCTATTAATCTTTACCTTAGTGCTTGCTGGATTTGACCCAGAAGCACATGATGAGAGCTTTAAATTAAAGTGACAGTCGAAGTTCTGGGGGAGGCTGAACTTCTTCTAAGGAAGTCTCTACCAAATTCAATGCACCTGTGCTCATCTACTCGATAAAAGGAGTTTCTGGTACTATGGTACTAACAAGGAAGAAGTGTAAAGAACTGGGCTTAACATCATATAGAGGAGAGAAACCTCGTAGTCCTCAACAAAAGAAGATCACCCAGTTTTTTACACCTAAGCAAGTTGGCTCTGATATTCGAGAAATACAACCAGAGATTATGACATCTACTGAACCTTCCTTAGACTGGTCATAAAGTGGGAACATACCTTCTAAGTGGAAATTCCCCCTTGCAAAACCTAGTAAATGAATTACAGGATGCAGACCCTTATATTCCATCCTTCCATGCGGAGGATATGCCACTGCAGGTGATGGAGCCCATGGAAGAAGTAGGGTCGTTAGGGGAAATATATTCACAAAGACGAGAACAATCATACCCTCTACCTGGACCTGATATAGATAATCAATCTATAAACATAGATAATCAATCCACAAATATTCTGACTGGATCCTCTGTTACTTCTGGAAACTATATTCATCCTTTAGGTGGGACCCTTTTAATACTCAAGGAACTTGATCTGGTAAAAGGGTATATCTCTGAATCTACTGGTTTATTGAACACCCTGTCGAATGCAGTCAAGTTGATTTTACAAAATACAGAAGATAAGGCCAGTGAAGTGAGCCCCCCTCCTAAAGGGCAGGATCAACTAACTTCATCGGATTCTAAATATAAAGGAAGGAATGCTATTATAAGAACTAAAACAAAAAAAAGATAAACAGAACAATAAAAAAAACTAAGAATCTTAACAATCAAAGACTGCCCTGTTATAAAAAAATGAACTTTAAACCTCTTTTTAAGATCCTGGATACACTTATGCACTCGCTGACGTCCTCCTCTCTAGCAGTGAGACCCCCTAAGGTGACCCGAGGGGATGGGCCTGAGTCTGACCCTGAATCCTTACCAACGACTTTGTCCACGCTACCAGCTCATGAATCTGAATCAACTCCTTTAATGCCTACGCTTGCTCCTAGACAGTCGCTGAACGACTGCCTAACCGATATTAGGAATCGATCTGAGATACAATTGCTACACTTCCGCAAAATCGGTGATCCAATGGAAATACAATTACAACTTTGTCCGGATGTATCTAAGAAGGAGCAAACACCTAAGAAGAAGTCCAAGAAGGACACTTGTTTACTACCCTCTGTCCCTGAGACATCTTCTTCATCCCTTGTAGCTTTGCCTTCTGGGGGTGTTAAGGAGTATATGGCTCCCCCCGTTAGGACTCCTCTAAAAAAGGATGAAGCAGAATGCTGGTCCCTACAACTTAGTTGGAACAAAATAATTTTATCTCTCTTTCCATATTCTAGTGACAGTGGTCAATATTTGAATCGAAAAACCTATGTCCTTAGAGTCCTACAGTCCTTAAATATGGTCCCAATTAGGAGTGATGACATAGTTAAGGTTGAGACCTTAGAGGACAATCCCTTTGTTATGGTAGTACTATTAACCTTGAGATCTTGTAACATGGTTAATATATTTTTAGCAAATAGATCTTGCCTACTGAGGTGCGGTATCCAGGTGCAAAGACATTTTACTAACATAGCAAGTCCACACCCCTTGTGCGCAAAATGGCGCCGAGTCGATTCAACATCCCAAATCCAACCATTGGTTATGGATACACACCTTTTGGATAATTCTGTTTTTACAGCACCCACTCACCTTAATATCTCTTGCAGTGATATTGTTGTTTTAGACAGTTATAATGGTTCTGCTAGTCCCTCACTTATGAGTACCTCAGCTCAATTATCTCAATTATCACAGCGGTCAGTACAGTCCTTAATCCAGGGAGATTATGAGGATAAAGTATCTATTCCTCCTTGTGATGAAGCCCATGAGCTGTTATCCAATTTCACCAACTTTTCTGATGTTATCCAACAAGATATTATTAACAACCTACAAAAACTTTTAGAATCTTTGCAGAGCAAGAGGTTATCGGTTAGACCTGTTCTGCATGTAGAATCAGACCCCCCCCATAAAATTTTGATGACAGAAGTCTTGCCAACTGTTGCTCTACCAACTTTATCAGAATTGAATGCTACTCACTACAATCTACACACTGTAGCTTCAGCACACCAGGAGGAATCTGATTCACCTTGATGTCACTCCAGTCAGTCAGTTACCCTATCTTTTTTACCCAGAGCGATGTTAGAGAATACCAATATTATTTTGCCAAAGTCCCCAGGGGATAAGAACATAAGAACATAAGAACATAAGAACATAAGAAGAGCCTGCTGGATCAGGCCAGTGGCCCATCTAGTCCAGCATCCTGTTCTCACAGTGGCCAACCAGGTGCCTGGGGGAAGCCCAGATCTTAGCTCTGGAGAATCCATAACAACTTTACTTGGGAAGGGAAGATACGATACGCAGGAAGTCTCATGTCACCTTAAGAGGAAGCAACATCATCATTGGCTATCTATCCCTACTCGACTCCCTTGGCCAAATAGACAGGTATACTTGGAGGTCAATGCCCCTGGGTTACGAGTCTTGCTAGTTAATGCCAGGTCGGTGAATGAAAAAACACCTATCATTCAGGATCTTATCCTGGATGAACGTGCTGACCTGATGTGTATTACAGAGACCTGGTTGGACGATTCTGGTGGGGTCAATCTCACTGATCTCTGTCCACCAGGTTTCTATGTACAGCAGCAGGCTAGACCCAGGAGACGGGGAGGTGGAGTCGCAGTGGTCTACCGTGATTCCATCTCTATGACAAGGTGTCCTCTCCCGCAATTTACAAGGTTCGAGTGTTTGTACCTAAAGCTTTATGGACGAGATAGTTTGGGGATCCTGCTGGTATATCGCCCCCCTCGCTGTCCAACAGTTTCCTTCCCCTGACTCTCTGGGTTAGTTCTGGAGCTGTTGCTGGAGTCTCCCAGACTGTTGATTCTGGGTGACTTCAATGTCCATGCGGAATCCTCACTCTATGGAGAAGCCCATGATTTCATGGCTGCTTTGACAACTTGTTGGTGGTGCTGCTCCACTTGGGAAATGCTCTTCCCTAGGGAGGCCTGTCTGGTATCCACACTGGCGTCTTTTCAGTGCTAGGTACAGCTGTTTTAATTTTCCCAGGACTTTTAATCTTCTCTGTTGTTTTGTGTAGCTTTTTTCTGCTGCTACTCTGATTTTATGATTTGTGTTTAATAATTTTAATTAGAACACTATGGAGAGGTTTATATTTAAGGGAGGCCTACACATTCTTAAAATAAATAAATACAATACAATAGATAAAACTCACCTTCGCATTTGAGCCATGGACAGGTCAGGTTTAACAAGTTAACCACATAATTCTCAACCAAACTGACACACAAGATTTATATTTTTGCACAGAACAGTCCAGTTCCTTCACACTCATATATTGGACAAGGCAGCAGTTTCACAACTCCAAGTGGCTTTAGGTATTTGTATCCATTCCAGCCTGGTTTCTGACATTATTTGCCCTAGAGGATGACCTACGCTGGAATGAATGGGAAGAATGCAACTCTGCTAGTTCTCCAACAGCCTGTGATACCATCAACCAGGATATCTTTCTGAGTCACTGGTTGAATGCGATTGGGGACGCAGTGACTTGGTGGCTCTCATCACTTTCTAGAGGGATGGACCCAGAAGGTAATGCTGGGGGGCTTCTGTTCTGTCTCATGGCCCTTGCTCTGCAGGGTGCCTCACAGTTCCATTCTGTCTTCCATGCTCTTTAACATCTACATAACGAGATTGGGAAAGTTATATGAAGGTTTGGATAAACTGTCACCAGTATGCTGATGACACACAACTCTACTTCTCATTTCCATGTACTAGTTTCAGGGACCCTAAACAGGTATCTGGAAGCAGTTTTGGGATGGATGAGGGCACACAAACTGAAGCTTAATCCAGAAGATAAAGTGCTGGTACTGCAGAAGAGGAAATCTGCTCATCTGGATGGAGGGATATGGCCAATATTAGATGGGTCTGCATTCTCCCAAAGTGCTGGTGTGCAACTTGAGGATTCTCCTGGACTGCAAACTGTCAGTGTAGAACTTCAGTATGCTGATGATAATGTAGTCTCTGCACATTCAGAGAAGGTCTTCAAACTATCCTAAATGTCTTTGCAGAAGCATATGAAAAGCTTGCGCTCTAGCTTAATATAAAACCCCCGAAAGTGCTTTATCAACAGGTGCGAACTAGTTCCTCTGTAGCACCATCAACCCAGTTTAATGGTGTGACGCTGGAGAATGTTGATCACTTTTCTTATCTCAGCAGCCATCTCTCTGTAAAAGCTGACATTGATGCTGAAATTCAACATTGTCTGAGCTCTGTGAGTGCCGCATTCTCCTGAACGAAGCACAGTGTTCGAGGATCGGGATATTTGCAGGGAGACCAAAATGCTTATTTACAAAGCCATTGTACTACCGACCTTACTATATGCCTGTGAAATATGGGCCATTTATAAACACCACTCCCAACTTATTGAAAGATTCCACCAACGCTGCCTCCGGAAAATTCTGCAAATTACTTGGGAAGATAGACGGACTAATGTTAGTGTATTGGAAGAAGCAAAGACCACCAGTGTTGAAATAATGATCCTCCAACATCAACTTCGCTGGACCGGCCATGTTGTTCAAATGCCTGATCACTGTCTTCCAAAGCAGCTACTTTACTCCCAACTTAACGATGGAAAATGGAATATCAGTGGACAGCAAAAGAGGTTTAAAGTTGTTCTCTTTTTCTTATCATTAATTTTTATTCAAATTTTCAAAGACAAAAAACAAAACAAAACAAAAACAATTAAACAATAAAATAAAATGTCGACTTCCGATTTGTCGCAGATCAGTTATAGGTCTAGAATATATAACAATCCTATCTCTAAAATTATGTTATAAAATCACTTTCCTCCAGTAGTTATCTTAATTAATCATCAAATCTCATAAACATTATTTTATTCTTTCCACAAAAAGTCAAAGAGAGGTTTCAATTCCTTGAAAGATATATCTTTCAATTTTTCTCCAAATAAACATATCGCTTAATCCATCTAATTAAGAACATAAGAACATAAGAAGAGCCTGCTGGATCAGGCCAGTGGCCCATCTAGTCCAGCATCCTGTTCTCACAGTGGCCAACCAGGCGCCTGGCGGAAGCCCGCAAGCAGGACCCGAGTGCAAGAACACTCTCCCCTCCTGAGGCTTCCAGCAACTGGTTTTCAGAAGCATGCTGCCTCTGACTAGGCTGGCAGAGCACAGCCATCACAGCTAGTAGCCATTGATAGCCCTGTCCTCCATGAATTTGTCTAATCTTCTTTTAAAGCCATCCAAGCTGGTGGCCATTACTGCATCTTGTGGGAGCAAATTCCATAGTTTAACTATGCGCTGAGTAAAGAAGTACTTCCTTTTGTCTGTCCTGAATCTTCCAACATTCAGCTTCTTTGAATGTCCACGAGTTCTAGTATTATGAGAGAGGGAGAAGAACTTTTCTCTATCCATCTCAATGCCATGCATAATTTTATACACTTCTATCATGTCTCCTCTGACCCGCCTTTTCTCTAAACTAAAAAGCCCCAAATGCTGCAACCTTTCCTCGTAAGGGAGTCGCTCCATCCCCTTGATCATTCTGGTTGCCCTCTTCTGAACCTTTTCCAACTCTAGAATATCCTTTTTGAGATGAGGCGACCAGAACTGTACACAGTATTCCAAATGCGGCCGCACCATAGATTTATACAACGGCATTATGATATCGGCTGTTTTATTTTCAATACCTTTCCTAATTCAAATCTGTTAGGCCCAATAATTTCAATAGCCATTCTTCCATTATCTATATTAACTCCATCTTCCATCTTCAATAATCCTGTTAAGTCCAGTAATTTCAGTAGCCATTCTTCCGTTATCAATATCCCATAATAATCTTGTTGTCATAGCCATAGTCCAAGTAAACATATCAATTAATCCATCTCATCAAATCTGTTAAGTCCAATAATTTCCATAACCATTCTTCCATTATCAATATTAATTCCATCTTCCATCTTCAATAGTCCTGTTAAATCCAGTGGTTTCAGTATCCATTCGTCCATTATCAGTATCCCATGATGAACTTGCTGTCGTAGCCATAGTCATATAACAAGAGTCTGATGGGAATTTCCCCCATCACAAATATGTCTTTGCCATCAATTCTGAATATGTTGTTGAAATATTGTTGTAAAGTCACATCTCTGCTCTGGGTGCATCTCTGCTCTGTCACATATTTGTAGTTAATTCCATAAATTTTTTCCATGTCAAGCCCCATCACATCATTCCAGTCAAGAATTCTGAATATGTTGCTGAAATATTGCTGCAAAGTCATATCTCTGTTCTTCTTTTTTACAAAATGCACTGGCTCATCTCTTGAGAGTTTCTCCACTGTCACATATCTGTAGCCAACTCCATAGATTTTTTCTATGTCAAACTCCATCACATCATTCCAGTCCAGAAAATTATCCAAGACATTGATAACTTTACCACCAAAATCTTCATTAATTTCTTCAGAGACGACGTTGAATTCCAAACAGTAAACTTTATTTCTAACATCCATAAACTCCAAATCTTTTTCCAATTTCACATTTGGTCCAATCTCCAGGTCTTGTAGCTTCCCTATCCCATCAAACTCCTCTCTCACAGAATCCACTATTTCTTTAAGCTCCTGCGTCATTTTGTTAAGTTCAATTTTCATCTCCTGTCTACCCTGTCTCAGGGTTTGTTTCGTTATCTCAATCTCACCCATTATTTTCTGAAACATAATTTCTTCCATGGTCTCATGGGAAGTTTTGGCCCATATTATATTTTAAACCAGAAATCAATAATACATCTGTTAAAATAGTTCCAATATTACCCAGCCAGAGCGTGCCTCTCGCAGTCGCGTCCTGAGTCGATCCGTCAGCCAGATAAATCTTCTCCTGCGTCGGCTTTGAAGTGTAAAATAAACTAGAGTCTGTGATTAGGCAATTAGACGCTCCACTATCAAGAAGCCATTTAGAGTTAATGAGTTTATTGTCCTTAGTAACAAAGTTCACACTTGCTCTCTGACTTTCAAAGTCCCTGTAATTCCTCTTCTTTAAACAATGTCTCTGTATATGACCACGTGATCCACAAAAATAACATGTTTTAGTCTCTTGCCTGCTTCTTTGATTTTGGTGTTGTACAGCCACAGTCTCTTTTAATTCTGTTTTCTTATTCTCTTGTCTCCTATTCCACTCTTGTTGAAGTTTCTGTTCCACAAAGTCCAAAGTCAGATTCCCATCAGGTTGGGTTTCCAGACTAGAGACCAGAACGTCCCATTTTTGATCCAATGAAGATAGCAGGAGATAAACCATCTGTAAGTCATTATGATGCACGCCTCGATCTTGCAGCTCAGCATTTAATCTACGAAATTCAGCCAAATGCTCTTCCATAGTCACTTCATCTGTAAAACGCATGTGATAAAGCTTCCGTGCTAAACACAGCCTGCTCCCTGCAGTTTGCTGCACATGAGCGGCTCTTAGCTTTTCCCACATCTGATTAGCCGTCGGCTCATTACTCACCAGCAACAGTTGTGAATCTGATAGCCCCAGAGTAATAAAAGCCTTCGCTTTCTCGTCTTTCTTCAGCCACGCTGCTGAAGGAGCTGCCGGAGGGGGGTTGTCAACGACATCATTCAAATCCTCTTTAATCAGAACTGCTCTCATTCTCCATTTCCAGCTGGAGTAGTTTACAGCGTTCAGCCTCTCCATCGGCATCCCGGAAGACAGATTTACAGCCATGTTGCCCACTCTTACTTGCCTCTCACTTGCGCTTTGTTTCTCTCTGCAACAACGCCACTTCACCGGCTCTTGAACCCGCTACCACGCCTGATAAGCTGGGCCCATAACCCCTGTTGGCGAGTGCGTGAATAGGTCATACGTGGTTTGAATTCGAGCGCCGTATAGAACAGGAATAAAACAGGCCAGGCAAGTTTCTTGTAAGAGTCTTTACTAGGCAAAGACATTAGACACAGCTCTCTCCATTGACATTTCTTCCCCCACACTGAGTTCCTGCAAGTTTCCCACCTTATCACACTCCCAGCCAGCCACTGACCTTGATAGTCTGACACTCTGTTCTCACAGCTTAACCCTTCTGCTTCAGGTTTCTCTCTCTCTGCTAAAAACCTTGTCTGTGAGTCTCACAGCCTGCGTCACTGACCAACATTTCTTGCCACAGTCGTTCATGCCCTTGCTACATCCAGATTAGACTAATGCAGTGTGCTCTATGTGGGGCTGCCTTTCAAGACTGTCAGGAAGCTTCAGCTGGTGCAGAATTCAGCTGCCCAATTTGCTTGGGGGGATTAAGCTTATACCTTCTGTTTTTTGTAGTTATTTAAATTTTAAATTCAGTTTTGTAAGACTGTACATATTTACAACCCTGCCCCCCCCAAAGAAATTGGAAATGTTTCTCTCATTTGGTACATTATATAATCTCAAATAAATATGTGGTAAGAGCTCCCATGTTCTCAACCCTCAGAGCATCCTCAGCCTCCTCTTACACCAGAGGACAAGCCTATGGATCCACTCTTGATCCCATCTCTTGGACCTGAGAGTCCCAGCTCATGGTAGGGCAGAAAAGAGGACAACTATTCCTTTCTCACAAACCATATACCAGTCCTTCTGCTGTCCCCTTTCTCTGTGACTGTCAAAGCAGAAACAATCTCTCTCCTGCAGCTCTTTGTCCCAACCCCACTCCCTTCAGTACACCTGGGCTTAATTCCCCACAGCTGATGTGGGTAAGAAGGTAAGAAGCCTCAGCAGCTCCTCCAGCCTCATTACAAAATATTTTGGATCATATGAAGTGTGCTTTTTTAATCAGTATTTAATAAACATTGCCCAATTCTAACTAAGCAAATGAAGCTTTTGCCTTCCTTTTTTACTCTTAAATAGCTTGTAAACTTTTCCATAACTGTGTAACCATTATACGTTTTCATTTTCCATTCTATTGTGAGAGGGATTTGCCGTTTTCCCAGTGCCCAGTTCCCAGTACAGGGACTGGTAGGTACAAAAAAAGGGCTTTCTCTGTGGTGACTCCATCATTGTGTACCATCCGCCCATGAGAAGTGTGCTTGTCTCCCTCACTGATTGTTTTGAAATATGCTGTAAAACCCTGGCTGTTTATACCTTCCTTTAACTGATTAATTTGAGGCCGGTCTCAGCTTTTAAGCATAATTTAATCACTCCTGCTATTTTCCCTTCCCCATTTTCTACCTTATGGTTGGTTTTTAGATTGAATTGTTATAAAAATAGTGAAATTTGTATTGGTCTTTTACTTTTGATTTGTGATGTAAGCCACCTTGAGAAGGCTATAGAGCCCTGAAAGGTAGTATCTAAATAAGTAAATAAACAATATGTATCACTTTTAACACTGTTGGAAGACTGCATGTGTTTCTTGTCCTTAAGGCCCTCTGACCTCTGTGCAAATTACATGAGAAGAGGGGGATAATCAAAGCATGGTCATGTTCCAAACCTCCATGGTCAATCATCTCTAGATGTAATGTAATCTGAACAGAAAAAAAATCCTCAGTCAGTAGTGAGGAAATGGCCCCTTGCACACGGTTAAATAGAACTCATTCTCTGCTATCATGTCACATCCTCTGGGGCTGAAGGCCAAACTTTTTATTGTAGTGGTAACCTACCAACTGCAGTCGAGGAACAAAGATATATAAAAAATACAGAACAGAAAATAAAAATGTAAATTCTAAAGAATGAATGAATTTAATGCAAGTTGCAACTAAACTGATCACCATTACTTCTAATGATTTAAACATGGAACTGTGGAGTCAGAAACTGGTTTATTGTCCTATTGCAATTGCCCAGTTCCAGTGGAGGCTACTAGGGCTACTGGGGCACATTCCTGACAAGGAGAATGTCAAGCAAATTTTTAAACCCACCCACCTCAAAAAATCTCAAAACTACATACTCTTTACCTGTGTGTTTTATATTTCCATCTGAATTGAAGATCCTGGAGACATTTCTGTCAATTTCCTGTTCTCTGGCCAATCTGCTCTCTGTACCACTCAGCCATTCCCAATCCAAAAGTGTTTCTATGACAAAGAGGTCCCTCCCATATGTCTCAATGCAAAAAAAAATGTGAAATTTGTCTATTACTAGGAATGTCAACTAATTAATCCCAGTTTTGTAGGGTTCTAATCCCTCATGTTGTCATGAGGATAATCCAGTCACAGGATATAACAGTAGGTGGTCTGCTGATATGGCAGACCCACCAGCTTCTGGTAGAATTGTACCTCTGTTCTGGGTATGCTCAGAGCTGTTTTCTTGAAAGCCACATCTTCTCATAGATCTTAGAATATTTTAGTAGCCAAGAAATGTTTGAGCAGCTTTGCCCTTTCTGGTTTTGCTTAATATTTGTTTCCTGATCTTGCAGGGGGGTGGGGTGGAAGAAGAGTGAGCACAAGCAAGCTAGCAACTGTGAGGCTGTTTCTGTAGTATCTATTTTTAACTTAATTTTTTTGCATTTATTGTAGCGGATAGGGGGATTTGGAGGAAAAATGGCGGATGGCATTTGTGTGTGTTGCAAGAAACTGTATTAGCTATTTCTCTGTGTTCACTTGATTAAAAGCTGCAGCCATGGCTGGTGACAGTGTTTGGTGAGGTTGGGCCCAGGCTGAAGGCCCTGGAGCTCAGAGGGACCCACTGCCACTCACTAGCCACCCTTCTTCCTGACTGGACACATTAAGCAGTGCAGACAGCTATACAGGGCTGCTGCTCTTGAATGGGAGCAGTTTGATTCCCATGCACAATGGCTGCCAGCATAAAACTACCCAACATAAACTGGGTAACTTTATGTCAGGAGCCACTACACGTGGGAGCTGAAGTGCCCCTATTCGAGATCACCAACCCCATCTGTGTTCCCGCCAAGTGTGGCATACAGGAGCAAGTCATCCCTTCACTCCCATTCAAGAATGACAATATTGGAGGAGTGGGTGGTGGCTGCTTTTATTCTGGCTACTTACACAGACATCCTCTTCCTCGGGACGCTTCAGTTTAGTCAAGAAAGTCTGATGAGATCTTCTATTCTCCCCCCCACCCTCTTTCCTTTTTCTCCCTTCCTTCCCAAGACCCCATTGTGGGGGTGGGCTCAGGTGGGATTTGTGTAAACATTTGGGTTCTCTGCCCTGCCCTCAAGACAAAGACAAAGATGTTTTAAGGGGAGGGGCTTCTTTCGTTCTTTCTTTGGTGCATGTAAAAACTTTTTTCGTTAATTTTTGTCTACTCTTTATCCCACATATATGTAATTTTTGTGTGCAGCCCCCTAATATAAAGTCCAGCAGATTTGTTTGTCATTTCCCCCCTCCCCAAGGCCACCAGAAGCTGTATCCTAGTTGGGGGAAAAGGAGAAGAAAAGGCAAAGCAAAACAATGTAGTCCCTTTGAGGATTTTAAACCACCACCCCAGTTAAGAACATGAATATGTTTTTTGTTGCTGCAGCTGTACAGCCTGAGCACATTTATTCAGGGAGGAAAACTTCAGGGAGCCCCACCACAGCTGAACCAAACTGTTCTGACCAGAAGGGTTGAAAAAATCATAGGAGATTTAAAAGTTCAGCTCAGGGAACCTAAGTTAAAAGGAAAATGAAACACAAGACTAAAGAGGAGAAAGAAACCAAAGTAATTGTGAGAAAGAGAAGCTCAAAGTATTCTTTTGCCCTTCTGCTGATTGGTCAATATGTTGGGAAGGGGAAGGGAAATATATAAGTGAAGCTATCAAGTAGAGTTGGTTAGTTAGAGTCTGGATTATGACTGTAAAGAGCATCTGTGGTGGCCTGATATCATGTATGGATGTATTGCTTGGTGGCAGGACCTTTTTCAGCACCTGGAATAGCTGTATGCCTTAATGTCATGGCCCCGTCAGAGGACTCCTCAGATGAGGACGACTCGGAAGTAACAGCAGCAGACCCAGGAGCAGCAGGAGACACGGAGGAGCCTCCTGAGAATCCAGCTCCTTCTGCCCCTCAGCTGCAGAGCACCCCAGGGACAGCAGAGGCCCTGCAGCCAGACACAGACAGTGCACAGGATACTCCCCCCTCACCTGCAGAACGTAGACAGCAGAAGGTCAGGAAGAAGAGAGGCAGGCCTGTCTCCTTAAGGTCCAAACGCTGAGGGCTCACACCTGCTGTCCATCCTGCTCTTTATAAGGCACACCTTGGCTGCAGCTTGTTGCTGACTGCAACGTCAGGCGTGGCTTTGTGTAGACCTAGTTTCCCTGCAGCATCTCTTTGACTGACCTCCTTGGCAATTGATCCCGGACCTCTACTGACCTCGCTTCTGGACTTCTGACTCGGCAAGTACGCTTCGGATAGGCCTGGCAGATTTACAACCCGACTGCTGGCTAAGGACTTTCCTTCCCTGCCAAAGACCCAGGAATTTCCAGTCCCCCCTGACACTGCTGAGGCAGTGTAGAGCTGACACTTAACACCTTGTTATTTGTGATCTCTGTTCCTTTAATGCTGGGATCTACTTTGAGTACACATGTTCTGGCCCTATTTCTTTGTGGATTATATGTGAATTAGTTGCCTCGGATCTTAAATATGTCTTGTGTTATTTTTCACAAGAAGTTAAAACTTGAATGTGGAAATTAACATTGCAGATTGGGGGTCAAGGTGGGCTGCAGATCAGGGCTCCTCAAACTTTTTGGGCCTGGGGCATCACAAAATACCCATTTCACAGAAGAAAAACTGGTGATGCTCAGAACCTCCCTCCAAAACAACAGACAAAACATGTAAAATCAATTTTTAAATCCCTTTTAAAATTCAACTCTTCAATCTCTGAAGAGCACAGATTTTAACTGGGGATTCTGCTGTGAACTGCCAAGCTATAAAGAACATGGTGGCAGTTTCACAAGTTGTTTCTGAATCTTGTAGTGAAAGTCTTTGAACAAATCTCCAAATTTTTTTCCTAATGGGCATCATGTCAGGTGCTGTTGCTGTCGCCGCTCAGAACCTAACCCTGCGCTTGGCCTTCCTTGCCTTGCCTCACAATGCAGCTGAGAGGACGCAATGGTCCAGTTTTACATGAGAAAGGAACTATTCAGTCTCCCTGGCCAAAGGAGTATAAATTATTAATCACTTCTCCAAAAGAATCTGCCCAATTCATGGCAACCCAACCTCAAATCAATTAGTTCACTTGTCCTCCCCTGTAGCTGTCTAGCATACAATGGCAACATCTCATGCAAAAGAAGACACGGGGAAAGAAACCACAAAGATTACTTGTCCTAATGAGCAATTAGGGAAGTGTGTAGGTTTTCTCTTTCTTTGGTCCATTCTGAGACCCAAATTCTAAAAGTGATGCCTTTCTTCCCTACTTCCTGTTTGTCAAATGAAGTGCTAATCAGTGCTTATTGCTGGTGAGTGGGGGAACACAACCTCTGGGCTACTAAAGATGGAGGTTAAAATGGGTTAGTCAGCACCAATGGTAGCTGGAAGGGAGACCAGCTTGCTGCCTAAAACATCTGCACACCTGAATTAAAATCAGCACAGAGCATGTTAGCCTTGGCAGCACTCTAAGGGTATTTTCACAAGTGATACTAAAAATGCTCTTTAGTTTCTAGAATGTATTAGTTATGATATGAATGTTGTTCGTGAAGGATAGAAAGCAGAAGGTGAAGCCTTTTTAAACAGAACATACACTCCAGCTAAAGTAGGCTTTACAATCAGATCACAGATACAGGGAATGCAAAACCAATTTAAGCATCACATGTAAAAACGGATGCAGCAAGAAGTGTGGCTGATGTCCAGATTTTTATGGGAAGTGAGGCTCATGACTTAGTAATTTGACTCCGTTAGAGTAAGCCCTTGGTCAACTTAAGCCTTTGCTTCTATCAGCAGCCCAAGTGCTGTATGCCAGTTAGGGTTGCCATCGGCCCATTTTTTTCTTAGACTATTCAGAAGATGAAGAACTATTTCTTGTGTGAAGATCCAAATGGTCAAAATCTAGGAATGGTTTGGGAAATGAGCAAATAAGTTAGGAGGGGGACCACCAAACTCGTTGGGACATTTTGGAATTTTGAGAAAGTGCTGTGGGTACCAGTCACAAAATGCCTGTCTTGGGGGCATGGCATAATACAAAATGGCTGCCACAGCAAAAAGAGCAGACAAAGAGACAGAGCTACAGAATGGTGCAAGCATGCCCTCCTTCAGCCACCCCTACATCACCCACTGCCATACTCACTCAAAGAGTGGAGCTCTTTGCACATCACCTCTGTTCAAAACAGATAGGATGGCTGTCCAATCCAATAAAATATGGGCATGTTTAAGGGTGTAAGCTCAGTGTGGAAGATGCTACACCAGTGCAAGCAAGATGAGCAGGAAGATCAAACAGTCTCTCGTGCATTGTGGATTTTGGGGGAATATATACTGAGACCTTTCACAGACACCACAGGAAGTATTGCCAGGCACACTGCTGCCTATGGGTGCCACATGGCTGAGTGAGGGCACTATCGCCCCTCCTGGCTCAGGTCCCTTTTGTCGCTTGTCTCACCTCATGATGACCTTGCTTCTGTTTGTGTCACTTTTGATTGAAAGCCTGAAAGAAGAGGGCAATGGCTGTCAAAGAAGGAAATGGGCTGGGTTTAGAAGTGTTACCTCCTTCCTTCCACACCTCCATTCATAAAAATGATAAGGACATGGCAGAGGCTTATAAAAATATACTTGATAGTGTGAAAGAGGTGAAGAAGTTTATTTCCCATCTACTATAGCAGTGGGTCACCAGTACATTTGATTGATAGTAAATCCAGGACTGACAAATGAAAATTTACAGTCAAAAACCGTCAGTTTAGACAAAGTTAAGATGTATGAGAGTACACCAGTTCTCTGTGGAAGAGAGAAATGATTCCCCCATCCTTGGGGAACAAGCAGTTAACCCCTTGTGCTGAGGATACTCCTTTGGTGGTGGTGGTTTTGGCACCAATAGACAGATACTGGTAGTGGGTGGTTCAGTCATTAGTAACAAAGATATCTGGGCCTGCCCAGGTGCAAAAGGTGTGGTTGTTGCTTGTCATCTATATAGCCTGTCAGAGAGCACTGGGGAGGGGGTCAGTGGTCAGGGGTTCATGTTGAAACCTATTTCACTGCCATAGAACAGTGAACATAGACTTTGTCTTAGGTGGTGCCCAAGACCTAGTGTGAGATGGAAATGTTAAATCAATTGGAAACAGTGACCATAGTGCTATCAAATTCAATATTATACACACACAAAAGTGGCTGTATACTATAGCCAGCATGGATTTTTCACATTCCGCAATGTTAAAGTGAAAATACCCAGCCATGCCATTCTGATGCTTCCCATAAGCTCATTTCAAAACAAAACCTTACCAAACTTATAGTCCTGAACTCAGAAACGCTTGCTTAACAACCCTGTCAATTTTCATAGTGTGGAAGGAAAACTTTCCAGGCAAATTGTGGTGCTCCAAGGAACAGAGTTTATTGAGACAATACACAAAACCAATAGCGCGATTGTGAGAGCAGGTCCAAAGAGCCACACTCTGAGTAATCACTGGCAATGCACAACTTTTCATAATCAACATTTGCATCACACATCTAAACTCGTTTAGATCCAACCCATTTCCCCTAGACGCTTCTATATCCAGCCCCTTTCCCTTAAAAGGCATTTTTGGTACATCTTAGCCTAGCCCCCTTTATCCTGTTTACACTGAAAGTACCTAAGGTGACTTAGACAATCAATCTAGCAGTGGTACTCAAAACGTCCAAACTGCCCCTTCCTTTCTTCCACTTAAGTAATTTTAACTGCTGATCAGGCTTAACCACAAACTGTCAGCAGCCGTTGGTTTTGGTTCTAGTTACACATAGTTCCTTAAATGTTTTTCATACACAGCATTGCTTTTAGCATTACAATCAACCTTGACACAAAGAAATGATTCCTTTGATTAATTTTATAAAGCCATAAGCCATAATTAAGATCAGAAATTTCATTCCTCAATAGCGATACACAAAACAGTCAGAGAGAGTTGAGAGTACAAAGTGTAAAAAGAGAGGGGGGGAAACAGACCCCTTTTGGACTTCTTTCTGTCGGAGTTCTCATAATCTGTTGAAATTCATTAAAAATCAGCCATGGTCACAGAGTACCTGTAATCCTATTAGTGAGCTTGCCCCATACTCTGACCTTCATCTTCTGCAGTGTAAAAGTTAAAAAAAAAATGCCTGGCTGATTTTTCATTAATTTAAGAAATTTTGCATTGAACTGAATGATAATGTCGGGCATGCTCAGTAAGAACCAACTGTCAGTGTTCTAAAAGCCAGACTCACAGCTGCTGGGCTTGCCTAATCAGGGGGCCACACCCACACCAGATTTTGATTTCACTTGAGACAGTCATGGCTTCCCCCAAAGAATCCTGGGAAGTGTAGTTTGTGAAGGGTGCTGAGAGGAGACTCCTTTTTCTCTGGCAGAGCTCCATTGGCCAGAGTGATTTAAGAGCCAGCTGCTCTGATTAAAGCTCTGTGAGGGGAACAGGGTCTCTCCCAGCAACTCTCAGCACCCTTCACTAACTATACTTGCCAGGATTCTTTGGGAGAAGCCATGACTGTCTAAAGTGAAATAAAGGTCTGGTGTGGATGTGGCCAGGAACAGCTTTGGTTTAACTTTGGGTGGGTGGCTACATGTGCCTGCTGTAGAATAAAAAGGTGGGGGAAACCCTGAAAAACAATGATACTGTTCACAGTGGTTTCCTTTTGGAAAGGAAAGGGGCTTCCCCTCTGCCCAGTGCCCATCCATCCAATCTCCTCTCCTCCCCCTGCCCTTCCTGCCCTCCTCCTCCCCTCCCCCCTCCCCCAGGTCAGTTTAATCTATCCTAAACATGATTGCACAGAAGTAAATCCCAATGAATTCAAAAAGTATGCAAGTGATCAAAACCACCCTTCCTTCTCCTCCCTCCTATCCCCTACCTCTTTCACCTTCCCTCCCCCTTCAATCCCCTCCTCCCCCTCTCCCTCTCCATGGTCAGTTTTACCTATCTTAAGCATGATTGCATGGGAGTATATCTCACTGAACTCAATAAGCAGGCAAATAATCAAACCTGCCCTCTCCTTCCCCTTCCCCTCCCCCTCCCTGCCCCCTCCCTTTCCAATCCTCTCCTTCCCCCTCCTCCCCCTGCCCTCTCCCTCCTTCTTCCCCCATGGTCAGTTCTACCTATCTTAAGCATGATTGCACAGGATTAAATCCCATTGAATTCAATAAGCATGCAAATGATCAAACCTGTCTTTCTCCTCCTTTTTTTATTTTTTTATTTTTTATTTTATTTAATTACATTTCTAGACCGCCCTATAGGAGAAAGCTCTCAGGGCGGTGTACAACAAATAAAATCACAATTAAAATATGAGCAAGTGTGGAAAAGAAAATATATATATAGTACAATTATAAAACATTAATAAAATTGCCATTGAGATTTAAATTAAGATCATATTAAGTTTAAAATGTTAAATTAAAATATTTAAAAATTTACAAAATTTAAAAAGCCTGGGCGAAAAGGTAAGTTTTTACCTGGCGCCGAAAAGATAACAGAGAAGGCGCCAGGCGTATCTCATCTGGGAGGGCATTCCATAGTTCGGGGGCCACCACCGAGAAGGCCCTAGATCTAGTTGTTGATCTCCGGGCCTCTTTATGGGTTGGGACCCGGAGAAGGGCCTTCGACGTCGAGCGTAGTGAACGGGTAGGTACATAGCGAGAGAGGCGCTCCATCAGGTATTGCGGTCCGATGCCGTTTAGGGCTTTATAGGTAAGAACCAACACTTTGAATCTGGCCCGGAAACATATCGGTAGCCAGTGCAGCTGCGCCAGGACAGGTGTTATATGGTCAAATTTCTTTGTCCCAGTGAGAACTCTGGCCGCAGCATTTTGCACTAGCTGAAGTTTCCGAACCGTCTTCATAGGTAGCCCCACGTAGAGTGCATTACAGTAGTCCAATCTAGAGGTTACCATAGCATGGATAACTGAGGCAAGATGCTCCTTGCTCAGATAGGGTCGTAGTTGGGCTACCAGCCGGAGCTGGTAGAATGCATTCCGTGCCACCGAGGCTACCTGAGCCTCAAGTGACAGGAGCGGATCTAATAAGACCCCCAAACTACGTACCTGCTCCTTTAGGGGGAGTGTAACCCCATCTAGGACAGGTCGAACGTCAACCATCTGGGCAGAGGGTCCTCCCACCAACAGCATCTCAGTCTTGTTAGGATTGAGTTTCAGTTTATTAGCTCTCATCCAGCCCATTATCGCGGCCAGGCAGCGGTCTAGTACATCAACAGCCTCACCTGACGAAGATGAAAAGGAGTAGTAGAGCTGCGTATCATCAGCATATTGCTGGAAACGCACTCCAAAACTCCTGATGACCTCACCCAGCGGCTTCATATAGATATTAAAAAGCATGGGGGACAGAACTGAACCCTGCGGGACCCCATATTGGAGTACCCAGGGACTCGAGTAATGTTCCCCCAGCATCACCTTCTGGAGACGATTCCCGAGATAGGAGCAGAGCCACCGCCAAGCAGTGCCTCCCACTCCTAAATCCGTAAGTCGCTCCAGAAGGATACCATGGTCGATGGTATCAAACGCCGCTGAGAGATCAAGGAGACCAACAGAGTTACACTCCCTCTGTCTTTCTCCCGACAGAGGTCATCATACAGGGCGACCAAGGCCGTTTCTGTACCAAACCCCGGCCGAAAGCCCGATTGAAATGGGTCTAGATAATCAGTTTCATCCAAGAGAGCCTGGAGTTGTCCTTCCCATCACCTCCCTTTTGCCCCTTCCCTTCCCCTTCCTTCACCCCTCCCCTTCCAATCCCCTCTTTCTGCTCCCCTCTCCCTTCTCTTCCTCCTTCCCTCTCCTCTCCCCTCCTCTTCCTCCCTCCCTCTCCTCTCCCCTCCTCTTCCTCCCTCCCTCTCCTCTCCTCTCCACTCACCCTCCTCCTCTCCCATGGTCAGTTTTACCAATCCTAAGCATGACTGCATGGGAGTAAATCCCACTGAACTCAATAAGCATGCAAATGATTAGACGTGTGTTTTCTCCCTCATCTCCTTCCCCCTCCCTTCTTCTTCCCCTCCCCTCTTCCTCCTTCTCTGTCCACTCCAGCCCTCCCTCCCTCCCCCAATAGTCAGTTTTACCTATCCTAAGCATGACTGCATGGAAATAATTCCCACTGAACTCAAAAACATTCAAATGATCAAACCTGTCCTTTCCCTCCCCTCCCCCTCCTTCCCTCCCTCCCCCTCCCCTCCCCCTGCCCTTCCTCCCCCTCCCCCTCCCCATCCTCTCTGGTCAGTTTCACCTATCCTGAGCATGATTGCAAGGGAGTAAATCCCACTGAACTCAACAAGCATGCAAATGATCAATCCATTCTCAGCAATCCTATTTCTTACCTTCCGGATTAAAAAGCAGAGAAATTCACTAGTAGGCAAAACCCCTTGCAAGTTTAAGAATGTACCTATAGCCAATAGTTACTTCTATCAAACTTAAAAAGCAGAGAAATTGGGCAGCTATAGGGAATGCACCAGGGGAGCAGGAGACCTGACCTCCTCTCTGAGATATTGTACTGCCCTACAAATTTGTCAAAATGCAAACACAATTTGGGTTGGTCTTTCACAGTCCAATCCACTTCCTGTGTAGCTTGGAAGAATTTGGTAACATGTGCCTCTGAGCATATGGTGAGTGGTGGCAACACCTGCCATCTGCAAAGATGGAGAATTACATTTTTGTATGTTTGTTGGTGTTCTTCTTACTTTCCTTCTTTCCTGTCTTACTAATGTTTCTACAGATAATCTAAACCAGAAAATTATATTTCTCTTATTATTTATCCTAGAAATTTATTTTTATTAATTTCAAAGCCTTTTTATTGGTCAATGTCATATGATGGTTTATTTTACCTAAAAATGAGATTGACAAAAAGGAAGTTGCAAAGTAAAGAGAGCCAAATCTCTCCAAAATGTTTGGGCATCGTTAAAAACCACAGTATTAGAAGCTCAGCTAGAATGTATGCTGAAGATCAAGAGAGGTACCACCAGGGCCAAGAGGATGCCTATGTGCTTAACATGCAGAATTAAAGAAGCCATTAGAGGCAAAAAGGCTTCCATTAGAAAATGGAAGTCTTTTCCAGATAAGGAAAACAAAAAGGAATTCAAATTTTGGCAAAAAAACCCAAAACACCTGTAAGCAGACAGTAAAGGATATTAAAGAATTTGAGGAGCACATACTGTAAAGACCAACAACAAAACAGTTCCTTAAACATATTAGTAGCAGGAGACCATCTGGCGGAGTGGTTGGACCCTTGCGTGAGACAGGAATCAAAGCTGTGCTAAGAGAGCATAAAGGGATTGCAGAGAAGCTGAATGAATCTGTCTTCACAGTGGAGAATATTGGGCAGATCCCTCTACAGTAGGGCCCCACTCATATGGCGCGTTACGTTCTGGACCCCCGCTGTAAAGCGAATACCGCTGTAAAGCCGAACTCATTTAATAGTATGGTGTGCGATGCCTGAAAACCGCCGTAAAAGCAGAACAAGCGCCGTATGAGTGGGGCTTTAGTCTAATTGCGTCTAATTGAGACCGCTGCATTAGCGAAGCGCTGTAAAGCGGGGCCCTACTGTACCTGAAATAACTTTCACAGAAAGGGAGTCTGAGGAACCGAGGCAAATAGGGGTGACAAGAAATGAAGTTCTAGGCCTTATTGAGAAAATAACACACACACAGAGCAATTTCTGTGAGATGAGCCAGCCTGGTGTTCCTGCCTTTCAGTGTTTGTAGCCAATGAGTGACTGATGACTGAATTGTACAGCTGCTGTTTTCACCTCCTCTGCAGTTTTCTTCCTGGCTAATGACTTTGTGATGCCCCTGTAGTGTTTATATAATTTTTATTCTAAGTGCCGGTTTTGTAGGTTAAATATGGTAAGTAGAGTGAGTTGTGAGGGGGGAGTACATGTGATGGAATGTTGAGGAATGCTGTGTTGTGATTGGCTGAACATCTGGGTTGAATGCATATATGGGAGAATGGCAGTTGGTCAGGGGTTCTGTTCTGGTTTTGGGTTGAAGAGGGTGGGGGTGGATGTGTATTTAGACGGGTAGTGAGGCAGTTTTAGGACTAAAGTATATGAAGTAAGAGAAACTATAATATGTTGAAGATCATTTATATATAAGCACACGCATGACAACTGAATTCAAAGTAATCCTCTTTATTCCCAGTGTTATTTAATAAATCTGTTTGGTTTAACAACATGCCTGATCCTTGGCTGGGTTCATACAGAGGAGATGGGTGGGCAAAGCAAAAACCAAAGCTGGAACCAGTATCTGTGGTGGCAGAGGTGAATGGTTAGTGTATCAGCAGCAGGTATCCAAAGGCAACCCTGGGCTGTAGTCTTTAAAGACAGAAAGATACGGGGTGTCTGCGTATGGCCTGAAAGTGTACCTAGACACTTAATAGCAATCTATTAAAGGAGAAGACTAAGGCAAAGTCTCAGGGAAGCCTTGCTTTCCAGTGTGTCAGGTACTGATGCCTAGTGGTGGGATCATGAGAGATCCATGCCAGGGCCACTGCAAGAGAGGAGGTCTGACAGACTCCAGTCTCCTTGTAATTCCATTTGAAATTAGGTATTCCATGTGAGTTATAAATAAGTGTGGGCAGATGTTAAAAAATGGCATGGTCAGGGCTGGTCCCAGGGATGCTGGGGCCCTTTGGCACAAGCCTGCCCTGGGCCCCGGCACTCCCCTTCCATGATTCATGGCGGGATTGCTGCCGTGCATCGCAGGGCGGGAGCTTCGGAGCACTTGCCAGTCCCTCGCTCAACCTACCTTTCTCGGCTGTGTTGTACGTGCATGGCTACCCTTAACCAAGATAGTGGCCGAAGTTTCCCTAAGGGGTTGAAGCCTCTGCCACCATTTTGGCTGATAGCAGGGATGTGCACGTGCAGCATGCATATGTGCCATCAGCCAAGATGGCGGCAGAGGTTTCAGTCCCTTAAGGCAGCCTTTCCCAACCAGTGTGCCTCCAGATGTTGTTGGACCACAACTCCCATCTTCCTGACCATTGGCAATGGTGGCTGAGGCTGATGGGAGTTGTGGTGCAACAACATCTGGAGGCACACTGGTTGGGAAAGGCTGCCTTAGGGAAACCTCAACCGCTATCTTGGTGAAGGGCAGCGCTGCATATGCAGCTGCATAACACTGCCGAGAAAGGTAGGTTGAGTGAGGGAATGGCAGGGGCTCCGCAGCTCCTACCCTGTGATCCACGGCAGCGATCCTGCCACAAATTGCAGAAGGGGAGAGGAGGGGCTCCTCAGGAGCCCCTGTTGCCCCAGGGGCCTTTGACCAGGGAACCACCTGGCCGTCCTTTGGAACTGGCCCTGCCCATGGTACATATCTACTCAGAAGTCTCTTTGTGTTTAATGGGGCTTACTCCCAGGTGAATGGATACAGGATGGTAACCTAGGCTTTTTTGTGAGAAAGGGGTAGAGAAGGGTACATGGTGAGAGGATCATTACAGCACACCAACCTGAGAGTAAGCTCACTTGAATACAGGATGCATTTTTCCTGGGGTGGGTTCATCTGAGATCAGGTACTTCCTAGAAGTTATTTTCTGCAAATACTATAATGCAATAGATGCACATGGATGTGTGTGAGAGTGCCAGCCTTATGTCTCTATAATGGCCATGTGCATGTCTGTACTCAGAATGGCTTTATTTTCTAGTAGTAATAAACCTTACTTTTTAATTGTTTCAACCACCAGTCTTAAATAAATGCAAATGTACTGCCTTCAAGTCGATTCCCGACTTATGGTGACCCTATGGATAGGATTTTCATGAGGCTGAGAGGCAGTGACTGGCCCAAAGTCACCCATTGAGCTTCATGGCTATGTGGGGATTTGAACCCTGGTCTCCCAGGTCGTAGTCCAACATCTTAACCACTACACCACACTGGCTATTAATTTCTGCATTCCAGACTCCAATATAAGGGACCTGCCCCTTTACCATTGATGGAGTTCAAATGGACAAAGATGCAGAACCCTGGTAATAGGCCTTTTCCCATTCTGAGTGCAGTTTAGCTGAGCAATAAGCAGGGATATGATCAAATACTCCCTATTTGATAGTACCAATTAACCAAAAAATAACACCTACAACAAAAGGACAGATTTTCTCGAAAAGGTCTTAAGCAAAATTTGTGGCTGGGATTGCCAAACATCATGGTCCAGTAGAGCTTCTGTGCAATTAAAAACTACGTTATAGTCAGTAAAGAAACTGATATAGCTTTCCCTTTTCTCCATCTGTGCAGAGTATGCCTTCAGCTGTCTGTCAATCAGTTTGCAAAAGTACAGGAGCTCACTTAAAAAAGAAAGTTGGCCTGGACAACACATACCTCATATCAGGACACCAATACTTTCCTATCCCTGTTGAAAATATGTCAAGTGATAATAACCCACAAATGCACTTGTCATCTCTATAACTACATCACATGTATGTGTTTCAAAGCACTGTGATGGGCTTACTGAACATTAATTTATTTTGTTATATTTGTTAGTTGCCCAGTAACCTGGGTTCTCTGTGCATCATCCACTTGAACCATTTAAAATAATTTAAATAGAATCCATAAAATACAATCACAATATACACTAAAAAAAATCCAAACACAAATGTAGAAGCCAAAACCAGAACACATAAAATAATCTGATCACAGGGCACTAAAAATATCTCAACTCTCTCCCATAAAAGCAGAGACTTAAGTGTTAATATTTAAATGATGCTAAAGGTATTAAGATGATGTTAATACCTTTTACCAACTTTGTCTGGTTCATCAGTTACAGCTATTCCTGAACAAGGATAGCCTGACCTCTGTAGTCCATGCATTGGTATCTTCAAGGCTGGATTACTGCAATGGGCTTTATGTAGGGCTGCCCTTGGCCCTGGTTTGGAAGTTCCAGCTGGTGCAAAATGTGGCAGCCAGAATGCTGATGGGAGCATATGGCCGACAACATGTGACACCACTTTTAAAGCATCTGCACTGGCTGCCCATCTGCTGCTAAGCCAGGTTCAAGGTCCATGTGTAAGTCCTGAACAACTTAGATCGAGGGTATCTAAGGGACCACCTGAACCCTTATATCCCAGTTCAGTTACTGAGATCATCTGCAGGAGCAGCTTTGATTGTCACCCAAGATGGCGAGGCTCATTTAACATCAACATGAAGAGCCTTCAGTGTCATCGGCCCAGTTTTTTGGAATTCTCTGCAAACAGAGATTCAGCAGGCACCTTCTGTTTTAACTTTTTAAGTGCCTGCTGAAAATCGTTCTGTTCTGCCAGACTTATGCAGAAAGTTAAGAAGATGCTTTTTTTTGCAACAGTTGACCTTTGTTTTTATTGTATTTTTAATGTTTTTTTTAATTCTATGGTTGTTTTTAACATGTGGTAAACCGCTTTTATGTTTTTAATGAAATCGGAATATACAAATATTTTTACAAATAAAAATTAAATATTTTTGATCTTGTGTTACATTCCCCCCCACAAAGGACAACTCATAACATTGAATTGTTTCATTCCCCCCCCCTAAAAGACCAGCTGATGGTGAGAACATTTATTTTATGCTGATGTGGATTAGTTTGGAGACAGAAATCTTACTTCTAATGGTTGTCTCAGTCCATTCATTTTCACAAGCAACTAGCAAATTTACCCCAAATTTTTGGAGATACATGAAATTGTTGCTAAATAACCACATTCACAGAAAATTATAGAGTGTCAACTGGAAAATATCTTTATTTATATTTTCCGCAGTTTGTTTTATGTTTCCAACATTTCCCTTTCTGGCAGCAGTTCAGTATTTGTCAGTTGGGACAAACCTCGGCTTGTGCTCCAAAGAACATCACTTAGTGGTTTATAGAAGGCTGTAATTAGATAGTTCTCCCTCTCTCAAATTGCTGAACAGCTCTACTGTATCAAAATTTGTGGCTTTCAATTATGCTGGGCATAGCAACAACAAAATGAAGCACAACGTTTGGGGAAAATGTCCAGAACAGCAAAGGGGTACAAGGCTAGCATTCCAATTATGCATAGTTCTGATATTGGCACTTTAGCTTGACAAATGGGCAAATATATCCTGTGATGCTGTCTAATCCCATTGTAAATGCTACTGCCAAATATTATGTGCAGCTTCCCTATGCCAGTATGGCTATATAATGAGTAATGGAGCTAAACGGAAACACTCAGGTTCCAGAAGGTATTATTCATTTTATTTATTTAAAATATTTCTATCCCGCCCTTCAACCCTACAATAGGGCACTCAGGGCTGCTACAATAAAATACCACACATATATAATAAAATACACAATAAAACATTAAAAGTTACAGTATACTAAAATGTATAAAATACTATTAAAATACATAAATGCATTATGCACATACATACATAAAACATGTATATATGTGCATACACATATAGGAAGGTGAGAATAAAAGAATTTAAGATTTAAAAATGAAGAATAAAAAGCTTAAAACAGTGTCAGGCTGACCCATCAGTCCCAGCCAAAGGCTCTCCGGAACAAAATAGTTTTTACAAGTTTGTGGAAGACCATCAGGGAGGGAGCAAAGTGGGCTTCTTGGGGCAGGGAATTCCAAAGTCTGGGAGCCACAATTGGGAAGGCTCTCTCCCGTGTGCCTGACAATCTAACTTTTTTCATTCCAGGCATGCAGAGGAGACAAAAGGTAGATGATCTTAAATCCAGGCTAGGAACATATGGGCGTAAGCAGTCCCTTAAGTACACTGGTCCAAGGCCATTTAGGGCTTTAAAGATCAAAACCAGCACTTTGAATTGGGCTCGGAAACAAATTGGGAGCCAGTGGAGTCGATAAAGCACAGGGGTGATATGCTCCCTGTGCCATGCTCCAGTTAACATTCTGGCTGCTGCATTTTGGACCAACTGTAGTTTCCGAATCGTTTTCAAAGGCAACCCCACGTAGAGTGCATTACAATTATCAAGCCTCGATGTCACCAATGCATGTGTCACTGTGGCCAAGTCAGCTGCTTCCAGGAACGGACGCAGCTGGTAGACCATTTTGAGATGGCCGAAAGCACCCCTGGCTACTGCAGCCACCTGATATTCCAGCAGCAGGGCAGGATCCAGAAGAACTCTCAGACTGCATACCTGCTCTTTCAATGGGAGTGCAACCCCATCCAGAACAGGTTGCAACCCCATCCCTGGGGCAGTTTTTCCCTTGGCCAGCAACACTTCTGTCTTGTCTGGATTAAGTTTCAGTTTGTTCGCCCACATCGAGCCCTTCATAGCCTCCAGGCATCAGTTTAGGATGAGCAGTCCCACCTTATCATCAGATGGAAGGGAGAGATAGAGTTGAGTGTCATCAGCATATTGATGACATTGCACTCCAAATCTCCGGATGACTTCTCCCAGTGATTTCATATAAATGTTAAAGATCATGGGAGACAGAATGGAACCCTGAGGTACCCCGTAGGCCAATGGCCAGGGGGTCGAGCAGAAGTCTCCCAGCACCACTTTCTTTTTTTTTATAATAATTCTTTTATTATTCAAATTTTTATAAAAACAAATACAAATACAACAAAAACAATACAACAGAAAAAAATAAAAGAAAAAGAAAAACTTGACTTCTGATTTGTTACAGATCAGCTATAAGTATATAATATATATCAAACCTGTCTCCTAGAACATACGAAATTCACTTTTTTCCATAGTCTATCTTAATTAATCGTCAAATCCCATTATCATCATTTCATTTTTTTCTTTCAACAAAAAGTCCAAAAGAAGCTTCCATTCCTTAAGAAATGTATCTGTCGTTTTTTCTCTAATAAGACATGTCAATTTGTCCATCTCAACTAAGTCCATTAATTTCAATAGCCATTCTTCCATTGTTGGTATCGATTCCATTTTCCACTTTTGTGCATATAATAATCTTGCTGCCGTGATCATATATAATATTATTCTTCCATATTTCTTTTCCTTTTGTTTATCCATAAAACCCAATAAAAAAAATTCTGGTTTTGACTGAATATTTATCTTTAAGATTTTTTGCATCATCCTACCTATCTGTGCCCAAAATAATTTTGCCTGTTTACACAACCACCACATATGATAAAAAGATCCTTCTTGTTGTTTACATTTCCAACATACATTAGAAACATTACTATACATTTTTGACAACTTTTCTGGAGTCATATACCAACGATACATCATTTTATAAAAAATTTCCTTAAGATTATAGCATAATGTAAATTTCAAACCTTTTTTCCACATATTTTCCCATTGATCCATTTGTATATTATAACCAAATTTTTTTCCCCACTTAACCATACACTCTTTTACTTGTTCTTCTTCCATGTCCATTTTCAATAAAAATTTATACATTTTTGCAATTATGCATTCATCATTTGTACACAAACCTATTTCAAAATCAGATTTATTTATTTCAAACCCATACATTTTCTTGTCCATTTTAAATCTTTCTAACAATTGTAAATAGGCAAACCATTGTGAACTATATCCTTCCTTTATTAGTTGTTCTCTCTCTTTCATTATATATTCACCATGCACATTTTCTAATAGTTCTTGGTAAGTTAACTATTTCTCTTTTCCAGCCATTTCTCTTCTATAAAATGCTTCTTGACTTGAAACACATAGTGGTATTTTCGGAAAAAAACTTGTTTTGTATTTATTCCATATATTCAACAAAGGACGTCTTATAAAATGATTATTAAAATCCACATTAACTTTTACTTTATCATACCATAGATATCCATGCCATCCCCACTTCAGGTTGTGAAGATATTTAGAAATATCTTTTTGCCATTGTTTGAAAGGTAGATCAGAGGATATGACAGGTATTGTTTGAAATAGAAACATCATTCTCGGCAATACATTCATTTTTATTACAGATATTCTACCCATTAATGACAACTGTAATTTATCCCATTTTAACAAATCTTTCTTAATCTCTGTCCATAGTTTTTCATAATTATTATGAAACAACTTTGAATTTTTATTTGTCATAATGATACCTAAATATTTCACCTTTTCTTCTATTTTAAAATCTGTCTTCTCCATTAACTCTTTTTGATCTCTTAAAGATAAATTTTTCACCAGCATCTTCGTTTTTTGATTATTGATCTTAAATCCTGCTAATGGTCCAAATTCTTCTAATTTATCCATCAATACTTTGATTCCTTCCAAGGGATATTCTAATACAATTATCAAGTCATCAGCAAATGCTCTCAATTTGTATTCCTCTTTTCTTATCTTTATTCCCGAAATCCTTTTGTCTTGTCTTATGTCTCTAAGCAGCACTTCTAAAACCAGAATAAATAGAAGGGGGACAATGGACATCCCTGTCTTGTACCCTTTTGTATTTCACATAAGTCCGTTAAATCCCCATTGACAATTATCTGTGCCTTCTGTGATGTATAAATCGATCTGATCCATTTTATAAAATTATCTCCAAAGTCCATTTGCTCTAGAACCTTAAACATAAATTTCCAATTCAAATTATCAAATGCTTTCTCAGCATCCAAGAAAATCAAAGCAGCTTGTATGTCATTTCATTGTTCTAGATATTCCAACACATTCAAAACATTCCTGACATTATCACGTAATTGTCTTTTAGGTAAAAACCCCGCTTGATCTTCCTGAATAAATTGTTGCAATATTATTTTCATTCTTTCAGCCAAAATCATTGTAAAAATTTTATAGTCATTATTCAGTAAAGATATTGGCCGATAATTTTTTGTTTTAGTTAAATCCTGCTCCTCTTTAGGTATTAATGTTATATTGGCATTTTTCCAACTATCCGGTATCTTCCCCTCTTGTAAAATAGAATTCATTGTATACTGTAAAGGTGGTAAAAGTTCCTCCTCCAAGCATTTGTAATACATTGCTGATAGTCCATCCGGTCCTGGCGCCTTTCCTAATTTAATTTTACTTATAGCCTCAGATATTTCTCTTGACGTAATAGGACCATTAATAGCTTGTCTCTGAAGATCTGTAATTTTAGGCAAATTCTGTTTGGATATATACTCTTCTATTTTTTCTGAGGGAATTTCCTGACACTTGTACAAAGTTGAATAATATTGATGGAAAACCCTTTGGATTTTTAAATTGTCTGTCAACATCTCATCTCCTTCTTGTATCTTTAAAATAAGATTTTTTTCTCGTTCTTTTCTTAATTTATATGCTAGCAATTTCCCCGGTTTATTTGCAAATTCAAAAGTCCTTTGTTTAGCAAAATTTAATTTCCTTTCAATTTCTCTAACTGTCAACATTGACACTTGTTTCTGTAACATTTTAATTTGATTTACAGTAGAAGCTTTAGTTGGATTCTTTTTCAATTCTTCCTCTTTTTGTTTTATTTCTTCCAAGATCAATTGCATTTTCTGTTGTTTCTTCTTTTTTAATTCAGAATTACATTTAATAAAATATCCCCTCATAAATGCTTTACTTGTATCCCAAACAATATTTTCATCTGTTCCTTTATGTAAATTGTGTTCAAAAAACTCTTTTAATTTCTTCTTACATTCCTGCACTATTTTATCATTCTGTAATAAAGATTCATTTAGTCTCCATCTAAATCCAAGATTTTTTTTTTTAAAGTCAATATCACTGGATTATGATCCGAAAAGGTTTTTGGTAACACATTCATCTTGGAAATATCTTTCACTAAATTTTTAGACATCCAAATCATATCAATCCTCGAAAATGTTTTATGTCTTTCTGAAAAGTAAGTAAATTCCCTTGCATTGTCATTTATATATCTCCAAGCATCCACCAATTCTAAATTTTCCATCAATTCGAAACAGATCTTCGGCAGTCTGCCCTGTGTCTCTTTAATATTTTTCTCAGAAAGTCTATCCATTTTTGGTGAAATTACCCCATTCCAATCACCCATGACACACCAATGATCATATGCAAACTCTGATAATTTTTCCATAAGTCCAGTATAAAACCTTGTTTTATCTTCATTAGGAGCATAAATGCCCACTATCAAAATTTTTGTACCCTGAATGGTGATTTCAACTCCCACAAATCTGCTACTATCATCCAATAATATCAATTTAGGAGATAATTGTGAATTAATATAAAGAACCACACCATTTTTTTTGAATCCTGCCGAAATAAATTCTTCACCCAAATTTTTACAAATTAAATATTTAGAATCTTTCTTCTTAATATGAGTTTCTTGTAAACAAATTATATCCAATTTTAATTTTTTTCAAATAATGAAATACTTTCTTTCTCTTCTGCGACGAATTAGCTCCATTTATATTCCAAGTTAGATATTTGTAATCCATTTTTAAGCATGTATTTTAGAAAAGTCTGTGCCTGTTGCTCCCTTTGATCCATCATCATCCTTTTCTTCCTCTACCTGTTTCTGTTGACTTTGTTTCCCAGGAATTATATCCATATCTTTGAGTTTATCTTCTTCCATGTCTTTTGAAGCTTTTCTCAAGAAATCCCTTGCTTTTTGAACAGTATTTAATCGATACTTCTGTTGTCTAAATGTAAAAATCACTCCCTCTGGAACATCCCATCTAAATTGAATTTTACATTGTTTAAGTTTTTCTGTGAAGAAAGCGTAATCTTTTCTCTTACGTAGAAGCCTAACAGGAATTTCCTTCATCACCTGTATTTCTTTACCGTCAATTTTGAAGACATTGTTAAAATGATGTTGCAAAACCATATCTCTGGTCCTCTTTTTAAAAAAATGAACAAGCACATCTCTTGGGATTTTTTTTATTGTTGCATATCTGAAATTAATTCTATAAACTTTGTCTATTTCAAATTCCATCAAATCTTCGTTCCTGTCGAAGGATTTTGCCAAAACATTAACAATTTTCTCTCTGATATCTTCACCTGTTTCCTCAGGAATTGCACGGAATCTCAAGCAATGTTCTTTATCTCTAAGTTCCATAACAGCAATATAGTCCAATTTTTTTTCCAATTCCATATTTGTAATATCTATTCTATTCTCTAAGGTTTGCACCTTATCTTTAACATTTTTTACATCCTGTGTTAATTGCCCAATGTTATTTTTAATCTCACCCACTTCTGTTTAATATGATCTTGTAAATCTTTAAAATCCTTTTTCATATTGCAAAATTCATCTTTAAGTTGTTGTCTGTCCTGTTTCATCTCTTGTTTCAACTCTTGTTTAAAATCACTAAATCCCTCCATAATTTTCTGGAACATGTCCATCCCTTCCTGTGTATCAATTGAAACTCTTCGCTCCAAAACTTTGGCTGCTTTCCTAGTTGTCATTCTTGAAAAAAAAAAACCTTTTCTATTATTAGCCAATGTAGAGGCAAACAGTTTCTTTTCTCCCAGCAACAAAAAAGTTAATATTCCAGGCCTGTTTAACCAACACAGTTCTTATATCCAGCACATTCAGGAATGTAAAACAAATCCAGTTCTCAGCATCCAGCAGTTAGTAAGATACACGAACAGCAGATTCGTTCAAAAAAAAAAAAATCCAAAATAAAAAAAATAAAAAAAAATATTCTCAGATATATTTCCTTCAAATAATTAAATCATCTTATCTAATAAGTTGCCTCATCCGTTTAATCTTTGTAATTCCAGCTTTAAGACAGCTTTTTGTCATAAAAAATAAAGCAGGTTCTTTGAATTGCTCCCTTCTTCCTTAGCTTTGTATAATACGAAAAAAGTGTGACTCCCCCAAGTTTCTGAGTTGCCGATTCATAAACAAGTCTCTTTTACGATAGTAATTTAAGTTAGTTGATAAGATTTAGACAGAAGGAGGCTAGCTCGTTAAAAACGTTTTTAAAAGAGAAAGAAAAAAACGTCTCGCTTACTTTCAGCACAGCCTGTTGGAAATCCAGACTCTGTCTTCCACTGCTAGAAATGCCTTCTTATCTCAGGGGGATTCCTGATCAAATCTAGCAATCTACAGCTCGACGGAGTTCCGTGGATAATCTCTTCAGTTCCCCTTTTATCTTGGAGAACATTTACGCCAGTCAAAAATTCCTCTTGACTGGCTTTTAACTGAAATAAGCTTCCTCTGAGATAGAGCTCACTCAGAGACAATCACCAGCCAGCACTCCTTCCGGGAAGTCCGTCTCCCAGCACCACTTTCTGGATCCTGTCCATTAGGTAGGAATGTAGCCACTGTAGAACAGTGCCTCCTAGGCCCATCCCAGTGAGACAGCCCTGAAGGAGACCATGATCAATGGTATCAAAGGCCACTGAGAGGTCCAGCAGCACCAACAGGGATGTGCTCCCCCTGTCCAATGCCCGATGTAGGTCATCAAGCAGGGTGACCAGGGCAGTCTCTGTCCCATGACCAGGCCTGAAGCCTGATTGAAAAGGGTCTAGATAATCCGATTCATCCAGGAAAACTTGGAGTTGAGCTGCCACCACCCTCTCAGTCACCTTGCCAAGAAAGGGGAGATTAGAGACTGGCCGGAAGTTATTAAGATCTGCAGGATCTAATGAAGGCTTTTTTAACAAAGGTCTAATCACAGTCTCCTTCAACAATGTTGGTTCCCTTAGGGAGGTGCTAATCAGATATGTCAACCAACCAGCCACTCCCAATCTGGCAGATTTAATTAGCCAGGATGGGCAAGCATCAAGCAAGCAGGTAGTGGCCCTCATTTCTCCCAGAATCCTGTCCACATCCTCAGGCTTTACAAGCTGAGAAGTATCCATGGAAAAATGACCAGAGGGAACAACGGGGACATCTGGCACAACTGTAATTAAAGAGGAGTCCAGGTCAATCCACATGCGAACAATTTTATCTGCAAACTGCTTTGCAAGCATTTCACAACAAGCAACTGATGGTTCAGAGTCTGCTGTCGGACCAGATCCCAAAAGACCCCAGACCACCTGAAAAAGCATCGCTGGATGGCACTGGGCAGACGCAATGGTGACAGAGAAGTAAGTTTTTTTCGCTGCCATCACCGCCACATGGTAGGCTCGAAAATGAGCTCTAACCAGTGTTCAGTCAAGACAGATTCTGTTTTTCTCCACCATCGTTCTAGCCGTCGTCCCTGCTGTTTCATCAGGCCCAAAGTTTGAGTAAACCAAGGTGTACTATGGGCCTTCCCTGGTGGGAGAGGGTGCTTTGGAGCTATAGTGTCCACCGCCTGGGTCACCTCTGTATTCCAGAGGTTGACCAGGGCTTCAGCAGTAGTGCCAGCCATGCTGGGAACATCCCCTTGAGTGCTCAGGAAAAAATCAGGATCCATAAGTCTCCTGGGGCGGACCATCTTAATTGGCCCATCACTCCTGTGGAGGTTATCCAGGGCACAAAGTCTAAACCTAAACCTAATCAAGTGGTGATCTGACCATGACAACGGAGTCACCGAGAACCCCTCCACCCTCATATCACCGGTTTCCTGTCCCGAACAGAACACAAAGTCGAGCGTGTGACCTGTCACATGAGTTGGTCCAGAAGATATTAAGAACAGCCCCATGGCTGTCATGGCAGCCAAGAAGTCCTGAGCTGGCCCTATGAGATTAACCTCAGCATGTATGTTGAAATCACCCAGGACTATCAGCCTGGGAAACCGCAAGGCCAACGTTGAGACCAGCTCCACCAGCTCAGGGAGGGAGACTGTTGGGCAGCGGGGTGGACGGTACACCAACAGAGTCCCAACTCTGTCACCCTGAGCCAACGCCAGGCACACACACTCAAAGCCAGAGAAGTTAGGGACAGGATACCTGACAGGGTAGATAGATTCCCTACAGACAATTGCAACACCACTGGAATGCTGCAAAACCTGGGGGGCAGAGCTGGAAAAGTCCCACTCCACCCTGGTCATTTAGCCAGGTTTCAGTAATTCATTCATTCATTCATTGGTGATCACTCGTGGCCAAGATTGTCTTCCAAGATAAAGTCTTTAATGGTGGGTCTGTAAGTGACTGTGGAGGCCAATTCTGGATCCCCACAGCCTCCCACAGTGAGGACATAGGTTTCCAGATGAAAGATGGTCGCTATGAGGATTTGTTTAGCATGCCTTCCGCTTAGCTCATTTGTCCCTTTCGCCCTGTACTCGTGCTTCTTCAAAGTCCATAGCACCTTTGATAATGGCCGACCTTCAATTGGGACGCTCATGGGCCAAGGCTTCCCAGATCTCGATGCTGATGTTACATTTTTTTAGATTAGCTTTGAGAACAACTTTAAACCTCTTTTTCTGTCCACTGATATTCCATTTTCCATTGTTAAGTTGGGAGTAAAGTAGCTGCTTTGGAAGACGGTGATCAGGCATTCGAACAACATGGCTGGTCCAGCGAAGTTGATGTTGGAGGATCATTGTTTCAACACTGGTAGTCTTCACTTCTTCCAAAATGCTAATATTAGTCCGTCTGTCTTCCCAAGTAATTTGCAGAATTTTCCGGAGGCAGCGTTGGTGGAATCTTTCAAGAAGTTGGGAGTGGTGTTTATAGATGGTCCATGTTTCACAGGCATATAGTAAGGTCGGTAGTACAATGGCTTTGTAAATAAGCATTTTGTTCTCCCTGCAAATATCCCGATCCTCGAATACTCTACGCTTCATTCAGGAGAATGTGGCACTCGCAGAGCTCAGACGATGCTGAATTTCAGCATCGATGTCAGCTTTTACAGAGAGATGGCTGCCAAGATAAGAAAAGTGATCAACATTCTCCAGCGTCGCACCATTAAGCTGGATTTATGGTGCTACAGAGGGATCGGTTCGCACTTGCTGATGAAGCACTTTGGTTTTTTTAATATTAAGTGAGAGCCCCAGCTTTCCATATGCTTCTGCAAAGACATTTCGGATAGTTTGAAGATCTTCCTCTGAATGTGCGGAGACTACATTATCACCAGCATATTGAAGTTCTATGACAGAGGTTGTAATTACCTTACTTTTTGCTTTCAGCCTACTGAGATTAAAAAGCTTTCCATCTGTTCGATATGTGATTTCCATGCCAGTGGGAAGTTTCCCCTCAACAAGGTGTAGAATCATGGCGATGAAAATAGCAAATAAGGTCAGAGCAATGACACACCCGTGTTTGACAACTTATGCCACTTTGAATGGATCACTTTGAGAGCCATTGTTATCCAAAATTGTTGCCATCATGTTGTCATGGAGGAGTCGCAAAATATTCACAAATTTATCAGGGCATCCAATTTTCAGAAGGATGGTACGAAGAGGAGATCGATTTACAGTATCAAAGGCCTTAGTCAGATCAATAAACGCCATATACAGAGGCTGGTTTTGCTCCCTGAATTTTTCTTGAAGCTGTTGTGGAGTGAAGATCATGTCCACTGTCCCCCTGGAAGGGCGGAAACCATTTTGGGATTCAGGTAGTATGTCTACTGAGATCGGTAGGAGGCGATTTGTGAGGATCCTTGCAAGGATTTTACTTGCGGTAGCAAGAAGAGAGGTGCCTTGATAGTTCCCACAATCTGTTCTATCACCCTTCTTGAAAAAAGTGATAATTATGGCATCCCTAATCCAGATTTTTTCAATGAGTTTACGAAGTTGTTGTGTAAGTTCAGGCCCACCTTCTTTAAAGACTTCAGCAGGAATCCCATCAGGTCCACTAGCTGTGTTATTCTTCATTTGATTAATGGCTTTACTGACTTCATCCAAATTAGGGGATACTGCAAGCTCATCTCTAGTTTGTTGTTGCAGGATTTGTGAGAAGACCTCATCAGCCACAATAGAGTTACGATTAAGGAGGTCGTGGTAATGCTCTTTCCAACTCAGTGCAATAGACTCTTTGTCCTTTAGAAGTTTGGTACCATCTATTGAACGTAAGGGATTTGTACCATAATTTGTTGGTCCGTAGATGGCCTTTGTGGCGTTAAAAAAGCCCCGTGCATCATGAGCATCTGCAAAATGCTGGATTTCTTGAGCTTTCTTTATCCACCAGGCGTTCTTAAGTTCTCTAGTTCTTCTTTGGACCTCAGCCTTGGACCTGGCATAGATTTTTTTTCTTAGCAACACAGTTAATGACTTTTTGCCATATCTGGAAGGCTTTCCTTTTCTTGTCAATGGTATGTTCAATCTCACTATCATTCTCATCAAACCAGTCCTGATGTTTCTTAGTTTGGTATCCAATAGTTTGTTCACATGCTGCAATAATGGATGTCTTCAGTTTAATCCAGTGTTCCTCAACGTTTTCAGGGAGTTCCATAGGTAGATGTTTCTTGAGAGTTGTTTGAAAGCAGGCTCGCTTAATAGGATCTTGAAGGACATGGATGTTCATTTTACGCCTCGGTTTTCTTCCTTGGAGACTTCCTTGGAGCCTACCTTGGAGGAACAATATTAATGGCCATAGTGGATTGAATTAATTGGTTATCTGTCCAGCAGTCATCGCCACTCGTCATGGCCCTGGTAAGGAGTACATCACACAATGTCAGCGCACTCATCCAGGATTAAATCCTGGATTAAAGTGGTTTTATTAGCCACTGACCTTGCATTCATCAGCAGAACAGTAAAATCCAGGGAGTTCCTTGCATGACTGCCAGTGTCCTGTGGGCTGGGGGGGGGATCGGGAGGGAAGCAAGCACGAAGATGTCTTATATCCCTTCCCTTGTGATGGCTAATCAACCTCCCACCACTGTAACGTCCCCTACCCAGAATTACCTCAATGCCAGATTCCCAACTACTCTGGTCCCATTGCATGTTAAAAGAAGCCTGACACTGAAAAATTAAATCAGCAAAGGTGATGTGATTATTAATATAATCCCAAAAATGGGAGTCTGGAGCTTCATTTAACCATCCAGCGATATTCCAAAGAAGAGATAACTTATTTGGTTGGAAGCATTTTTGTCATCCTGAGTTAGTTAGTATCTTTCCTTGGATAGAATTCTGCAAGATAGTCAAATCCTTTGTAAGGGAGGATGGCTGCCCTATATTTACTGATTCCTTATAGAATAAACCTTGTTGAATCAAGTTAGCTGAAGGAGTACTCCAATGTCCTAATAACTTATAATTTTTTTGTATGCCCTTCCTTGGATTATCTGACTCTTCCTCGAAGGGTATAATTACCTCCATCAATGGACTTAGACTACTGACATTTGAGATGACTGGTCTTGGGATAATTGGGAGAACTGCAGAAACAGATGTCCTCTCTGAGGAACCAATTTCCTCTTCTTCTACGTATCTCATATTCAGCCAGGCATTGGGGTTTGTTGACACAGAATTTTCAGTGAGTGTATTATAAGCTAGATCCTTCTTAGGGGATTTTAAGTCAATCTTAGTTATTAATGGATTAATTTCTACACTAACTTGGTAAATTGGGGGAGGATTCTGCTGCACAGACAGAAGTTGCCCTAAATTCTCAACTTTCTTTGAACTATTTCCCAGATGGGAGCGGGCTAAAGACTCTGGATCCACATGATTCCCCAATTTAGTTATAGGTCCGTATCGATCTGATTGAATTGTGGATCCATTACGCTTGAGCTGGATGTTTACTAAATGAGTCTTAAGGCGTTCAAGTCTTGTTATAGTTTCATTTTGTGCTTGCAAAGGTAAGGTGGAGAAGGAATCTAATAAACTTTTCAATGTCAAAAAACTATTTATTCATAGCAGGAGATTGCCTTAGAGCTTCTGGTGAGAGATTTAAAAGACCCTCACCAAGACCCTCACCAACATATATATCTGGGAGTTTATGATTAGTGTGGGGTTCCAGAGCAGTATCAAATTCAATTAGATAGTCACCTCTTCCAAGGAGCATTTTGATCTTGGTGTGCTACAGGCAACTAAGGCCAAAGGAGGAGCTGTATTCTCAAAAAATCTTGAAATTGAGATGTCCTTCTTTAACAAGGCATCTCTGCAAGCAAAAACTGCTCTAGCTGAACACTGTGAGCCAAAAGAAACTACAGTGTGTGCATTAATTCTGTTATAATATAAATAATACACACGGTTGATGTCCACTATGGTGATCAGACCCGGGAGAATTCTCTCCAAAACATCCAGCAGATGCAATTTGTGATCAGCTTGTGTCAGGATGCCTCTAGGTTTAGGATAATTAGCTCAGAGCTTGGAAAAGTTACTTTTTTAAACTACAACTCCCATCAGCCCAATCCAGTGGCCATGCTGGCCGGGGCTGATGGGAGTTGTAGTTCAAAAAAGTAACTTTTCCAAGCTCTGCTAGAACCAGCTTTTGGCGATTTAATACTAATTTCAATTTGAGATCGTTTGCTATTGCAATTTTCTTCTGATTTGTTTTCCTATTCATCAGCACATCTGACCATGGATCTTGTAAAGCAGAGTTTAACCTGGACTGGTATGGATAAGGTGGGTTGGAGGGCAAGGACAGATAAAGTTTCAGGATGGGAATTAGAATTAACATAACTATTTACCCTATTCTTAGGTCTTATCCTGGTTTCCTGCTCTGCTTTCTGTTTAGAACTTTTTTCCAATAGTTTAAAAAGTTTCTCAAAGTCCATTTTCTTATACCTTGGGGTCTTTGTAATTTTAAGGTTCTTGGTTTTCATCCTGGTGTTAGTCCCCTTCTTCTTGCTCCCCTTCTAACCTACCCTGCTTTTAGGATTGGGAGGTTTATTTATTAACACAATGGTATTATTTGGCTTTGGTTGAGGGTTCTCACCAGATAAGTTGGATTCACCTTTTTTATGCATTTCCACCAAAATAGTTAATAGCTGATTGCATTCTGCCAAAAAGGATTTGAGATTATCAAAGTCCCTTGTCAGCAAATAGAGCCATCCTTCAATTGGTAAATTATTCCCAATTAATTCTTCATGCTGCACAAGAGACTCTCTCCCTTTTGCTTTAACATCACTGCTAGCCAGCTCTGAGACTTGCTTCAGCATCAGCTCATTTAACTGAGTATCTTTGCCAGGTGTTTGAGTTAACTTCGCAGGTGTTGGATTTCTGGCAAGTGCTATCTCTGTTGCAAGATTTAAAGAAGTATACTCCTCCTCAGGGCCCGGGATATTTCCCTTGAGGTCCAATGACCAATCAAGGAGAAAGTCCAGAGTGTGTAAAGACTCATCATCAACTTCATTGTTTACCCTATGGGGGTAAAGTCATGAGTAATTTTAGTTTGATTTAATATTTCAGCCCCCTTAGGTGAAGTATTCCCAGTAGAGAGAGCAATCCCCTCTGCAAGCTGTCGCCTATTTCCATTTCCCTTCAAAGGAATACTCTGCAAGGTTGGTGTTATCCCCAGAACTCTCCATGTATTCCTTGTTAGCACCATTTCTTTGCACAGCAAAGATTAGTAGTCAAATTAAGTAGTAGTCAAATTAAGGGTAATCTTTCTGTTCTGACCAGAGCAAAATTAAACAGATACAAATAAATCCAACCTTTGAATACTAAGAGAGTAAAACGTTAGTATTTGCACTTGCTTCTTTAGATTGCAGGCTGTGTCAGGTATACTTATCTTTTTCTTATCCCTTATCAGTGCTCCAGCTGGGCTCCATATTTCCAAAGCTTATTCAAAGCTTTCCAAGGCTTTCCTTCTCTTTTCTTGCTCCTTAACTCTTTGTTTTTCAAGCCTCCTTCACTCCTTCAACAGATTTTATTTCAACTCCTGTCCACGTTTATATTCTTGTTCTTTTGATTTATAATTGTATTATAATGTAATTATTGTCATTGTAAGCCATCCAGACAATGTGGTTATTGAGCACCAATAACTCTTTCTGTCAGGGAGGGCTCATCCGAATGGAGCAGGATAATCCACGTTTTCCGTATCCAGTTTGTCATCTGACAGTCCTCACTTTGCCTGTTTGTTCGCTCTTTCCTGATTAAAAAAATGCCTTTTTTGAGCCTGCACACACAGCAGGAGGACTCCTACGTCTTCTCACTTTTTCCCAGCTCCGCCCATAACACCCCCCCATCAGCCGATTGGTCCACAAAATATGACATATGCTCCTCTCCCCCTTTGGAACAAAGGACAATAAGGCACATAAGGGCACGAAAGTTTGAATTTCCTGTGGCTGTAATGGAGTTCCTTGCTGCTTGCCACTCTGGAGCAGGGCCGGCAGGGGTGGGGGTGTGTGTCTCCAGGTGCTTATATTTGCGATATTATGCAAAAATGAATGTATGTGTTTTTGCCTTTATGCATAGTAAACATTCTGGAGTTCTCCGAGTTTTTGGCTCTTGTGCAGCTCCACTTACAACTATTAAATATCTGCCTTGTGCAGCTGAGGCAATGGCAAGCTTAGGACTGTATTGCCTCCATTTTCTTTGGGGTTTTTTTTGCGGGGGGGTAGTGTAGGAAACCTGATCTGTCTCAAGCCATCTTTGGACACACACACACACACACACACACACAGAGAGTTATATATTTGTATAAGCCCAGAAGAGTGCCTGGCCTAACTCCTGCCTCGACTCGGCGCGGACGTGCTGGGCAAATGAGGATGAAACTGAAGGATATCCAGGGAGTGAGCGAAAAAGAGAGTGAAGGAAGCAAGCAAGCAAGGAAGGGGGCATGCTGGCTACTGCATTTCAACTGGTCGTTGATTTGAGCCTTTTGCAGGCTGTCCTTCAAGAGCACTCTTGGGGCACTCTCTCTGTATTCCTGTATTTGTGTTACATTGCAAAACTGAATGCATGTAGTTTTGCCTTTTCGCATATGACAGTTTCCCCATTCTCTCTCTCCCTCTCTGCCTGCCTCTCGCTCTCCCCGTAGGCGGCGGCGGCAGCATAAGGGAACAGACACTGAGAGAGGCTTCCCAGCAGCTTCCCCAGCACTTTGGGCAAAACTTGATGCTCCGTTGCCTTCACCCCCTCCTTCTCCCTTTCATTCCCGTGGCCCTTTGCAAAGCACCAGGCTCTCGCTTATCTCCGCTGTGTGTGCCTGTGCGTGTCTGTCTATCTCCAAATAAGGAGGAAAGAGCAAAGCAAGCTCCCTGCACCAACAAGCCACACTTGAGTGAGACCAGCCAGGAAAAGGGGGCCTTTACAAACAACCACAATTGCAGATCTCACCCTGAGCAGCCACCCAGTTCACAGGCTGGCTAAAAATTAACAGCTGTTGCTGATTCTGCACAAATGCGTTGTTTTGCATCTGCGCAGTAGAAGTTGCCGAGCCCCCCCCCCAACACCACACCATTCCTCTGATTGGTTCCATTTTCCCAGGCTTTCCCTGGACATTCTGCACATGAGCAAAAGTGGAAATACATGATTGGCTGGAAATGAGGGAAGGGGAATGGGGAAACGCCCAATGACCGCCCACGGAATGCCTCCTGCTCTAAAGTCTGTGGTATTGCATCCGAGCTCCTAATGTTGCAGCGGATGATTACCGGTTTAAAAAAGCAAATCGCATTTTTTGCGGTAATGCCAAAGCGGATTTAACTGCGCGTCAATGAGCAAAAGTGTGCGACGTCATATGGATGACCAAAAAATAATGAATACACAAAGCGATCATGTCACACATTATACAGTTGTCTGGGTAGTTTGGGAAAACTTAAGGAAGTTTCAAGGAGCCACTTCCTTCTTACACTTTGCAAAAAACAACCTAGTAAAATATAGTACACAACACAATCCCTTGCCTTAGGGCTCATCTACACAGAAAAAAATATCTCCACTCTGGGAGCAATGCTTATTGCCAACACAGCCACTCTCACCTTCCAGCCTGATGTGATGTGTTGAGTTGGTTCACAATCCCAGTGGAATTTCACCCTTTAAGGCTGAAGTGCAGTGCTCCTTCATAGACACTCACTTGCTGCTGTGAAGTTATTAAATTTTGAGGTGAGTGTAGGTAGCGACAACTCCACTCCAGCCATTAGATTCAGATTCAGACCAAACCAAATTTTCTCCTTGTTTAGCCATCCACAGTGGGTCCAAAACATGTCCCCTTCACCCCAATTGAGATTCTTACTCAGTTGCATTGCCAGTTTCTGTGTCTCAGCCATAGGGCCTGAACCTTACCCAACATGTGACAAAATCATGATACCTGAGCTCTGCCTAAGCACTTCCTTTCCTGAAAAGGTCTTATACAAGATGCAAATGTATTGTACGCCCTGCTTTAAAAGAGATACTAATTACCAGAATTAGTGGGATATTTAGTGCTGGGCTGAATGAATTTAATAGGACTAGAGCAGAATGAGATAGTGTAGGTGGAGGATGATGGGTAAACTCTCCTAAGGGAAGCCCCAGATTTCCCCTCTGTCACACATGAATCTTCATACATTCATCTGACATCCACTGATTAAATGGTTGCAGCCGGGTTGGAATGTATATGTACCAGTGGAGGCTGGTCCATTCAGGCAAAGTAGGGCAATGCCTAAGGGGAACTGCAAGCAAAAAAGTAAGAATTGTCCCCAAATTTACACAAATCCAAAGTTGCAATCTTGTTCTTCTATTTGAATTTAAAGAGACATTTCTGTCTATTTCTCATTCTCTGGCTAATCAGGTCTCTGCACTACTCAGCCAGTCCCCATCCAAAACTACTGCTGTGACAAGGAGTTCCCATCTGTCTCCAGGCAGAAGAACAAAATAAAAAATCAGCATTTTTCTAGTGTTAGCCTAGATCATATTTATTTACTTACTACATATGGCACCATCATAGTGCATGGGTTTTTTTAAAAAAATGTTATTATTTTTAGGACCCACCCTATTTTCTGTGATGTTGTTTAGGCTATTTTTAACTGTTTTTAATTATGCGTTTTAAAATTGTTGTAACCTGCCCTGGGACTTTTGGGTGAAGGTCAGGTAATTAATCAATTAATAAAAGTTTCACATGTTCCCACCCTTTCCTGTTGCCATGGGGCTATCCAGCTAAGCAGGACACAGGAACAAGTTGATTTTTCTAAATTTAATTTGATTTCACTCTAAAGCGCCAATAAGAAACCAGCAGGGGGAAGATCTACCACAGCATGGGCTAAGTGGTACTTGTCAAGAACTCGTGAATGTAACATGGCTCTTGTGCAAAGAATTGTGGGATTTCATCTTGTCCAGAAATTAGGCCTCTGTGTGAGAGCAAAGATTTTTGCAGTTTCATTTCTCAGCTGCAGTTAATTAGAAGGCCTGAGTGAGAACACCTGCTTATCTGTAAGGGCCTAGTACTCAAGGTCAACCTAGCCTGGGAATGGAGGGGAGTACGTACCTGTTAGGCATGAAGACATGAAGAAGTATTACCTCATGAGAAAGCCCCCTGATTATCTAATTAGTTCTGGACTGTTACTAGGGACTTTTCCATAAATATGGGAGTGAAATCTTTAGCCTTTGTTTCCGTGGGTTCCACCTTACTATAGGTGTAGGGTTGCCATATTGCCCGGTTAGCCGAGTTTTACCAGGATTCTTTGCATGCCACCCAGCACCCGGCTAGCCCCTTAGGTGGCCCGGATTCTCAGCTTTAATTTAAAAAAAATAAGTTTCTAGGTGGTCCGGTTCTCAAGATATACATAAAAACGTCAGCCGCCCCCCGACTGTTAAATCTTTCTTTAAACAGTATTGTATTCACTAATAGGCAAAAAACCTTGCAGTTTAAGAATGTACCTATAGCCCACAGATATTTCTACCAAACTTTAAAAAGCAGGGAAATTGGGCAGCTATAGTGAATGCACCAGGGGAGCAGGAGACCTGAACTCCTCTCTGAGATATTGTACTGCCCTACAAAGTTGTCAAAATGCAAACACAATTTGGGTTGGTCTTTCACACTCAGAGAGGAGTTCAGGTCTCCTGCTCCCCTGGTGCATTCACTATAGCTGCCCAATTTCCCTGCTTTTGGGGGATGAGCAGCTATCCTCTCGTGCTGAGGATATATCTCCAGGGGGTGGAGGGATCCTTGTAGTGGGTGATTCGATCATTAGGAACATAGACAGTGGGGTGTGTGATGGGTGTGCAGACCGCAAGGTGTTTTGCCTGCCTGGTGCGAAGGTTGCGGATATCGCCCATCATTTAGATAGTTTGGTAGACAGTGCTGGGGAGGAGTCAGTGGTCGTGGTGCATGTTGGCACCAACGACATGGGGAAATGCAGCCGTGAGGTCCTGGAAGCAAAATTTAGGTTGCTAGGTAGGATGCTGAAAGCCAGGACCTCCAAGGTGGCTTTCTCTGAAATGCTACCGGTTCCACGTGCAGGACCAGCCAGACAGGCACAGCTTTGCAGTCTCAATGTGTGGATGAGACGATGGTGTCAGGTGGAAGGGTTTGGATTTGTTAGGCACTGGGGAACATATTGGGACAAGCCGGGCCTGTACAAAAGGGATGGGCTCCACTTGAACCAGAATGGAACCAGACTGCTGGCACTTAAAGTTAAAAAGGTGGCAGAGCAGCTTTTAAACTGACTGAGGGGGGAAACCCGACAGGAGCTGAGGAAGGTCCGGTTCGGAATAAACCTCCCCCCTGGGATAAAGACCAAAAAAATGATGAAATTTTAAAAGGGGTTGGCCTAGAACTAGGCATTGTGAGAGCAGGAGCACAGGATATCAATTCAGAAGGGCAAAAATACCACAGGCCAAACCACAAGTGGCAAAGACACTTGAAGAGAGACACTGCTTACAAGTGCCTGTACGCTAATGCTAGGAGCCTCCGAACCAAGATGGGAGAACTGGAGTGCTTGGTCTTAGAGAAGAGAATTGATATAGTGAGCATAACGGAGACCTGGTGCAATGGAGAAAACCAGTGGGATACGGTTATCCCTGTATATAAAATATATCGGAAGGACAGGGAAGGATGTACTGGTGGCGGAGTCGCTCTATACATGAAAGAAGGCATTGAATCCAGCAAGCTTGAAACCCCAAAAGAGGCGGACTTCTCCACAGAATCGTTGTGGGTGGTGATACCATGCCCCAGGAGGCATTTAATACTGGGAACGATCTATCGTCCCCCAGATCAAAATGCTCAGGGAGACCTTGAGATGAGATATGAAATTGAGGAAGCATCCAAACTAGGAAATGTGGTAGTAATGGGTGACTTCAACTACCCAGACATAGACTGGCCGCATATGTGTTCCAGTCATGACAAAGAAGCAAAATTTCTATATATTCTAAATGACTCTTCCCTAGACCAGTTGGTCATGGAACTGACCAGAGGGACGGCAACCCTGGACTTAGTCCTCAGTGGGGATCGGGACCTGGTGCGAGATGTAAGTGTTGTTGAACCAATTGGGAGCAGTGACCACAGTGCTATTAAATTAAACATACATGTAAATGGCCAATTGCCAAGAAAATCCAACACGGTCACATTTGACTTCAAAACAGGAAACGTCACAAAAATGAGGGGATTGGTAAAAAGAACGCTGAAAAACAAAGTCCAGAGGGTCACATCACTCGAAAATGCTTGGAAGTTGTTTAAAAACACTATATTAGAAGCTCAACTGGAGTGCATACCACAGATCAGAAAAGTTCTAGGCTTAATGGACAATATAAAAACTGACAAATCACTAGGCCCGGATGGCATCCACCCGAGAGTTCTCAAAGAACTCATATGTGAACTTGCTGATCTGCTAACTAAAATATGTAACTTGTCCCTCGGGTCCTCCTCCGTGCCTGAGGACTGGAAAGTGGCAAACATAACACCAATATTCAAAAATGGATCCAGAGGGGATCCCGGAAATTACAGGCCAGTTAGCTTAACTTCTGTCCCTGGAAACCTGGTAGAAAATATTAAAGCTAGATTAACTAAGCACATAGAAGAACAAGCTTTACTGAAGCAGAGCCAGCATGGCTTCTGCAAGGGAAAGTCCTGTCTCAGTAACCTATTAGAATTCTTTGAGAGTGTCAACAAGCATATAGATAGAGGTGATCCAGTGGACATAGTGTACTTAGACTTTCAAAAAGCGTTTGACAAGGCACCTCACCAAAGGCTTCTGAGGAAGCTTAGCAGTCATGGAATAAGAGGAGAGGTCCTCTTGTGGATAAGGAATTGGTTAAGAAGCAGAAAGCAGAGAGTAGGAATAAACGGACAGTTCTCCCAATGGAGGGCTGTAGAAAGTGGAGTCCCTCAAGGATCGGTATTGGGACCTGTCCTTTTCAACTTGTTCATTAATGACCTAGAATTAGGAGTGAGCAGTGAAGTGGCCAAGTTTGCTGACAACACTAAATTGTTCAGGGTTGTTAAAACAAAAAGGGATTGCGAAGAGCTCCGAAAAGACCTCTCCAAACTGAGTGAATGGGTGGAAAAATGGCAAATGCAATTCAATATAAACAAGTGTAAAATTATGCATATTGGAGCAAAAAATCTTAATTTCACATATACACTCATGGGGTCTGAACTGGCGGTGACCGACCAGGAGAGAGACCTCGGGGTTGTAGTGGACAGCACGATGAAAATGTCGACCCAGTGTGCGGCAGCTGTGAAAAAGGCAAATTCCATGCTAGCGATAATTAGGAAAGGTATTGAAAATAAAACAGCCAATATCATAATGCCGTTGTATAAATCTATGGTGCGGCCGCATTTGGAATACTGTGTACAGTTCTGGTCGCCTCATCTCAAAAAGGATATTATAGAGTTGGAAAAGGTTCAGAAGAGGGCAACCAGAATGATCAAGGGGATGGAGCGACTCCCTTACGAGGAAAGGTTGCAGCATTTGGGGCTTTTTAGTTTAGAGAAAAGGCGGGTCAGAGGAGACATGATAGAAGTGTATAAAATTGAGAAAGTGGATAGAGAAAAGTTCTTCTCCCTCTCTCATAATACTAGAACTCGTGGACATTCAAAGCAGCTGAATGTTGGAAGATTCAGGACAGACAAAAGGAAGTACTTCTTTACTCAGAGTATAGTTCAACTATGGAATTTGCTCCCACAAGATGCAGTAATGGCCACCAGCTTGGATGGCTTTAAAAGAAGATTAGACAAATTCATGGAGGACAGGGCTATCAATGGCTACTAGCTATAATGGCTGTGCTGTGCCACCCTAGTCAGAGGCAGCATGCTTCTGCAAACCAGTTGCCGGAAGCCTCAGGAGGGGAGAGTGTTCTTGCACTCGGGTCCTACTTGCGGGCTTCCGCCAGGCACCTGGTTGGCCAGGATGCTGGACTGGATGGGCCACTGGCCTGATCCAGCAGGCTCTTCTTATGTTCTTATGTTCTTAAATATCTGTGGGCTATAAGTACATTCTTAAACCGCAAGGTTTTTTGCCTATTAGTGAATTTCCCTGCTTTTTAGTACGGGAGGTAAGAAATGGGATCCTGTGCAAGTTTGCTGAGAATGGATTGATCATTTGCATGCTTATTGAGTTAAGTGGGATTTACACGCACACACCAGGCAATCATGCTTAGGATAGGTGAAACTGACCACAGGGGATGGGGAAGGGAGGAGGGGGAGGAAGGAGGGGTGGAAAGGCAGAGGGGAGGACTGGGATGGGAGCAGGCAGGAGGGGGAGGGGAGAAGAAGGACAGATGTGGTCATTTGCATGTTTATTGAGTTCAGTGGGATTTGCTCCCATGCAATCATGCTTAGAATAGGTAAAACTGACTGGGAGGGAGGGACGGAGGACTGGAGTGGGCAGGGAAGGCAGAAGAAGGAAGAGGAGAGGAGAAAGGGAGAGGAAAGGGGAAGGAGGGAAAAGGCAGGTCTGATCATTTGTATGATTATTGAGTTGAATCGGAAATACTCCTGTGCAATCATGATTAGGATAGGTAAAACTGACCAGGCTTGGCCTGCCAACCAAGACGTCTTCTGTATCTTTCACAGTTGGGCAAGGGGAAGGGACAATTCTACCTTGTGGTTTTTCCAGAGCTTGGAAAAGTTACTTTTTTGAACTACAACTCCCATCAGCCCAATCCAGTGGCCATACTGGTTGGAGCTGATGGGAGTTGTAGTTCAAAAAAGTAACTTTTCCAAGCTCTGCGTTTTTCCCATTACAATGTTGCAAGAACACCTGCACTTGGCTGACTTTCTCTTCTCCTAAAGATACAGGATCAGTCTCAGGCCCTGAACCTGGCAACCCTACCTCCCACCCAAATTTAAAACAAAGCTGTCCCTGGCCACATCCACACCAGGCCTCTATTACACTTTGGACAATCATTATTTATTTATCTATTTATATAGTGTATTTATATGCCGCCCCATAGCCGAAGCTCTCTGGGAGTTTTACAATAGCTAAAAACATTAAAAACAGATATACAAATTTAAAAACACATCTTTTAAAAACAATTTAAAACAATTTATCATGGCTTCTCTCAAAGCCATGGCTCAAAGCCAATCATGGCTTCTCTCAAAGAATCCTGGGAAGTGTAGTTAGTGAAGGGTGCTGAGAGTTGCTAGGAGGCGCCCTGTTCCTCTCACAGACCTTCAATCAGAGTGGCTGACTGTTAACCATTCTCTCAGGGGAATAGGAGTCTGGGTAGTTCACAAACTACACTTCCCAGGATTCTTTGAGGGAAGCCATGACTGTCTCAAGTGAAATCAAGTCTGGTGTGGGTGTGGCCTTCTTATTAGCCAAGCCCAGCAGCTGTGAGGATTTTAGAACACTGACAGTTGGTCCTTACTGAGCATGGTCCGCGTTATCATAGGCTTCCAGCCAAAATTTCTTAAATTAATTAAAAATCAACCAGGCATTTTTTTTAACTTTTAAACTGCAGTAGATGAAGGTCAGAGTATGGGGCAAGGTCAGTATTAGGAGTACAGGTACTCTGTGAACATGGCTGATTTTTAATGAATTTCAACAGATTATGAGAACTCTGGCAGAAAAAAGTCCAAAAGGGCTCTGAGTTTTTTTCTCTCTTTTTAGACTTTGAACTCTCGATTCTCTCTGACTGTTTTGTGTATTGCCATGAAAATTGACAGGGTTGTTAAGCAAGCGTTTCTGAGTTCAGACCATAAGTCTTGTAAGGTTTTGTTTTGAAATGATCTTATGGGAAGCCTCAGAATGGCATGGGGGATATTTTCCATTTAACATTGCGGAATGTGAAAAATCCCCCGCTGACTATAGTATACAGCCACTGTCGTGGCTGTATAATACAGTACTATAGCACTTTGGAGCTTTAACCCAGCCTGTTCAGCATTGCAGCCAATCAGAGAAGCCAGGATTGTTTCAGTTTCATTGACCTGAGACAGTGTGTAGAAAACAAAATGGTGGTTTCCCCCCATTTATCTGAAAATCTCATAAATTGGATAAGTATATACATTTCAGTTTCTTTTCCTCTTGTGTGCAGGAGTCAGATCCTGAGCAGTGTTTTGAAAACCTTCCCAATACTTGCTTTTCTGGGGGTAAAAGCATTGCTAATGCCATATGTTCAGAGTAAATCCCATTGAATTCAATAGGACTTATTGAGCAGACATGGTTATGAATGTGCTGAAAATCAATAGGACTTTGGAGTGAATGTAAAAAAGAATTGTGTTTGTGTTCTAACTCTTTCTGTCCCATCTCCAGTCCTATTTTAAAGCAGGTAGGCAGGGCTTACTTAGGTATTACAGTTTTCATTCTGTAGGAAAGTAATACTGATTTTTTTTAAACTAATACTGATTTTTCTGCAATGACCAACTGGTTTCACAATAAACTATTATATGGGCTGTATGTATTTATACATCTGCAGTGTGTATGCGTGCGTGTATGGAGTGTTTCCAACAACCCTGTGAGGTAGGGTTGGAAACCAAGGCAGCTCACAACAAGAAATAAAGCCATTTAAAATCCAATAACCATAAAAACAAGTATAAACAGTTGCAAAACAGTGTCAAGTGGCATGATTCGGAATTTTGGGTTGTGTGAATGAAGTTGCTTATCACTTGAGGTTGCATTTCTGTCCCTGTTTGAGTAAGCCCCACTGAATACACTGGGACTTGCTTCTGAATAAATAAACCTAGGATTGCACTATAAATATCTTTATAGTTTGTGTAAATAATAAATATATTTGATAGTCATGCTTATATAAATATTTCTTCATTTATCATATTTTTGGTTTTTGGTTAGGAATCCTGACTGGTTGTGGGATGCTGAGTTTTCTGCCTTACTCATAGGAATCTTGTTGTGGTTGGTATGGTATTACATTTAGGAAAGTGTTACTGCCTTTTGTGTTGTTTTTTTCCTATTTGCATTTCACTTATCTTTAACCTCACTCCGTTACAGCCATAGAAGCAACATCAAGCATATGCAAGATAATTAACTCCCATTAGTTATAAGAGCAAGAATTTATAATTATTATTTTAATTAAAACAATTTTTATTTATTTATTTATTGCACTTGTATACCGCCCCATAGCCGAAGCTCTCTGGGCGGTTTACAGCAATCAAAAACATTAAAACAAATATACAATTTAACACACATATTTTAAAAACAATTTAAAACACAATTTTAAAATTTAAAACAATATAAAAACAATTTAAAAGACAGGGAAATATCAGTTTTGGAAATCTCAAATGCTATTAACAAACTTAAACCAAATAAAACACCAGGTCTAGATGGTTATAGTGGTGCTTTCTATAAAAAATACAAAGATTTATTAACCCATCTCTTACAGAAACTCTTTACAGATATTCAAAGGGGTGGCCAAATCCCGAATTCTTGGAAAGCCACATGTATTATTGTTCTGCCTAAACCAGGCAAAGAGGAGGAATCAGTCAAGTCTTACAGACTGATATCCCTTATAAATGTAGATGATAAACTGTTCACTAATATTCTTGCAGATCATTTAGCCACCTTAGCCCCAAATTATATTCACCCTGACCAAGCTGGATTCATTCGCTTAGTCTGCAGGATACTGAAAGCAATCTTCCACACTAAAAGTCAAATGCCCTTGGCGTCATTAGATGCCACCAAGGCCTTCGATAAAGTGGAGTGGAATTTCTTATTTACTGTACTAGAACACATGAAGTTTGGTCCTATTTTTCTTCAGGTTTTGAGATCACGATATAAGGGCACTTCTGCTTGCATTAGGGTAATAGTAGAGATTCCAAACACTTTTACATAAACAAAGGTACAAAACAAGGTTGCCCTCTTTTGCCTATTTTATTTGCCTTTGCACTTGAACTTCTTGCGAATGCAATAAGACACAACCCCCTAATAAAAGGGGTTACAGTAAATGGTCAGACCCACTTGCTCAATCTTTTTGCCGATGACATAGCTCTGATGTTGTCTAACCCAGAGGAAGCAATTCCAGCATTAATGAAAGAAATCCAGACCTATGGGAAAGTAGCAGGTTTTCAAAAATCAGAACTTTTATGCTTTAATATGCCTCCAGAATTGACCCCAAAATTACAAGAAATCTCCAAACTGAAGATATGCTCCAAGTCATTCAAATATCTTGGAGTGGTGATCCCAAAAAGCTATCAAAATTAATGCAATTAAATTTTACTCCCATAATTAAGGAAATAATATGTATGCGAAAAGAATGGTCCCAATTCTCCTTCTCATGGCTGGGCCAAATTGTGGCAATAAAAACGTCTATTTTACCTAAATTAAACTTTTTATTTCAATCCATTCCAATACTGAATTTGTCCTAAAGACAAATTAACTTGGCAACAAATTATTAAGAAGTTTATTCACCAAGGTAAAAAGCCCAGATTAATCAAAAATACTCTTTATAGGTCCCCCAAGAAAGGTGGTCTGGGCATACGTAACCTGCAACTTTATCATGATGCATCTCACCTAAAAAGCACAATACCTCTACTGCAGGAATTTACAAACAAATCTTGGATTGGCATAGAAAGAGTGGGTACTTCTTTTCAAGAATCCAGGTCTCCCATTTGTGATTCATATGAAGAAAAAATTAGATGCTATAACTAACCCATTTTTGAAAAATAATTTAACAATTTGGAAAAACTGGCAGTCAAAATTAACCCCCCCCGATTTCGCCTTTGACCCCTATTCTACATCATCCCATGTTTTATGAAAGGAATAAATTTTAGCAGTTCAAAGATTGGGAAAAGGCAGATCTTTACCGCATTAGAGACTTTTACATAGGTAGCCATCCCAAAACACCTGACCAACTAAAATCTCAACTCAAGGAAATTAAAACATCCTGGTTTCAACTTCATCAAATTCACCATTTCATCACAATGCCAATTATCATCCAGCAAGTGACAAGACTAATCCCCTTTGAATCTTTCCCTGCTCAACCTTGGTGAAATGGCAAGGGGGCGTTATCAAAAATATATGGCATATTACTAGAGATAACAGTAGGTTCCTCTATAAACCATAAAGCCCCTTGGGACAAAGACCTTAGTCAAAACATCAGTGAATCCGACTAGAATAGTATTTGGACTAGAGCAACTTTCAAATCTGTTTCTTCTAGGATCCGTGAAAATGCACTGACGCCAATTTTCAGATGGTACCTCACTCCCCACACCCTACATAGAATCAATAACAAGCTCTTCCCCTTGTGTTGGAGAGGGTGTGGTGAGCGAGGTACATTTTATCATATGTGGTGGTCTTACATGCTGATTATTCCCTTTTGGGAGAAAGCATTTAATGAAATCAACAAGATCAACCAATCCCTTCAGTTAGACCCATCTCTGGCTCTGTTACTTATCGCTGATGGAGCCAACAATAAAATCATACACAAAACCTTGACAAACTTTCTTCTTATAGCAGCACGACTGGTGATAGCTGCTTCCTGGAAAACACTTGACCCACATATGATTCATAAATGGTATCAGGAAATATGGAAATTAGGACTTATGGAAAAACTAACACAGTTCAAAAGCAATGAGACAAGGAACAGATACAGACATGTTCTATGAACAATGGTATAGCTTTATTGTTTTTGTCAGTCAAAGTGATGGGGCATGCAAACCTCCAACCTTGCATGGTCAGATTTGGCAGTCCACATTGGGATAATTATCGGGAAAACAATTCAGGACAATAACCATTTAATATATGCTTATCTCCCTAGAACATTATAGGTACAGTATTTGCCTATAATGCAGTATTTTCTCTCATTGCTGTATAAGTTATACTTGTTTTGTATTCTGTTCTACCCCAAACCAATAAAAACATTATTTAAAAAAATTAATTAAAACTATTTACATGCAAGCAAAGTTTATGAAGCAGATCCACACAATAGCTTTAAAGCACATCCAACTCGCATTTAAAGTACATGACTTCCCCTAAAGAATCCTAGGACATGTAGTTTCCTGATCACAACTATAGTTCCCACCACAGATTCCCATGATTCTGTAATGTGGTTCACGTGCTTTAAATGTGTGTTGAATGTGCTTTAAATGAATGGTATGCATCTGCCCTAGGTATGACATGCATTCATTAGTGAATTGAAGAAAACAATTTTAAAAGATACTTTTTTAAACAGGGAAGGCTGTAGGCTCAGTGGTAGAGAAGAGGCTTATCAGTACTTTGAAGAGGACCAGATATTTATTTTCTTTCTGAGTGTTGGAAACTAGAGTCTAGGCGTTGAAGGCTGAAAATGTTGCTTTTAAAAAAAAGATTTCTCACATCTTTCCCCAGTTTTTGGTGGTAATTCCTAGGCACAAAAACAAAACAACTGGACAATCCAAATATTAATATGCAAATAATTTGCATAATATGCAAATAATTTACATAATATGCAGATTAGCCTGTCTGGATTTGTGGAACTGGAATATGGCAACCCTATATAGGTGGGTACGTGTGTGGGTTCCCCTGCCATCTACTAACCAAAGGTGTGCATCTCTGAGGAGATGTGGGACTTTACAACAACTACGTCTTCTGTAAGTAGAGAATAGGTTAGTTAGTTTTCTTGTTTTGTTTTTGTGACTGAACTCTCTGTTTGTAGTTTTACCTGGCCCCCTTCGGCCAGGTGTGGGTTTTAAGGAACCATTTTGCTGCTATTAATTGTGTACTTATATTTTATTCAATCAACCTACTTCTTATTTACCAGTGTGTGTTCATTGCAGGGGGAAATTGGCTCTGCATCTGATACCATGGCCACTGACCACAGACTACCTTGTATTTGGTTCGCCTGATGCTCCAGGACAAGGAGTGCTCTTCTTTTTCTTTTTCTTTTTTTTTTTTTAATAATTTTTATTCAAATTTTTCAAAAAAACAAACAAAACAAAGTCAAAAAAACATACAACAACAAAAAATAAAAATAAAATAGTTGACTTCCGATTTGTCGCAGATCAGCTATAAGTATATAATATACATCAAACCTGTCCCTTAATGTATACATACAGAGTCCCTTTTCTCCATAGGCTGTCTTAGTTAATCGTCAAATCCCAGTATCATCATTTTATTTTGATCTTTCAACAAAAAGTCTAAGAGAGGCTTCCATTCCTTAAGAAATGTATCTGTCGATTTTTCTCTAAGTAGACATGTCAATTTATCCATTTCTGCTAAGTCCATTAATTTCAATAGCCATTCTTCCATTGTTGGTGTTGATTCCATTTTCCACTTTTGTGCATATAATAGTCTTGCTGCCGTAATCATATATAATATTATTCTTCCATATTTCTTTTCTATTTGTTTATCCATAAAACCCAATAAAAAAAATTCTGGTTTTGACTGAATATTTATCTTTAGAATTTTTTGCATCTTCCTACCTATCTGTGCCCAAAATGATTTTGCCTTTTTACACAGCCACCACATATGATAAAATGATCCTTCTTGTTGTTTACATTTCCAACAAACATTAGAAACATTACTATACATTTTTGACAACTTTTCTGGAGTCATGTACCAACGGTACATCATTTTATAAAAAGTTTCTTTAAGATTATAGCATAGTGTAAATTTCAAGCCTTTTTTCCACATATTTTCCCATTGATCCATTTGTATGTTATAACCAAAATTTTTTGCCCACTTTACCATACACTCTTTTACTTGTTCTTCCTCCATATCCATTTTCAGTAAGAGTTTATACATTTTCGCAATTATATTTTCATCATTTGTACACAATCCTATTTCAAAATCAGATTTACTTATTTCAAACCCATACATTTTCTTGTCCATTTTATATCTTTCTAACAATTGTAAATAGGCAAACCATTGAAAACTATATCCTTCCTTTGTCAGTTGTTCTCTCTCTTTCATTATATATTCTCCATGTACATTTTCTAATAGTTCTTGATAAGTTAACCATTTCTCTTTTCCAGCCATTTCTCTTCTATAAAACGCTTCTTGACTTGAGACACATAATGGTATTTTCGAATAAAGCCTTGGTTTATATCTATTCCATATTTTCAACAAAGGACGTCTTATAAAATGATTGTTAAAGTCTACATTTACTTTTACTTTGTCATACCATAGATATCCATGCCATCCCCACTTCAAATTATGGCCCTCCTTCCTCCCCCTCCTCGCTTCCCCATCCCCTGTGGTCAGTTTCACCTATCCTAAGCATTATTGCCTGGTGTGTGCGTGTAAATCCCACTTAACTCAATAAGCATGCAAATGATCAATCCATTCTCAGCAAACTTGCACAGGATCCCATTTCTTACCTCCCGGACTAAAAAGCAGGGAAATTCACTAATAGGCAAAAAACCTTGCGGTTTAAGAATGTACTTATAGCCCACAGATATTTAAGAACATAAGAACATAAGAAGAGCCTGCTGGATCAGGCCAGTGGCCCATCCAGTCCAGCATCCTGTTCTCACAGTGGCCAACCAGGTGCCTGGGGGAAGCCCGCAAGCAGGACCCGAGTGCAAGAACACTCTCCCCTCCTGAGGCTTCCGGCAACTGGTTTGCAGAAGCATGCTGCCTCTGACTAGGGTGGCAGAGCACAGCCATCATGGCTAGTAGCCATTGATAGCCCTGTCCTCCATGAATTGGTCTAATCTTCTTTTAAAGCCGTCCAAGCTGGTGGCCATTACTGCATCTTGTGGGAGCAAATTCCATAGTTTAACTATGCGCTGAGTAAAGAAGTACTTCCTTTTGTCTGTCCTGAATCTTCCAACATTCAGCTGCTTTGAATGTCCACGAGTTCTAGTATTATGAGAGAGGGAGAAGAACTTTTCTCTATCCACTTTCTCAATGCCATGCATAATTTTATACACTTCTATCATGTCTCCTCTGACCCGCCTTTTCTCTAAACTAAAAAGCCCCAAATGCTGCAACCTTTCCTCGTAAGGGAGTCGCTCCATCCCCTTGATCATTCTGGTTGCCCTCTTCTGAACCTTTTCCAACTCTAGAATATCCTTTTTGAGATGAGGCGACCAGAACTGTACACAGTATTCCAAATGCAGCCGCACCATAGATTTATACAACGGCATTATGATATTGGCTGTTTTATTTTCAATACCTTTCCTAATTATCCCTAGCATGGAATTTGCCTTTTTCACAGCTGCAGCACACTGGGTCGACATTTTCATCGTGCTGTCCACTACAACCCCGAGGTCTCTCTCCTGGTCGGTCACCGCCAGTTCAGACCCCATGAGTGTATATGTGAAATTAAGATTTTTTGCTCCAATATGCATAATTTTACACTTGTTTATATTGAATTGCATTTGCCATTTTTCCGCCCATTCACTCAGTTTGGAGAGGTCTTTTTGGAGCTCTTCGCAATCCCTTTTTGTTTTAACAACCCTGAACAATTTAGTGTCGTCAGCAAACTTGGCCACTTCACTGCTCACTCCTAATTCTAGGTCATTAATGAACAAGTTGAAAAGGACAGGTCCCAATACCGATCCTTGAGGGACTCCACTTTCTACAGCCCTCCATTGGGAGAACTGTCCGTTTATTCCTACTCTCTACTTTCTGCTTCTTAACCAATTTCTTATCCACAAGAGGACCTCTCCTCTTATTCCATGACTGCTAAGCTTCCTCAGAAGCCTTTGGTGAGGTACCTTGTCAAACGCTTTTTGAAAGTCTAAGTATACTATGTCCACTGGATCACCTCTATCTATATGCTTGTTGACACTCTCAAAGAATTCTAAAAGGTTACTGAGACAGGACTTTCCCTTGCAGAAGCCATGCTGGCTCTGCTTCAGCAAGGCTTGTTCTTCTATGTGCTTAGTTAATCTAGCTTTAATAATACTTTCTACCAGTTTTCCAGGGACAGAAGTTAAGCTAACTGGCCTGTAATTTCCGGGATCCCCTCTGGATCCCTTTTTGAAGATTGGCGTTACATTTGCCACTTTCCAGTCCTCAGGCACGGAGGAGGACCCAAGGGACAAGTTACATATTTTAGTTAGCAGATCAGCAATTTCACCTTTGAGTTCTTTGAGAACTCTCGGGTGGATGCCATCCGGGCCCGGTGATTTGTCAGTTTTGATATTGTCCATTAAGCTTAGAACTTCCTCTCTCGTTACCACTATTTGTCTCAGTTCCTCAGAATCCCTTCCTGCAAATGTTAGTTCAGGTTCAGGAATCTGCCCTATATCTTCCACTGTGAAGACAGATGCAAAGAATTCATTTAGCTTCTCTGCAATCTCCTTATCGTTCTTTAGTACACCTTTGACTCCCTTATCATCCAAGGGTCCAATTGTCTCCCTAGATGGTCTCCTGCTTTGAATGTATTTATAGAATTTTTTGTTGTTGGTTTTTATGTTCTTAGCACTGTGCTCCTCAAATTCTTTTTTAGCATCCCTTATTGTCTTCTTGCATTTCTTTTGCCAGAGTTTTTGTTTTTTTTTATTTTCTTCATTTGGACAAGACTTCCATTTTTTGAAGGAAGACCTTTTGCCTCTAAGAGCTTCCTTGACTTTGCTCGTTAACCATGCTGGCATCTTCTTGGCCCTGGCGGTACCTTTTCTGATCTGCGGTATGCACTCCAGTTGAGCTTCTAATATAGTGTTTTTAAACAACTTCCAAGCATTTTCGAGTGATGTGACCCTCTGGACTTTGTTTTTCAGCTTTCTTTTTACCAATCCCCTCATTTTTGTGAAGTTTCCTCTTTTGAAGTCAAATGTGACCGTGTTGGATTTTCTTGGCAATTGGCCAGTTACATGTATGTTTAATTTAATAGCACTGTGGTCACTGCTCCCAATCGGTTCAACAACACTTACATCTTATGTAAGTCTTATATTTTATTGAATTACTCATTCTTGTCGATTTTTCTATAAATTTGTTTTCATAAAGTAGATTGTTTCAGGACTGAACATAGTAAGGAAATGTGTACATGGTCACTACATCTCATATCCTAAAATAACCATTCTAATCAAGTAGGAGGGGCACATTTTCCCAATAGCTTGAAATAGACAGCCAGGCTATGGATGGGTGAGGATTTCAATGAAAATTGGAATTGGTATCAGACTCCTGATGATCTGCAAGGCTGCCATCTTTGTGGACTGATCCTGAAACCTGTGAACTGCTGCTGCTTTTCTTGACACCAGATTTTTACCACATCAAATATAACTTAAACTGATCAACCTGTCTTTGCTTACTAATTCCCTCCCTCCTGATGCCATGGGTATGAGTGGGCACTCCCATGTGTGTGAACTGAATTCAGCAAGGAGGGGGCACAGTGAGTGTTTGGCAGCAATGAGTGGCAGCATTGCAGGTGGTGGAGGCATGCATCCCCAGCAGCATACAGACTGGCCAGTATCAGCAATGGGGGGAGGGGGAGGGGAGGGGGAGGGGAAGGGGAGGGAGAAACAGGGTGGTTGGCAGGAGGATGGAGGCATGGACAAGCAGATAGACAAAAGGAAAGGAGAGGAGCGTAATGGTTGGATGGATGGACCAGCAGACAGTCAGGATTTTAGGGGGGCACTGAAAATTGCTTTCCTCCTTTCCTTTCCAAAAGGATTATAAGAGTCTGCCAACAATTCTAGCAAACATATTAAATAAAATAGTTTTCAAATATATTCATGATGACCAGACAGGTTTTATTAAGAGACACTCTTTAGCATAACAAAATTAATAAATATTATTGATTTTTCTAATTAGAATTATGTACCAGCTGGCAGCATCTTTTTTGAAAGCATTTGATAGGTTAGGGTGGCCCTTTTTGAAACAGTATATGACTAGATTTGATTTTGGGGATAAACTCAAATGGATCCATATAATCTACAGTTCCCCAGCTTCAGATCTGTTTTAAAAATTGATATTGCATTGGCTGCTTTCCAGTCCTCAGGTATGGAGGCTGATCTTAGGGACAAGTTATATACTTTTGTTAGAAGATGAGCAATTTCAGGCTATTGCTGTTCAGGAAAAGCTGTGGCTGGAAAACCAGACTGAGCTGGGAAAAGGTACTCCTAGCCACTTAGACCTCTAGTGTCAGATGTACAGTAGGGCCCCACTTACCGGCGCTTCACTTCCCGGTGTTCTGCTAATGCGGTGGCTTTCATTCCCCCTTTTTAAAGCTGATTTTGTGATTTTGCAGCATTTTCGCATGAAGCCCCATTATATTCAATGGGGTTCCGCTTTATGGCAGTTTCCGCTTTACGGCGGGGGTCCGGAACGGAACCTGTTGTATAAGCGGGGCCCACCTGTATTCAGAAGCACACACCTGCTCCTTCAGAGGGAGTGAGACTAGGGTTGCCAGGTTCAGGGCCTGATCCTGATCCTGTATCTTTAGGAGAAGAGAAAGTCAGTCAAGTGCAGATGTTCTTGCAACCCTGTAATGGGAAAAACCACAAGGTGGAATTCTCCCTTCTCCCTGCACAACTTTTAAAGATACAGAAGACCTCTTGCCTATTTCCCAGACATGGGAACCATCCACCCAGACAGAGCTTCTCAGAATTCAAGCACAGTTTATTGGTCCTCATCCAGTCCACTGCAGCATTCCGAAACTGATCCAGAGTTTTCACAGCCACTCCTGATTGAGATGTTATGAAGAAATAGATCTGCATGTCATCAGCATACTGATGACACTTTGCTCCAAAACTCCTAATTACCACTCCCAACAGTTCATATAGATGTTGAATAGCATCATTGAGGAGAGGATAGTACCCTATTGAACCTTGTAGAAGTGATGCCAGGAGGTAGAGGAGTACTCACCCAGTGTTACTCTCTGAACATGGTCCTGCTAGTAAGAATGGAACAGTCATAATACATTGCCTCTGTCAGGGATTCCCCTGGGTCCCTCAGCCTTACTTCACTGCCACCAATTCACATGGAATAATTCTTTAAACCCTCCTAGTAGTGTGTATGGAAGGCTTTAGGCATGAGATGACACCACCACTGAGAGACAGTATAAATCTCAAACAATGTTGTAGGTTTATTAAAGGGATATTATTTACAAAAGAGAATAGAGTTACTTAGTTTGGGTCTTTAAAGGTGCTTACTGATGGGTTCTAAAGACTCCAGAGATACAGTTGCTATCAACAGCCTTTAAGTAGCTCTCCTTTCATCCACCCCAGCCAATTACTTCCACAACCCAGTCTGGCTACTGGGGCCAATCTGTCTCTGTGCCCCCAAAGCTCTTCTGGTTGTGCTGTTGGACAGTTAAGCCAGTGTTACATCCCCACTTATGTTACTTCCCTCTGGCAAGACCGTTCTTCAGGGTGGCCCCTCAGACTAACTCAGTCACTGGTCCCCTTCTGACCTTCACCAGACAGCTTGTAATGACACCCTGTGTGTGTGTAACTCTCACCAGTTCCCACTGCTCTCTTTAACTGCTCTATAACTGTTACCCCTGACAGACAGTTAACTTCCAACTGCCTGGACTCTCCGGCCAATCAGGAAGAATTTGCCGGATCAGGCCCCATTTACCAGAAACTGAAAGCAATCGTATCTCCCTCCATTCAGAACTTGTACCAAGGAACCACTGCCAAGCAGGCTTGCAACAAGGTACCAGCATAAGGCCTCATGGCAGTCACAGTGGTCATATAACATTTATTTAAACACAATCACACACAAACATACAATTTCTCCATAGCTTCCAATACCCATCCCACTGAGTAAGTCCAGAAGGATACCTTAGTCAATGGTATCAAAAGTCACTGAGAGACTGAGGAGAAGTAACAGGGTTGCACTCCCAATCTCTCTCACAAGAAAGGTGACCCATCAAGGTGACCAAGGATGGTTCAGTTCTGAAAGTGGGTCTGAATCCAGATTGTAGTGGATTTAGATAATCAGTCTCATCCAGGAATGCCTGCAGTTGCTCCGCAACTCTCCACCACCCTCTCCACCACCAAGAAATGGGGGCTTGATGACTGGTCTAAAACTATTACATTCCATTCGGTCCAAAGTGGGTTTTTAAAGAGGTGGACACACCATAACCGCTTTAAGGGCAGCAGGAAACACTCCATCACACAAAGATGTGTTTACCACATCTGTGATCCATTCAGTTGCTCCACCCTTGGTCACTTTAATAAACCAGGAAGGACAAGAATCTAATGAGCAGATGGTTGGGTGCATCACTGCAAATATCCCATCCAAACATCAGGCCACATTAACTGGAACAGATACCACAACACTGGGTTCAGTGTCATCAGCTGGCATTGCCACAATAGCAGGATCTAAATCACTGCTGAGCTGAGCAACTTTATCCACAAAGTATTTAGCTAGCCAGTTACAGTTAGTCAACATGTGCCCCAGAGGTCCACCCCCTAGTCAGCAGTGACCAACCTCTGGACCACAACTCTGCTGGATGGCTCCTCAAGGATGCAATGGAGGCAATGAAGTAGGATCTCTTCACTGCCCCCACAGCCACATGGTAGGCCCAGTTATGAGCCTGAACACATGCTTAGTCGGCTTCAAAGTGAGATTTATACCACTTATGCTCCAGCCCTCACCCAGCCCATTTCACTGACTGCAGCTCCTCAATAGGCCAAGGAGTGAAGTGGGCTCCACAGCACTGCAGAGGTCCCTCAGGAGCTATCGTGTCCATGGCCCTATGAATCTCACTATTCCATAGTGAGACTAGGGCGTCAACAGGATCGTCTGCTCTACCCACTGGAAAAAACCCAGAGCAGTCAGGAATCTATCAGTCTGTGGGAATGGATCATCTTAACTGGTCTCCCATGCCTATGTTAGGTCCAAACCCAACAACGCAAGCTGTCACTGCCTACTCAGCTCACATACACCTGGGAAGGTGCGGAGTTGAGAGCATTAACCCTATACCAGAGGCCAAGAATAACACACACAATGTTTACCTTTGCAAAGGGGTCCCAAGACCTTTCAGCAAGATGCCTTTCAGAAGTGGGAACCCCGTTCATTGTAAGTCAGGAGATTATATAGACTTTTCCCCAATGGTTACAGAAATGGGGTGCAATTGAACAGACGTCATAAAGTAATAGAAAGACACTGCTAGACAAACTAATTCTTAAGATATGGTAAAAGGGGTGCTTGGGATAACAAAACTAGCAACATCTAGTTTCCAACAGACATAGGCTTGCATATTTTCTACTGTCCTTGAGATAAGCGCTTGGAGCTACAGAAACAAAGAACAGATAGGAGCCAGGGAGGCCTGTTTGCAAGCGGGACCATTAAAGCAATGAATACACTTGAGTTACACTTTTTACGTTTCTAAAGGCAAGGATGTCAAGGCCTACAATCATGTAAAGTAGGGTATAGGAATCCCATTGTAATACAGTTTGCAACATCATGTAGAACTTGGGGGCATGGATATGTATGAAGAGCAGGAAGGCGAATATAATTCCAGATAAAACAGGCTTTTATTTGCTTAGCCACTGGAATGATTTGGGGTCAGGTCACCAAGAAATAAACCGATATTTCTTTATATCAAACGAGTATTTTTATTAAACCCTAACCCTACAAGGGAGAATTGTCATTGCAAGTACAAACCTCAACATGAAATGGCCTGACCACCTGGGGTACCTCTCCCACATGGGGCAAAGACTAAATCAAGGGTATGTCTTGCTCCATGTGATGGACCTTTGACATTTTGAGATAGGCCCATCGTTACAATTGAGGCCATAAACTCCCAAGCTGGACCTGAGGCATCCTCAGCATGGGTGCTGAAGTCACCCCAAACTACCATTCTAGGTTCCTGTAACCCCACACCTGAAACAACCTCAACCAGTTCAGTCAGAGAGGCTATTGAACAAAAGGGTAGCCAGTATAACCTGTCTCTTTGGCCCAACAGCAAATGCAGGCCCTCTAGTCTTGTTCCAAGAGGGAGGGGTTCCCCAGTGATGGGAAGGGAACTCCTATGGACTATCACACCTTCCCCCTGCCCTTCCAGTCTGTGTCAACTCCACTGAATTCAGACTCACACTCACTGGTGTATTTTTCTCAGTTATATTTAATGTGAAATCTCAGTTTACAGCATTTCATAGATCAGCTTACCAATTATGCAGAACTCTGCATCTCTAGCATAACTAGGAATGACTATTCAGGCTTAGACAATATTTCTTCAGTTGTAACTGAAACTATAGGGGCAGAACTGTCACTGTCAGAAGTGCTGGAGCCTTCTCCTATTTCAGCACCCTCTTGCTACAACTCACTGGGCTCCTCCCCAGGATCCCAGACCTCCTTCTCCTCCTCTTGATCACTCCAGCAATGCTCAAAGGGGCCCATGACAATCTAGGCTGATGTCATACCGAGTACCTGGGCAGGCACAGCTGAGTCAGATCTGGTCTGTCCAGCTCCCCCCACCCCGGTCTCAGTGATACACACCAGGTCAGCCTGCTCATCTACAATCAAAGCATGGATCAGCATGTATGTATTATGGACCGACTTGGTAGGCTGGTCAGGGACCGTGGTAGAGCATGCATTAGCACTAGGGATAGGAATTGAGTGGAGTATATCAGGCACAAGCACCTATGATCACCCTTCTGATGTCTCTCTCTACCATGCCTACTCCTCACCCTCAATCATCCCATAAGCTTCTCCTCCAGTATCTTTCCTGATATACACTCTGCATACTGAATACCTGCAAGAAAAAATTCAGTCCACAGTTATCATGCCAGCAAGCTATGCAGACATCAATCCACAATAGTCAGATCACATACAGTTCACCATAAATGTGCCCACTCTCTAGCTGAGAAAACAAAACCATGCAGTCATCCCACCCAATCCACCTAAGGCTAAACAGTCACTTTTGTGCTTCTGTCTCACTCCCAGGGGCTATAAACTCTCTGGGACACCCCAGACTCTCACTCTGGGCACCCCAAAAAACATAAAACTCATGTATGTCATGCCTTCACTCTTCCACATGCTCTGAAGACATGCAATAGACACATTTCATATAGTGCTCACAGGTGGGGAAAATGGAAAGAAAAGAGAGAGACCAGCAACAGAGCAAAGTGTGGTGGTGCTCTCAATCTAATTCCAACCCTGAAGCCAAAATCACAAAGGGATTAACCCTTTGGTGTCATCCCAGTGAGGTGTCCCCCCCACCGCCCAATCATGGGTCAGCCCACCACATCAAAAGAGCCTCTGCTTTATGGCTCTGCTGCTGAGAGTTGTTATTATTATTATTATTATTATTAATACCCTGCCCTTTTTCCAAACTGGAACTCAAGGCGGCTTCCAGATAAAAATAAGTACATATCATTAAGAACCTATAAAAATATAAAACATATAAACATATAAAATCAGCGTTAAAACAGGATTAAACTATTAAGATGTTAAAACCAATTAGTTATACACTTAAAATACTGCAACCCAGTTTTGGAGCATACAAGTAAAACAATAACATACAGCATCCTCTTCAGTCACTACCCTTAAAACCTTCAGTTCCAAAGGCCTGCCGGAAGAAAAAAGTCTTTAGGTGTCGGCGGAAAGACTGCACAGAGGAGGCCATTCTTGCCTCCCTAGGGAGGGAGTTCCAGAGCCTAGGGGCAGCCACCGAAAAGGCCCTATCTCGTGTCCCCACCAGTCGCACTTGTGAAGGTGTTGGGATCGTGAGAAGGGTCTCTCCTGAAGATCTCAGGGCCCGGGCAGGTTCATATAGGGAGATACAGTCTGACAAATAGCCTGGACCTAAGCCATATAGGGCTTTATAGGTCATAACCAGCACTTTGAATTGTGACCGGAAACAGACCGGCAGCCAGTGGAGCTGTTGCAGCAGGGGAGTTGTATGGTCCCTGTAACCAGCCCCAGTTAACATTCTGGCTGCAGCTCATTGCCCCAATTGAAGTTTCCCAACAGTCTTCAAAGGCAGCCCCACGTAGGGCGTGTTACAGTAGTCTAAGCGGGATGTAACTAAGGCATGTGTCACCATAGCCAGATCAGACGACTCATAGAATCAGGTTTTGCAAAGAGAGAAAAAACCCTCCCAAAATTAGGAGAATAAATTAGTAAACCATTTTTGAGGAATGAGTGCGCCCAGACAATATTGCTCAATTAGGTGGGGAAGGAGGGAAGCTCTGCTAATGGAAGTGGGGTGAGAGAGATCATGGCTGGAATGTGGGACTTCAACAGAGCCATTTGTCCAAACGTATGCCAGTGAGCTTAGTGCCTCTTCAATGTAGTGTTTAATTTCATGGAAAGAAGTCAGCCAGGGAGTACTAATGAGCAGCATTCAGCAACAGAACATGGACTTGAAACACTTTTGTGATTTTCAGTCACAGATGGCACAAAATGAGTGGTGCCACAGATATGGTTAATTAAAATTTGTAAACTCCTCCAAGAAGTTTTCCATAAATGCACAGATTTACCAATAGTGGAGTGCTCTTCAAATAGGATTTTGAACCCAAGCTATCCCTGTTAATTTGCTGCAGCATACTGCTGAGTCTCTTCCTACTTTCAAAAGGGATCTTGGAAAACATGAACATCTTACATTTATTTCCTTTTTTCTGCATATGCAACTCTCACTTCATCTTTTCTTAATTGAACGGATAATGACTACCCTGCAGACTGCTGCCTTACCCCCCCAACCCCCCCCAGCCTGTAGGGTTACAACTTCCAAATGGAATATTCACAAACAGATCACTGTGCCAGAGGCTTTGTCTGGATCCAAGGAACTTTTCCACTACAGCAGACTCTGATGGCTGTCATGTGCAGGATTAAGAGCTGGCTCCATTCAAATAACAGACAGCTGTAGGGAGTAAGACTCCTCTTTCTCAGTTTGCCCTAAGGAAGACAGAAGCACAGGCAGGGGGAAAATATTTCGGCCTGTGAATCATTGCATCTCAGTCCCTTCTTTGGCAAGAGATAAAACGAGGCCTTTCCAGTCCTCTACCATTTCTTGCATTGACCTGGAAAGAGATTTCTCTGTTCACTGGGCTGTAAAACTATGGGTGTGTAAAAAGTATAATATAATATAAATATATTAATTAATACATGGTGTGCAAGAACTATCTCCGACAGAAAACATAGAAGGTTCTGCCAGAAGCCAGAGAAGAAATGTCAGTAAAGAAGTAAGGGAAGTACAGTAGCTGGGGGTGGAGGCGACCCCGAGCATTTAAAATCATACTGTTTGTTCTTTTAAAATTTCTTTCTTTACTTCTGGATATTGACATTGAAAAACAACAGCATAATTCTCCAGAGGATGGTGAATCAAACATCCTCAAAAAAAAAAAGTCAGATTAACCAATTTAGAGTAGCCCAATAGCAAAGTCCTCTTTTATATTTTCACCTTCAGTGTTAAGTTCTCTCAGTAGTTTTTCAAACAAAATAGCTAGCAACTGAAGCTGTAATCATGCACTTGTGAAGGCCTCTACCAAACTCTATCTGAAGGCGGTGAGGGCAGCGAAGAAGCAGTACTTTGCTGCCTCCATTCAGTCATCTTCTAACCGCCCAGCGGAACTTTATAAAGTTGTCCGGGGACTTTTACATTCTGGTCCTCAGGACGCAATGATACCATCAATAGCCCACTGTAACGAGTTTGCGAGACACTTCCAACACAAGATCATGAACATCCGCCGGGACCTTGACTCCAATATTGTAACAGTTGAATCTAATGAGGTGTCTGGAGCACAGTCCTGTCCTGTTTTATTGGATGAATTTCAGTTGGTACAGCTCGAGGATGAGGACAAAGTGCTTGGACAGGTGCGGGCGACCACTTCTGCTCTGGATCCTTGCCCCTCGTGGCTAATAAAAGCTAGCAGAAATGGAACAGCCGGCTGGGCCAAGGAGGTGATTAATGCCTCTTTACGAGAGGGAGTGGTCCCACTCTGCCTAAAGCAGGCGGTGGTGAGACGGCTCCTAAAAAAATCCTCCTTGGACCCCGACAATCTTGACAACTATAGACCGGTAGCAAATGTTCCTTTTCTGGGCAAGGTCCTAGAGCGTGTGGTCGCTCGCCAGCTCCAGGCTCTTTTGGATGAAACTGATTATCTGGATCCATTTCAATCAGGCTTTCGGCCGGGGTTTGGTACAGAAACGGCCTTGGTCGCCCTGTATGATGACCTCTGTCAGGAGAAGGACAGAGGGAGTGTAACTCTGTTGGTTCTCTTGATCTCTCAGTGGCTTTTGATACCATCAACCATGGTATCCTTCTGGGGTGACTTGCGGATTTAGGAGTTGGAGGCACTGCTTGGCAGTGGCTGTGCTCCTACCTCGAGAACCATCTCCAGAAGGTGGTGCTTGGGGAGCATTACTCAAGGCCCTGGGTACTCCAATATGGGGTCCCGTAGGGCTCAGTTCTGTCCCCCATGCTCTTTAATATCTATATGAAGCCGCTGGGTGAGGTCATTAGGAGTTTTGGAGTGCGTTTTCAGAAATATGCTGATGATACGCAGCTCTATTTCTCCTTTTCATCTTCTTCAGGTGAGGCTGTTGATGTACTAAACCGCTGCCTGGTCGCGATAATGGTCTGGATGAGAGCTAATAAACTGAGACTCAATCCTGACAAGACTGAGATGCTGTTGGTGGGGGGGCCCTCTGCCCAGATGGTTGATGTCCGACCTACCCTAGATGGGGTTACACTCCCCCTAAAGGAGCAGGTCCGTAGTTTGGGGATCTTATTAGATCCGCTCCTGTCTCTGGAGGCTCAGGTAGCCTCGGTGGCACGGAATGCGTTCTACCAGCTTCGGCTGGTAGCCGAACTACGACCCTATCTAGACAGGGAGAACCTTGCCTCAGTTAGCCATGCTCTGGTAACCTCTAGATTGGATTACTGTAATGCACTCTACGTAGGGTTACCTTTGAAGTCGGTTCGGAAACTTCAACTGGTGCAGAATGCTGCGGCCAGAGTTCTCACTCGGACTAAAAGATCTGATCATATAACACCTGTCCTGGCCCAACTGCACTGGCTACCAATACGTTTCCGGGCCAGATTCAAAGTGTTGGTTCTTACCTATAGAGCCCTTAACGGCACCGGACCGCAATACCTGATGGAACGCCTCTCCCACTATGAACCTACCCATTCGCTGCGCTCGACGTCGAAGGCCCTTCTCCGGGTTCCAACTCACAAGGAGGCCCGGAGAGCAATAACGAGATCTAGGGCCTCCTCGGTGGTGGCCCCCGAATTATGGAATGCCCTCCCTGACGAGATATGCCTGGCACCTTCTTTGATATCTTTTTGGCGCCGGATAAAGACCTACCTCTTTGCCCAGGCATTTTAGTCTTAGTTTTTAATTTTAATGTTATAGTTAATTAATTGTAACTTCTATTAATTTTGTCTTAATCTGTTTTTAATGTGTTTTTATACTTACATGTTGTAATCCACATTCGCTGGTTTTAAATGTGGTTTTATCCTGTTGTACACCGCCCTGAGAGCCTGTTGCTAAAGGGCGGTTTAAAAGTGCAATAAATAAATAATAAATAAATAAAAATAAAAAATAAAAGCCAGGAAAAGCACTGTCAGACAAGAGGAATGAAACATACCAAAATATACAAGCTGATTATTTGACATGATCATATCTGCATTTCATTTACACTGAAGCCACCTTCTCTACAATGCTGACAAATGTACAAATATTCACAGCAACGTTATATTCCTATGGTTTAGAAATCTGAACAGCCATAAATCCCAGACTGGGATAGGTCTCAACTTAAAAGGCTTGTTAAAAGAGGAAAAGTCTTCAAAAGGCACCAAAAAGATAGCAGACAGAAAAAGGAAAACATTGTGAACAGTATCATTGCTTTTCAGCGTTTCCCCCACCTTTTAATGCTACAGCAGGTATATGTAGGGCTCATCCAGATGACTGCAAAATATGTACACGCCCGCTATGTGTGTTCATTATTTTTTGGCCGTCCAAATGACGTCTGGTGCTGTTACGCATTTTCGCAGGTTAAATCCGCTCCTTGCAACACCGGAAAAAATGCGATTGGCTGTTTAAAATCAGGAATCATCCGCTGTGCCTTCAGGAGTTAGGATGCAATACCGTGGACTTTACAGCTGATGGGAGGTTCTTGGGTGTTTCCCCTTGGCCCTTCTCCTCATTCCAGCCAATCACATATCTGCACTTTTGCGCATGTGCGAGAATAAGCCTGGGAAAATTGAACCAATCATCGCAATGGTGGGGTGTTGGGGGGGGGTCTGCAACTACTGCGCAGATGCATTTTATTTTTTGCCAGCCTGCAAACTGGGCGGCCGCTCTGAGTGAGATCTGCAATGCACAGCAAGCCAGAAAGGGGGGATGGTCGGTTTCAGCCTGCCTCCGAAAGCTTTGTCAATTTCATTCTACCTGCTGGGGTTTTTGCTTCAAATCAGAAAAGCATGCATTCTTTAAGTGTAATATTGCAAATGCAAACAAGAAAAGGGCTTCTGGTCGGTTTCAAGCCTGCTCCAGAAAGCTTTGTCAATTTCATTCTCTGTGGGAAGGAAAGGGAGAAGGAGGGGTGTGTGACACGTTTCTTGCTTTTCTGGAGAAATAAGTGCATTGCCAGCGTGTGTATCTCCTTAAATATCAATAAAGGCAGAAAAGCATACATTTGTTTAAGTGTAATATCCCAAATGCAAACAAGAGAAGGGTGTCAATTTCATTCTCGTGGGAAGGCAGGTGTGAAACCGACTAGCAGCCTTTCCTTCCGAGGTGAGAACTCCTTTACAGCCATATTGTGCTTCGTTGCAAAGGGGGAGAGGAGCATACGTAATTTTTTTGCTGACCAATTAGTTGATAGGGGGAGGTTTTATAGGCGGAGCTTGGAAAAAGCGAAAAGAATGTAGGGGTCTTACTGCTGCGTGTGCGGGTGCAAAAAAACGTTTTTTTTTAATTGGGAAAGAGCTAACTAAAAGGCAAAGTGAGGACTATCAGATGACAAACTGAATATGGAAACCGTGGATTATCCTGCTCCGTTTGGATAAGCCCGTAGTCTCCCACCCAAATTTAAACCAAAGCTGTCCCTGACCACATCCACACCAGGCCTTTATTTCACTTTGGACAGTCATGGCTTCTCTCAAAGAATCCTGGGAAGTGTAGTTAGTGAAGGGTGCTGAGAGTTGCTAGGAGACGCCCTGTTCCTCTCACAGACCTTCAATCAGAGTGGCTGACTGTTAACCATTCTCTCAGGGGAATAGGAGTCTCCTCTCAGCACCCTTCACAAACTACACTTCCCAGGATTCTTTGAGGGAAGCCATGACTGTCTCAAGTGAAATCAAGTCTGGTGTGGGTGTGGCCTTCTTATTAGCCAAGCCCAGCAGCTGTGAGGCTTTTAGAACACTGACAGTTGGTCCTTACTGAGCATGCTCCGCGTTATCATAGGCTTCCAGCCAAAATTTCTTAAATTAATTAAAAATCAACCAGGCATTCTTTTAACTTTTAAACTGCAGCAGATGAAGGTCAGAGTATGGGGCAAGGTCAGTATTAGGAGTACAGGTACTCTGTGAACATGGCTGATTTTTAATGAATTTCAACAGATTATGAGAACTCTGGCAGCAAAAAGTCCAAAAGGGCTCTGAGGTTTTTTCTCTCTTTTTAGACTTTGAACTCTCGATTCTCTCTGACTGTTTTGTGTATCGCCATGAAAATTGACAGGGTTGTTAAGCAAGCGTTTCTGAGTTCAGGACTATATGTTTTTTAAGGTTTTGTTTTGAAATGAGCTTATGGGAAGCATCAGAATGGCATGGGGGTATTTTCAATTTAACATTGCGGAATGTGAAAAATCCATGCTGGCTACAGTATACAGCCACTCTTGTGGCTGTATAATTCCAAGCCAACTCTGAGCACCTAGGATTTTGCCAATCACTACTTAACCAGTCAATTATTTGACTGCACTTTGTAAGGAAGTTCAATAAGGGACCTTTGGAAACTCAGGGAGAGAGAGAAAGGAAGAGAAGGATATGTGGGGTTGGAGTATGTGTAGGATACAAGATCTTAGGTAGAGAGAATAAAAGGCTGAAAGATGAAGGAAAGGTGCTCTTGGGAAGAGAAAGAAAGGGAGACAAGGATATTTGATTGATTCATTCATTGATTGTATTTGTACCCCACTCTTCAGCCAAAAAGGCTTCCAGAGTAGCTTACATAGGATCAATTAATTTAAGATGGTCCCGGCCAGCAGGCTTACAATCTAAAAAAAAGACAACACACAAGGGGAAAGGAGCAGAGAGGGAAGAGGAAAAAAGGCAAACTCATGCACCTATTCCTAAATAGTTGTTATAATGACCAGCTGTCACAGAAACAGTTCATGGGTAGGAGGTGCCTGATGAAGCTGATTTTTTGGCAGAATTTTCATGAGGATTTTTTAAATAAAAATTGCAGATTGCTGTAGAAATGTAGAGAACTGAATTTAACATTGGAAAAATGGGAAACTGAGAGAACCGAAACAGACAGCTCTTTCCATCCCTACTCTCAGCACAGCAAAAATAAAATAAAATAAATTACTCATGGCTGGTATGATGAATACATGATGAATAAATGAATACATTTATGGACCCTTTTGTTTCAGAACTATTTTTTCCATGTGCAAGTGTGATCCATCAACTCATACTATTAACATAAGTTTAACTAAGTGACAGCTCTAGTTATAGTTAAAACTAATCTATAAATCTAATCTGGCAAGAACATAAAGGTAGACTCTTATGCATGCTTGATCAGGAGTAAAACCCAATTTAAAAAAGGGTTTGATTTCTGAGCAAAGATGTGTAAGAAAAATTATCCCCATATTATGGAAATGTCTTGTAGGGAAAATAGTCCTGTCTAGGGATTAGCAGGTGCCACTTCCAAATACAATAGCTATTGCTGATTTGAACATGTTACATTAAAGGCAACACTCACGTGCCACATGTACTAGAGAGGACATATGTTTGAAAGCAGGGGAATTTGCTACTGAGTAATTGTATCGATAAATTCAATAAATCATTGTGATCCTACAATGGTGTTTTATTTCATTTTTTAAAAATCTGCACTTTCCCCCTAATATCATAGGGCCCCCTGTATGACTGTTGCTTAGGGCCTCACTAACACCAGAGCCGCCTCTGTTTCCCATCATATTTTTATTGAAAGCATTTTCTTCTCAGACAGCTGAATGGCCCTCTGATGGCTTGAGTATCATGCCAACAGCATTCCTGAGGCTTCCTGAAGTTTTGCCTCAGCTGACTCTGTTGATGTCAGCCTGCTCAGCGGCTGCTTACAGGAAAGGAAGGTCTTGTTCTAAAGGGGGAAGATGGGGAGGAAGGTTGTCTAGGAGCCAAAGCAATTTTGTTTGAGGGCTTGCCACACTTTCTGGGTGGGCTTGAAGTAATCATGATGTTGAAAATATTTCCATTTCCTCATCTACAAAATTGAGAAAATAACACTTCTGTGCCTTAAACAGCATACTTAAAACTGATAACAGGAGCCTTATTCAGATAGTCTACTTATGTATTAAATCAACATGTGAGGGGAGAGCAGCAGGACTGCACTGAGTAGCCCCTTTGAATGGCATCCAGGATGGTTCTTTCTTGTGGTGGGTATCTGATAACAGGTACTCCCTACAAGTCATTTTTTGTGAATACTAGGGCTGTGTTTGATCCTGATCTGATGTGGGGGCCAATTCAGCTATCTGCATTGGCCCTGCTCTACCCTGGAATGATTTGGACTGAACCCAAGAACTGGATCCAGATTATACAGAAATACAAATCTCTAGACTTGAATTGGAAAACCAAAATGCTGTTTTGGGGTTTTTTCCCCCTACCTTGGTACATGAAATTTGGAGATTAGATAGCTCCTGGGATTAACCTTGCCAAATTTCAGACAGGTAGCTCCAGGGATTTTTGTGCTAACTATCTTGACGTTTCCTTTCTTCAAAAAATAAAATAACTTTTTTTAAAAAAAAGTTAGCCTGTTCCATGAAGATTTTAAAAAACAAAGTGCTTGAAGGGTGCGGGCAACTCTGTCTCTCGAGCACCCAAGTCAAAGAAAGACCAATTACACCCTTGCAGACAGTCCTATGAGGCAACTCCTCAGTGCAGAGTTGAATTGAAAGGCAGTGAGATGGGTGGGCAGGCAGAGGAGCAGCAGGCAGATAGGCACATGCAGGCAGCAGAGGATGGCAGGAGATAGCCACTGGCAGGCAGAGGTTTGAGGTAGCTTTAGCTTAGGCAGGCAGCATCAGCAACTACTGAGATGGTAGTTTCATAACTATTTTGTAAACAGTCCGTAGCTGACAGTCCAGGCAACTTTGACAAAGCTATAGCTTAGGCAGGCATCTAAGAGGCAGACAGGTTGGGGTATTCTACCATTGGGAAGTTAACTGTAAGAAAGACTAACTGCTCCACCAACTCGGCATCCAAGGTGCTGTGATGGGGTGTTACTCTGTCGTCCATAATAGAAAACACCCTCTCACTCAGGACGCTATGTATTTCCCAGGCAACCCATGCCAGGTCATGACAAACATGGTTGTGGACTAACCAGTAGGTTGGGGCTCAGTGGCAATATCTTCACCAGGAAACGTTACACCATTGTTTCAATATTATCCTGATGGAGGGATTTGTTGCTGCCTCTCAAGAATGTCACTTCTTCCCTTTGATAATCTGAAATATATTTCCCTTTGGTATAAAGAATACCTGGAACTTACCCATTTTGGGTAAATTACACTCTCTTTACAATTGATTCAAGGCAGAGCTAAACTGGATGCATTTCATGTGGTATGGTGGGACTTTATTTCTGTATACCTCTGAACATCAAATGCAGCAGCATCTGTCATTGGCCTTTTGAGAAATCTGGGACTCAACATTTTCTTTTGGACTGTTTGTCATGTCATTTTACATTGCCAGCCATCCCTGTGTTTATTTTGGTAAAATAAAAAAATAAGGAAAAAATCCTCCAAAGCCACAGTTCTGAAGCCCTGCCCCCTTTTCTTGTGCTGCTGGCAGACCCCTCTCCCTCCCCTGGCCTCTTGGCATCTGCCTCCCTCACTTCACATATCAGAAGCTCCTGCCATGTTCTCCTCATGTGCTCTCTGCAAAGCCCGTCCTTCATCAATGGGTTTCTCATTGTGGCCAACTTTCCTGTCTATTCACAACTTCCTGGCCTTTTCTTCAGAAATGATCTGCCCATGTTGGCATCCCTGTCATCCAGAAACTTGAGCTTTGAGATAAGCTGGCCATGGGGGCCACCTGAATGAGGAAGGCAGTGTTGGTGCTCAGGGTCTTGGTGGTTTTTAGGAAAAGCTTGAGGAGCACCACAACCTGGGAAATTGAATCCAACACCTTCTGCCCAGCTGAATTTCCCCATAAATGGCAGCATGCTGTTGTTCTGCCATACACACAAGCAGGAGGTTGATGGAGATCCTGCACCAGGTGGTGCTGCAGGAGCCCCAACTCTGCCTACTTGTCCCACAGCAGGTTACTGCCCTTCATGCTATGTTGGAAATACCAGCAACCCATCTGCAGCTGTTGAGGAGATCATGGATGTTGGAGATGGAGGGGAGAGCAGAACTCCTGTTGCTCAAGCCAAGAGCATCCTTGATGGTGGAATTTGTGGGTGTGATGTCCCTGTAAATGTTGTACAGTAGTTATGGTAAGCGTCTATTTTGTAGGGTAAATGCGGTAAGTAGAGTGATTGATAGGGGGGAGTACATGGGTTGAAATGTTGAGGAATGCTGAGTTGTGATTGGCTGAGCGTCTGGGTGATTGAAGGTATAAATGAGCGAATGACAGTTGGAGAGGGAGAGCGGGTCTTGTTGGTTCTGGGTTTTGGAGGAGTGGATTTGAGTTTAGGTGGGTAGTGAGGCAGGTTTGAGGACTAAGATATATAAAGAGAAAACTATTATATGTAACCACACGCATGTTGACTGAAGTTAAAGTGATCTTGTTTATTCCTTGAGTTATTAAATAAATAGTTTTGGTTTAACAACACGCCTGATCTTTGGCTGGATATTACAGACCAGAAAGGTGGGCAGAGCAAATACCAAAGCTGGGAACAGTCTCAATGGTGGCAGCGGTGAAGGGATAGTGTAACATCAGCAGGTATCCAAAAGCAACCCAGGGCTGTCATCTTTAAAGGCAGAAAGATACAAGGGGGTTGTGGCCTGTAAGTGCACCCAGACACTACACAGCAATCTGAGGAGGAGACGAAGGCACAGTCTCAGGGCAGTATTGCATTACAGAGTATCAGGTGGTGGCGCCTAGTAGTGGGATCGTGCGAGACCTGTGCTGGGGCCAGTGGGAGAGATCCATGACGAGACCAGACCCAGAGTAGGGGTCTGACAGTGGGCAATGCAGCGGATGACGTATGAATCCAGTATGATGACCCTGCCTGTTTTGGTGTTCCTCTTTTCGTAGGCTTTGGTAGGGTTAGTCCTTTTTGTAATGTTGCGTGATGAAGCACCTTTTGTAAATGTTGTTTCTTGTATGTGTAGGTTGTTTACAATTGCAAGTTGCTTCAAGACATTTTATGCAGTAAGCAACTAATCATTTATTATTATTGTATTTAGAGTGCCTCATAGTAACCAGCTTTAAAACAGTTGTGATCAGTATCATTCCGTACTAATGAAGAAGTGAATAGCAACGTCAGCAGCATGTTAGAATTCAAACTCTTCCAAAACAGGACACCTTGCACTCAATCCCATCGTACCGTATATTTGTCAAAGCTCTTTATAACTGAAGTCACAGTGTATGAAATATTTCAGGAATTAGGGTTGTCTTATGTCCTCTTGAAAACAAACAAAGAAGTTACTTGATCAAATGTGCCTCAGAGACTGACGAGCCAGAGGAAGGGGCTCATCAGGGACTGCGCGGCCTCCTTGGCCGCGCAATACATCCCTGGACGCTTTGCTGTCACCACCGTAAGATCTTCGCTGCAGGCTGGGCCACCCAGTATCTAGAACAGGGAGAGCAGAGTTTGTCTTTTCCAAGACAGTGTACCCTGATAGAATGCTTTGTTATCCTCATGGGGGGAATTGTAGCCATGCATGTATATGAGATAATTTATAAAAAGGACACCATTGCAGTGTAGGCTAAATCTGCCTTTGACAATACCAGCTTCTGTGGTAGGATACAGGCCCACTCCAGCTAGGCTTTCTGATTGGAGCCTCTTGATGTCTTCCATATGAGAGGTTATATGAAAAAGTGATAGTGTTTAAGTTAAATAGGAAGAAGTAATCCCCCCACATGGGGCAGAATTTCCTTTCCTGCCAATCAACTGTGCCCCAGATTGCACCCCATTTATTGTGTCCCGCACAACTCAGTGAGGCCCTGTTGAGATACCTGTTTCAGAAGAGCCCTATCCAGGGTTCCATTGTTAAGCTCCCATCAGTTGTGAGAGTACAAATGCTGCCTCTGTCAGTAACTCAGTTCAAAAACATTTTAAAACTCCTTGCTTTTCTATATGCACTGTTCATATAGTAAAATCTGCTCATCATTACAGCATTGGCAATGGTTTGTCAGTATCTATTGTTTATTTGATCATTCCAGTTTTTCAACATAGTGATAAAGAGATTCAACTGTTCTCTCGTGATCCTGCTCCTTCTTTCTGCTCTTACAAAATGGAAACAGCTTCCCTCCCTGATGGATAATTAGAAATGAAAATTAAAAATGTGAGCTTGAGAGGTCTTCTCTCATGCAATGCTCTGCTGTGATGCTGTGTCCTCCAAATCTTCAGACAGAGCTATGGAATGAGTCACTTCTTTATTTATTTATTTTCTTTATTTATTATTTAATTTGTATCCCGCCCTTCCTCCCAACAGGAGCCCAGGGTGGCAAACAAAGCGCTAAAAGCACTTTAAAACATCGTAAAAACAGATCTTAAAATACATTAAAACAGAACAGCATTAAAAACATTTTAAAAAACTTTTAAAAAGGGTTAAAACATTATTAAAAAACATATTAAGCAATTCTAACACAGACACAGACTGGGATAGGTCTCAACCTAAAAGGCTTGTTGAAAGAGGAAAGTTCACACCTCCATCCCAAGCATAGGATGGGAGGGGATGCATCATCAGAACTGCCTTGGTCCCTCCCTCCCTAGCATCCTTTGGGAAGGAGAGGAGGGAGCAAGACTTCTTTGACTTGAGACGAACCTGGAGTGTTCCTGACCTAAAGAGGAGAAGAATCTGAACTGACTGCTGGGGTACTAATTTGGAGACAGACTCTGCTAAAACAGGAAGATTTTCATTTTTCATCTAAAATCAACTGAGACATGGTCCTCTAAAGTCCTTTAAATGAACAGTTGCTCATAAACTTTGTGTTAACATAAGATTTAGCGATGGCATTACATTGCATGCGTATGGGCTAGATTCCTCTACAAGTATTACCGACATGGAATTTTGTAGGAACAAGTGAATGTAATAAAAGTAGTTCTACCAGCCATCTCTCGGATCTCCAGTTGCTGCTCTTTAATGCCAGATCGGTAAATAATAAAACCTCCCTCATCTATGATTTAATCATGGATGAGGCGGCCGATCTGGCATGCATTACCGAAACCTGGGTGAGCGATCTGGGAGGTATTAATCTCTCCCAGTTGTGCCCACCTGGGTATTCGGTTCAGCATCTGGGTAGATCTGAGAGTCGGGGAGGGGGAATCGCTGTGGTCTATAGAAGTTCCATCTCTCTTGTTAGGCACCCCATCCAAGTGGCTAATGGCCTGGAGTGTCTGCACATTACGTTGGGCCAGCAAGACAAACTGGGAATACTGTTGGTGTACCGTCCACCCTGCTGCCCAACAGCTTCCCTAACTGAGCTGACAGAGGTGGTCTCGGACTTGGTGTTGCGATCTCCCAAACTTTTGGTATTGGGGGATCTCAACATTCATGCCGAGGCCGCCTCTGGAGCAGCTCAGGACTTCATGACCTCCATGACAGCCATGGGGCTGTCTCAATTTGTTACTGGCCCAACGCATGTGTCAGGACACAATCTAGACTTGATTTTTGCCACTGGAATGGGGGAAGGTGATCTGGGAGTGAGGAATCTTACATCTATTCCTTTGTCATGGACAGATCATCGCCTCTTGAGATTTAGACTCACATCGTCTTCTCCCCTCTGCAAGGGTGGAGGACCAATTAAGATGGTCCGTCCCCGGAGACTAATGAATCCTGATGGATTTCAGAGGGCTCTGGGGGATTTTCCGGCTGATAAAACTGACAATCCTGTCGAAACCCTGGTCACTCTGTGGAATACGGAAATGACCCGGGCAGTTGACACAATCGCCCCGGTGCGCCCTCTCCATTGCAGAGCTCAGTTGGCCCCTTGGTTTACCGAGGAGCTAAGAGTGATGAAGCAAGAAAGGAGACGGTTGGAGGGTAAATGGAGACGAACTCCCGACGGCTGTAATTATGCAGTTGTGAAGGCCTCCACGAAACGCTATGTGAAGGCGGTGAGGATGGCGAAGAAGCAATACTTCGCTACCTCCATTCAGTCATCTTGTAACCGCCCAGCGGAACTTTATAAGGTTGTCCGGAGACTTTTACACTCTGGTTCTCCGGACGCAATATTACCATCAATGGCCCGCTGTAATGAGTTTGCGAGGCACTTCCAAGACAAGATCATAAACATCCGTTGGAACCTTGACTCCAATATTGTAACAGTTGAATCTAATGAGGTGTCCAGAACACAGTCTTGTCCTGTTTTATTGGATGAGTTTCAGTTGGTACAGCTCGAGGATGTGGACAAGGTGCTTGGACAGATACGGGCGACTACTTCCGCTCTGGACCCTTGCCCCTCGTGGCTAATAAAAGCTAGCAGAAATGGAACGGCCGGCTGGGCCAAGGAGGTGATTAATGCCTCGTTACGAGAGGGAGTGGTCCCACCTTGCCTGAAACAGGCGGTAGTGCGACCGCTCCTAAAAAAGCCCTCCTTGGACCCTGATAACTTTAACAACTATAGGCCGGTAGCAAATGTTCCATTTCTGGGCAAGGTTCTAGAGTGCGTGGTCGCTCGCCAACTCCAGGCCCTCTTGGATGAAACTGATTATCTGGATCCATTTCAATCCGGCTTTCGGCCAGGGTTTGGTACAGAAACAGCCTTGGTCGCCCTGTATGATGACCTCTGTCGGGAGAAAGACAGAGGGAGTGTAACTCTGTTGGTTCTCCTTGATCTCTCGGCGGCTTTTGATACCATCGACCATGGTATCCTTCTGGGGTGACTCACGGATTTAGGAGTTGGAGGCACTGCTTGGCGGTGGCTGTGCTCCTATCTTGGGAATCGTCTCCAGAAGGTGATGCTTGGGGAACACTACTCGAGTCCCTGGGTGCTCCAGTATGGGGTCCCGCAGGGTTCAGTTCTGTCCCCCATGCTTTTTAATATCTATATGAAGCCGCTGGGTGAGGTCATCAGGAGTTATGGAGTGCGTTTCCAGCAATATGCTGATGATATGCAGCTCTATTTCTCCTTTTCATCTTCTTCAGGTAAGGCTGTTGCTGTACTGAACCGCTGCCTGGCCGCGATAATGGACTGGATGAGAGCAAACAAACTGAAACTCAATCCTGACAAGACTGAGATGCTGCTAGTTGGGGGGCCCTCTGCTCAGATGGTTGATGTCAGACCTGCCCTAGATGGGGTTACACTCCCCCTAAAGGAACAGGTCCGTAGTTTGGGGATCTTATTAGATCTGCTTCTGTCACTTGAGGCCCAGGTAGCCTCGGTGGCACGAAATGCGTTCTACCAGCTTCGGCTGGTAGCCCAACTACGACCCTATCTGGACAGGGAGAACCTAGCCTCAGTTATTCACGCTCTGGTAACCTCTAGATTGGATTACTGTAATGCTCTCTACGTAGGGTTACCTTTGAAAATGATTCAGAAACTTCAGCTAGTGCAGAATGCTGCGGCCAGAGTTGTTACTGGGATGAAGAAGTTCGACCACATAACACCTATTCTGGCCCAACTGCACTGGCTTCCAATATGTTTCCGGGCCAGATTCAAAGTGTTGGTCCTTACCTATAAAGCCCTTAACGGCACTGGACCGCAATATCTGATGGAACGCCTCTCCCGCTATGTTCCTACCCGTTCACTCCACTCGACGTCTAAGGCCCTTCTCCGGGTCCCAACCCATACAGAGGCCCGGAGAACAGTAACAAGATCTAGGGCCTTTTTGGTGGTGGCCCCCGAATTATGGAATGCCCTCCCAGATGAGATACGCCTGGCGCCTTCTCTGTCATCTTTCCAGCGCCAGGTAAAAACCCACCTCTTCACCCAGGCATTTTAAAGTATTTTAAGCTTTTAATCTTATTTTTTTTAGTTTTCTTTTACTTTGTTTATATAATGTTTATATTGTCTGCACAATACACACTTGCTGTATTTTAAATATTGTGGTTTTATCATGTTGTACACCGCCCTGGGAGCTGCTAGCTATAGGGCAGTTTAGAAATGCAACTAAATAAATAAATAATAATAAATAAATAAAAGTACACTGAAAACATAATTGTACAACAACGGAAAAACAACATTCCATAATAAGCTGATATTCACATCTTATTAAACAATTTCAAAACCATGTAACTTGATAAAATCATCACTTTTATGGTTTAGGAGAAATGGATGAAGAACAGTTGTTTCTTTTAAAAGACTTCACCCTAGGTACACAGATAAACAGCAATCATCCATTGAACCAAAACAGAATTAAAACATTTCAGGGGGATAGCCCTTCTTGAAACCTATTGAGCCCTGACCAGATTTTAAATGTATAATGCAGCTGGGATAATTTTCATTACTATTTTTGGAAACCATAGATTTCTCAAATTGAATGAAGTTAAAGAACTGGGGAGACTGTTTTCAATTTAGATCTTGTTTCATTAATTTTCTTCTCATTTAAAAGGCAACCCACAATTACTACAAGGCTGGAACAAATATGCAAGCAACTAAATGTGAGAAATCAAATTGCCAGCTTTAGAAATTAGTCCATCAGTCTCAGCATACTAAGCACAATTAGAGCCAAAGTAGATGTCACACATAGTTGTATGTAACATTCCCCTAACGTACCTTTTGTTGTTGTTTTGCTTTTTAAAAATACCACCAAAAGCAGTTTGGGGAGGGGATGATCAGGAGCAGACAAACATGCAGCTGAGCACCTAATAAACACACTGCTCCCTCACTTCCTGTTTTCTTCTCCCAAATCTGGTTTTGGTTTTAAAAGGATTTTGAGAGGCATGTTTCATCACCTTCATCTTTATTCCTGCCTTGCCTCCCAAAGAGAGCCCAGGGCAGCAAACAAAAGATAAAGCACTAAAAAGATATTAAAAAGGAATTCCAGTACAGATGCTGAGTGGGATAAGGTATGTTGAACAGGCATTTGCATGGAATGTGTAGCTTTCCTAGTGAACCTGAATTTTTATATGCAGTTCTTAGAAATTATTTTGGAATCACTGTTGAAGAGACTTCAACGTTTACTCAGACTTGGGGAAACTCAACTTCTTCCTATCTAAATCGGCTTCCCACCACCACTGTTGTCAGAAGAACATCTGGCTTCCTGAAACATGAGCCCGTTATTCCGTGTCCTGCACTCTGGGATGATTGAGAACAGATCCCAGCCCTCCTCTGCGTGACAACCTTTCATTTTTTTTGTGTACACCGCCCTGAGAGCTTGTTGCTATAGGGTGGTTTAGAAATGCAATTAATAAATAAATATAAATAAATAACATGTGCTTACAGACCAAAAGTTTGAGTTGACTCGTGTGCATCAGGATCTGAGCTGTACAAGTTTTCTTGATCCAGGACTGTAATCACCCTGTGAAAGCCTGCTTCTGTGCATGGATCTGTCTTATTGGATCACGCTGTGTGACTGCCCCACAAGCAGCAATCAGGCTGCACACATTGAACCAGTACAGATCCTTCTGGCAGCAGCAGCATTAATCCATTACGCAATGCGTTTTTCAGAAGGCAGCCCACATTGCCATGGCTTATTTTGTTAACCATTGTCAGTATTTGGTGACACATGAAATTAATTGCTAGCTAGTTGTAAATGTATTATATCGATCCAGCATGGATTAGTGATCTAATATAGTGTGGCAGTTGCGGAGTGTCTGTGTACACCAGACAACAGAAGTTGGAATAAAGTCTGGCATTTTGACCAGCTAGATAAACAGTGTATCAACATGAGGCTGTCTGTGGAGCTTGCTTGTAGCGATAATCTGAGACAAAAGCAGTGATTCTAATCTGCTTCATAGATAGTAGATAATGCTTTCCTACAGTGTTCAGTACCCCCATGAGATATCGACAACATTATTACATACTCCCAATCAGAGATGTTGAATTCCACCAAAAATGGACATGGGAGTGGAAATTGCTGCAATTCACATCTTCATCTGAGGTTAGCAATGGAAATCACATGAGTGAATATGAATGGCATTCACTATCTTCGTTTTAGTTTGCAAATGTCACATAGATAATCACTTTATTTTCTGCATTGCTTTTGATACTGAAATGCATTGAAATTAATTACATTAGTTTTGGCCATAGTGGAAAGTGAGATAAATAATGTAGGCTTTAGTAGAAATCAAACTGTAGCAGAACAATAAACAGCACTGACTGCAATAAACACAGGGCAGGACAGAAAATACTGTCTCTTTATATCCCTACTCCTGGTCTTACAGTTGACAATCTGATTAACACAAGTTAACAAACGTCTCAAGATCTGCGATTATGAATATTCTGATAAACTCTCTGCATCTGACAAACACTTCAGTCTCTTGAACCTTGCAGTGACACTCTAGATATGTTCAGTGAGAGGAGCATGGGGGATTTCATATAAGCTTAATATCCTTAAGCTATCAGGGACTATGAATTTTCTACAGTGCAGGACAGGGCCGACTTATCCATTAGGCACAGTAGGCACAGTGCCTAGGACCTACAATACTATTAGGGGCCCAAGAAAATGTTTTAATTTCTTTTAAAATCAGAAGGAAAAAAATGAACTTTTAGGGTCAAAGAAAATGTTTTAATTTTTTTCTCACATCAGAAAAAAAACGAAACTTTTAGGGCTCATGAAAATCTATTAAATTTTGCCTAAAACAGAAAAAAAATAAAATGTTGAAGTATTTAAAGTTATATCAAAAATAATTTTAATATTGATATTATTATGGTGGGAGGGGCCCACAAAGGCAAAAGTGCCTAGGGCCTGCGAAAGTCATAATGCGGCCCTGGTGCAGGAGTCATCGCAGCTTCATATCTCACAGGGCCAGGATTTTCTCCCATCACCACCCCCACCAATATATCTGCAACAAAAGTCCCAAGAGAAGGGCAGAGCAACTGTGCCAGTCACTTCACTGACCAGCCTAATTGTCACTGAAATAGGAATCAGTTCTTGAAATATAGGAAAAGTAATTTTCTGGGGGGCATGGCCAGAGGGGCTACAAGATGACTGCCTAGTTTCCCTGCTCTGCCTTCCTCCAGATAATGTTCCCAGATTAAAAGAGGTAACCTTTAAAATCTTACTTATTATATGACAGACCCATTGAAGTATGCTACTGACCATTTCTAAAGCGAAAGAAGGGGGCTTAACAGGCTATTTTCAGCCATTAGATACAGACTGCCCTACAGCAGCAAAGAGACCACCGGCCAACAATATGGCACCTGGTCAAGCAAAAAACGCCCGTACTGTGACTCAAGAACCCAGGAGTGCATTTCCTAACCTTTGTGAAGAATTAGCCACACAATTTAAATCCTTCAAGGAAGTAATGGAATGCAGCTGGGAAGCAAAATTAAAACCATTAGAAGACAAAATGGAGACTTTTAGCAACAGGCTGGAGGAAATAGCAACCTCAGGAATCAGAAGCCTTAGATCTGGGGCTGGCGAACGCGGAACAGATTATTTTGCTTAAACATGTTAATAAAATTATAAAAAATAAGCTTGAAGAACTGGAGGGTCGGGCCCATTGCTAGAACGTACATTTTTGTGGCATTAAAGAAGGCTCTGAGGAGCACTCAGCATCTATGGCTGCCTTCATTGCGGTGTGGCTTGCAACTATGATCCCTGAATTTGAACTCAGTGTCTCAGATTAGAACGGGCACACCAGGTGTTGGCAGCTAAACCTAAGGATTAGGCTCCTCCAAGGGACATTATAGTATGCTTTGCCTGATACACTAAAAAGGAAGAGCTTAATTACAACCTCTGTCATAGAACTTCAGTATGCCGATGATAATGCAGTCTCTGCACATTCAGAAGAAGATCTTCAAACTATCCTAAATGTCTTTGCAGAAGCATATGGAAAGCTTGCGCTCTAGCTTAATATTAAAAAAACCCAAAGTGCTTCATCAACAGGTGCGAACTAGTTCCTCTGTAGCACCATCAATCCAGCTTAATGGTGTGACGCTGGAGAATGTTGATCACTTCCTCTATCTTGGCAGCCATCTCTCTGTAAAAGCTGACATCGATGCTGACATTCAACATCGTCTGAGCTCTGCGAGTGCCGCATTCTCCTGAGTGAAGCGTAGAGTGTTCGAGGATCGGGATATTTGCAGGGAGACGAAAATGCTTATTTACAAAGCCATCGTACTAAAGACCTTACTGTATGCCTGTGAAACATGGACCATCTATAAACGCCACTCCCAACTTCTTGAAAGATTCCACCAACGCTGCCTCCGGAAAATTCTGCAAATTACTTGGGAAGATAGACGGACTAATGTTAGTGTTTTGGAAGAAGCACAGAACACCAGTATTGTAACAATGATCCTCCAACATCAACTTTGCTGAACCGGCCATGGTGTTCGAATGCCTGATTACCAACTTCCAAAGCAGCTACTTTACTCCCAACTTAAGAACGGAAACCAGAATATTGGTGGACAGCAAAAGAGGTTTAAAAATGTTCTTAAAGCGAATCTAAAAAAATATAACATGAGCATCGAGAACTGGGAAGTTTGGGCTCATGAGCGTCCCAATTGGAGGTCTGCTATTATCAAAGGTGCTATGGACTTTGAAGAAGCACGAGTACAGGGCGAAAGGGACAAACGAGCTAAGTGGAAGGCACATCAAGCAAATCCTCATCGCGACCATCTTCCATCTGGAAACCTACGTCCTTACTGTGGGAGGCTGTGTGGATCTAGGATTGGCCACAGTCACTTAGGGACCCACCATTAAAGACCTTATCTTGGAAGACAATATTACTCAGTCACAAGTGATCGCCAGTGAATGATGAGTACCTAAGATTCTCTTCCTGCAAAAGTTATTTCAGGCACAGGGATCTGTTAGCCTCTGAGAAGAATCTTCCAGCATGCTTCCTTGTGCTTTCTTACTGATTGGAGCCAATCAGACTGAAAGGATTTGAGTCAGCCACTGAGAAGACTCTTCTCAGTAGTTAATACTTTCATGCTTATTGGTTCCTAGGGATGTCTGTTGTTGTGGGAGAAGGCATTAACAAGGATCTCATTCTCAACCCAGCAGTAAGAAGTGGGGAGGAGAGGGGAGGAAGCGTGACGTGGCGTGGCTGTGACTATCATGAAGGGACCCTGAACTTCTGAATTTGCAAGTACACTACTGGGGAAGATGTTTGGTATTTTAAAAAATATGTGTGAAATAGGAATAGTTTCGTGGTCCTATTTCTTAGCAGAGATATAAATAAAAGCAGTGGGATGAGAATCAACCAGTCCACCCTGTCCCTCAGACACAAATAATAACAGACACAATCTTCTTAAGTAAAAGATAAAGAATGTTTACTCACGACCTTTCATATGTTCAGAAAACATAGGCTCTAGCTGAGATAGAAAAGTAGAAGTCTCAGTCCATGATAATGGTATCTTGGAGAGGAGCATGTGCATGCTTCACTCTCCTCAGGCTTAAAGGAGGATATGCAAGAATCCCAGACAAAGGAGGAGGAAGAGAAAGCCAGGTAACCCCACCCTTCAGGAAGTTACATGTAAACAGGTACATGTAAACAGGTACATCCCTTAAAGGGAACATGCAAGTTTGCTTATTCTAACAAAAGACAGATGCATTCAGCTTCTCTGAAATCTCGTTGTCCTCCTTTAGCACATCTTTGATTCTCTTGGCATCCAAAGATCCAACCACCTCCCTAGAAGGTCTCCTGCTACATTTTTTTTTATTTGTTGCTGGTTATTATGTTTTTACTATGTGCTCCTCAAATTCTTTTTAAGTATCCCTTATTTGTCTGCTTGTATTTCTTTTGCCAAAGTTTGTGTTCCTTTTTGTTCTCCTCATTTGAAAGAAGCTTTCTTGCTGCTAATAGTGTCTTTGACCCTGCTAGTTAAACATGCTGACATCCTCTTGCCCCTGGTGGTATCATTCCTGATCTGAGGTATACACCCCAGCTGAGCTTCTAATATTGTGTTTTTTAACAACTGCCAAGCATTTAGGAGTGATTTGACCCTCTGACTTTGCCTTTCAACGTCCTTTTTACCAGTCCCCTCATTTTGGAGATGTTTCCTCTTTTGAAGTCAAATGAGACCATGTTCGATTTGCTTGGCAATTGGCCATTTACCTGTATGTTTAATTTAATAGCACTATGAACACTGTTCCCAATTGGTTCAACAGCACTTACATCTCACACCAGGTCCTGGGCACCACTTAAGATTAAGATTAAGTCCAGGGTCACTGTCCCTCTGGTCGGTTCCATGACCATTTGTTCTAGGGCACAGTCATTTAGGATATTTAGAAATTTTACTTCTTTTTTGTGACTGGAACACATATATAGCCAATCTATGTGAGTTAAACTCACCCATTATTACAACATTTCCTCTTTTGAGTGCTTCCTTGATTTCATTATTCATCTCAAGATCTCCCTGGGCATTTTGATCAAGGGAACAACAGCACATCTCCAGCACTAAATTATTCTTGAGGCCCAGGATCACCACCCACAATGATTCTGTGGAGGAATGTGCCCTTTTTGGGATTTCTAGCTTGCTGGACGCAATGCCCTCTTTCACATACAGAGCAACACCACCTCCAAGACGTCCTTCCCTGCCCTTTTTATAGAGTTTATATCCAGGGATAACCGTGTCCCACTGGTTCTCTCCATTCCACCAGGTTTCTGTTATGGCCACTATATCAATGCTGTCCTCTAAGACCAAGCACTCCAGTTCTCCCACCTTGGCTCAGAGGCATATATTGCCTATATTAGCCTATATATTAGCATATAAACACTTGTATGCAGTGTCTCTCTTCAAGTGGCTTTGCTCTATGGTGCTTTGGCCTCTTGGAATAGGTGCCCCTGCACTCACAATGCCTAGTTCTGTACCTCTACCATTTAAATTTTCATCCATTTTTTTAAATCTCCATTCCAGAGGGGAGATTTGTTCCAAACAGGAACTTCCTCAGCTTCTGTCAGCTTTCCCCACAGAATCAGTTTACAAGCTGCTCTGCCACCTTTGTGTTTGTTAGCACCAAAATCTGGTTCCATCCTGGTTCAAGTGAAGCCCGTCCCTTTTGTACATGTCTGGCTTTTCCCAAAATGTTCCCCAGTGCCTAACAAATCCAAGCCCCTCCTCTCAACTCCACTGTCTCATCCATGCATTGAGACTATAAAGCCCCATCTGTCTAGCTGACCCTGTACGTGGAACTAGTAGCATTTCGTAGAAAGCTACCTTAGAGGTCCTGGCTTTCAGCATCCTACCTAGCAACCTAAATGTTGCTTCCAGGACCCCACAATTACATCTCCCCATGTCATTGGTGCCAACATGCACCACAACCACAGACTCCTCTCCAGCACTGTCTACCATGCTATCTAGATGATGGGTGACATCCTCAACCTTTGCACCAGGCAGGCAATTAACTATGCAATCTGTACACCCATCACACACCCAACTATCTACATTCCTAATGAACAAATCAACCACTACAAGGATCTCTCCACATATACCCCCCCCAAGAAGTATCCTCGACACAAGAGGAGAGCTGCTCATGTCCCAAGGAATGGGCCCTTTTTAAGGGATTCTTCCTTAGAGTGATGATTCCTTCCCCGAGACCCTCATTCTCCCTGAAAGCAGGGAGTGAGATAAAGCTATAATGTCCCTGAAAGTCTCATCCACTGACCTCTCTGCCTCTCTCAGCTTTTCCAGGTCAGCCACCTTGACCTCAAGGGAATGAACTTGTTCCTGGAGAGCCAGGAGATCATTGCACTGAGGGCACACCCACAACTTCTGTCCAACAGGCAGATAGTCATACACGTGGGCTCCTACTGGGAGGAAGAGCGGGATATAAATGTATAAATAAATAATAAACAGCCCAAAACGCTGTAAAGCCCCCACACTCCTGCTGGCTTCCTACCTGCATAATTGTTTTTGTGGTTTATTAAGTTACTATCTAGAGGAAAGGATGGGCAGAGTGGTGTACCCTGGCTTCCTCGCCCTGCTGCTGAACTTGCTCTGCTGCTTAACTCGCCTTGATGCTTTGTTGGCTGGGACTCTGCACTGAAGACTACAACTCCCATCAGCCCCAGTCAGCATTGCCAATGGTCAGTGACGATAGAAGCTGTAGTCCAAAACATCTGGAGGGCATCCGGTTGGGAAAGCAAACATAGGAAATGTAATAGTCTGTTAGCATTATTTAGATCACTGAATGGATGGGGGTAGATTTGAGGCTTCTGCCTTCAAGTTGCAGACAGCCAGACACTGATCCTGAAAGGAAATTAAATTCTCTCATATACACAAGCCAACAGGCTGCTAACAGTCTTTTTTTTGGGGGGGGGGGAGGGTTGTTGGAATTTAGAAAGATGGAGCTGGTCAGGTTAAGTTGACCACACTTTAGAAATCCTGCCAACACCCGTCACAGAAGGCCTCCTTGAGTTTGGACAGGCCATTAAATTGCTAGGGTCACTCCTGCAACTGCACATTGGGCTATGCAGAGGAACTTAGGCAGGCACAACACAGCTGGAAGAGATCTTCTCTGTGCCACACAAAACTCCATGATGGTGAAGCAAGTCCAGCTATCTGGGGCCAAGCCTCTTCCCCGCTTTCCACCTTCAGTGCAGCCACGAAACTGTTTCCTCGCTCCGTTCTGCCCACCATCTGGCAGAGATTGAGAGCAAAAGACAGGGTGTTTCAATGGAACAATATGTTACGGTGATATTAATAGCACAAGGAACAGAAGTCTGTGAGGATTTAATTCCCTTTAAAGTTCCATGGATGAAAAAGGTGGTGTGGATGTTTTTGTAATTGACAACTGTTATCTATTTCCTGTTGTGGCTGCCAACTTAGCCCATCAATTCCAGTCATATTATTACAGCCCATTAATTTCCATACACTTAAGCTGTTGCTTCATTTGCAGTAAAATATGTTGCACAGATGTGTCCACTTTGATGAAATAATAAAAAATGCTATGAAGCAAAATAGAGGGGAAAACATTTTGGAACTAAGAGTAAAACCAGATCTTCTATTGGCATGCAAAGTGGCATCTGCATAAGAATCTATGGATGGGCTGGTTTCCAAGAGTTTACCCCACCAAAGAAACTGGGAACGGTAGTTTACCCCTCACAGATCTACAATTGCCAGCACCCTTAACAAACTACAGTTCCCAGTATTCTTTGGGAGAAGTCATGTGCTTGAAATGTACCTTATGGTGTATGTCAAGTCTCCTGCTTCTTCTAAAAGGCGACTTAGATGGACTAGAGGAAGGAGACTTTACAAACAAAATGGGGATATAACAGCAACCAATAAATCTTTTACATCAGTTCGTATGAGGGGAGAAATGCACTCCTACTATGCCGGTGGAATGCTCTGTTGCAGAGTAGGCGTTTAGGTCACCAGATGGAAGACAGACCCTGCTGTAAGGGTTAAACTGGACCTTAACTTGGCAACATCAACCATTACTTGGTACCGAAAGAAGCAAGGAAGAAAGAGGAAAATAAACTAAACTCACAACTCAGGAAGAGCACCCAGCCCCTACTGCTAGATATGTTAACCTCTTACAGAGCAATCCAACTGGTGGAAATGCAGCCAGCAAAGGTGGAGCTGGTGGAAGGGGCTGTCACATCCACATGCCGCTCAGAGGCCTCGTGGTGGGGCATGCTGGCTGCACTGGCAGGGCACTTCAGAAGGAAACCAAATACATGTTTCCTTCTGCCACCCCTTTTCCTGGCATATCGGCTGCAGCAGGAGGGAGCCAAACAGGACCTGGATATCAGGTAAGTCCCCCCCAGCCCTTCCTCTGACATGCCCCCAGAACACTCCTTTTGCAGGCTTCCACTGGCTTCCACCAGCTCACCTTTCACTGGGCTGAGCTTCTCCAGTGGACCTCTGGCTGAGCCGGCCAGGTCCTGGCTCAACGCTGGCTGAGGTAGAATGAAGGACTTATGCCAGCATTGCCCAGCTAAGCCAGGACCCAGACGGCTCAGCCAGAGGTCCACCATATCCAACTTCCCTCATCCTGGTGTAAATGCAAGTTGGATTGTGCCCTTAGTAGCTTTTTCTTCTCAGTACTGTGGGTACTAATTAAAGACTGTTGCTTATATTCTAACACCCTTTCTCAACAGATATATAACCGAAACAGCCTTGGTCACCCTGTATGATGACCTTTGTCGGGAGAGGGACAGGGGGAGTGTGACTCTATTGATTCTCCTTGATCTCTCAGCTGCTTTTGATACCATCGACCATGGTATCCTTCTGGGGAGACTCACAGAGTTGGGAGTTGGGGGTACTGCTTGGCAGTGGCTCCGCTCCTACTTGGTGGGTCGTCACCAGAAGGTAGTGCTTGGGGAACACTGCTCGACACCCTGGACTCTCCATTGTGGAGTCCCGCAGGGATCGGTACTGTCCCCCATGCTTTTCAACATCTACATGCAGCCGCTGGGTGCAGTCATCCGGAGTTTTGGGGTGCGTTGTCATCAGTATGCTGATGGTACGCAACTCTATTTCTCCTTTTCATCCTCTTCAGGTGAGGCTGTTAACGTGCTAAACCGTTGCCTGACCGCGATAATGGACTGGATGGGGGCTAACAAACTGAAGCTCAATCCAGACAAGACCGAGACGCTGTTGGTGAGTGCCTTCACTGCCCAGATGGAGGATGTTCATCCTGTTCTTGATGGGGTTACACTCCCCTTGAAGGAACAGGTGCATAGCTTGGGAATTCTTTTCGATCCTTCCTCGTCTCTCGAGGCCCAGGTGGCCTCGGTGGCACGGAACGCTTTTTACCATCTTCGACTGGTAGCCCAGCTACGTCCCTATCTGGACAGCGATGACCTCGCCTCAGTTGTTCACACTCTGGTAACTTCTAGGTTGGACTACTGCAATGCGCTCTATGTTGGGCTGCCCTTGAAGATAGTTCAGAAACTACAGCTAGTCCAGAATGCAGCGGCCAGACTACTGATGCGGACCAGAAGGTCCGCTCATATAACACCTGTTCTGGCCCGTCTGCACTGGCTTCCTATTTGTTTCCGGGCTAAATTCAAAGTGCTGGTTTTGACCTATAAAGCCCTACACGGCATGGGACCGCAATACCTGGTGGAACGCCTCTCCCAATACGAACCTACCCGTACACTGCGCTCGACATCTAAGGCCCTCCTCCGAGTCCCATCCCATTGAGAAGCTCGGAGGGTAGTGACCAGAACCAGGGCCTTCTCGGTGGTGGCCCCCAAATTGTGGAATAGTCTCCCCGATGAGGTACGCCTGGCACCAACGCTGCTATCTTTTCGGCGCCAGGTGAAAACCTTTTTATTCTCCCAGGCATTTTAAAATGTATTTTAATAATTGTTTTTATAGTGTATTTTAAATAGTATCTTATTATTGTTATATTTTGATGTTGCTTGGTTTTTGTTGCTTGTTGTTTTGATTTTTGATTCTGTTATATTTACTGCATCTATATATCTTGCTTGTTTTATCTTTTATGTACACCGCCCAGAGAGCCTTTTTGGCTTAGGGCGGTATATAAATAAAATAAAATAAATAAAATAATAAATAAATAAACTAGGTTCATTTTACTCAATACTTTACAATGAAGTTCCCTGGTAAAGGTTGTGTTAGAATCTGCTATCATATCTTCGGTAGGACAATACTGCAGGTCTATAAACCCCTGTTCCTGTGAATCTCTTTAAAATGATATTTCACATTTATATGCTTTTTTCTGGTATTGATTCTCTCAGTTTGTGCAAGTACAATACATACTTGATAAATAAATAAATAGTTGCCACATCCAAATTACTTCTTGGCTGGCTTGAGCTGCTGCTTGCACTTTGCCTTCATTAAATAAAGTGTTAGAGAAGTCTGTTTCCTGCTGGACCACCCAATAGGCCCTCACCCAAGCAGAAACAGGTATCTACTGGTTGATCTCCTATCAGAACTGTCTCCACCCCAATCTGTGTCCACATATCATCTCAAGTCACATTCAGGAGTTGCTGGGAGTCACACTTCAAAGTGTGCTGTGATTTTCAAAGAAAGTATGACTTGGTTTAATGATTTTATTATTTCATAGTTGTTTCCTTGTTCAAAGCATATAAGCAAGTCATCTACATACAGTTTGTGGGTATATGAATCCATCTGTGATCTATCCTCTTTGAATACATGCAGGAATTAGTTTTACTTTTGGTGACATTTTAAAAACTTAATTTATTCTCACATACCATGCTCTGGCAGCTTGTTTAATCCAGTAGGGGCTGGTGTCCACTAGACCCAGTGGGGCTGCTAGGAGGTCATAGTGCAGGGCCAATCGTGGTCACAGAGGTGTGGCCAAGTTGTTCTGATTTTCTCTCCATGCTCCTCCTTTGCAAAGCTACTGTGCACACTTAGGCATTACAATTTTACAACTAAACTGAAAAGTGTCTTACTTTGGTTCAAAAGGGGTTCCTGCTATCACAGTTGCTTCTCTGCTGGAAGTAAAATGTGCAGGCAATATTCTATCCAATCAAAGTGTGATGTAACCTAAGAGGTTTAACTATGATCACCACCAACTGTTCCTCACAAACATAGCTTCCTCTCACAGACTTGGGCAGAGGAGACACGACGAGGAACTAGAAATGTCATGGGGCCCATGGAGAATGCTTGGCAGGATTGAGTGGATGGAGAGGGGTTTGTCGATGTTACAGAGGGGTCTGGAAATCAAGAGGGAAGTGCTTCCAGAAGCCTCTGGCAGCTCCATGTCTAGTCAGTCTATTGGTGTCAGTAACATCCCTTCACCTATGACTGATAGAGAGGGATCCTCACTGGCATCAAGCCCAGACTTAGCCGTTGAACAGATAGACTTTAATGAATTGACTGGACTCTTCCAAAGAGATAAGAATGAGACTAATTTATCAGAGCTAGAGATAACCATTTCTCCAAGGTCACACAGACCTGAGAAAAGGAGGCTTCAGAAATTTTCTTTTGCTCCTAGAAGGAGCCCCAACTTGCCACAAAGGCTGGCAAGTGCTAGAGTTAGCTTAGGTGAGTAAAGTGCCCATCCACCTCTCTTTTATTTAGAGCATTTGGGTGTGATAAGGTCACTGAGACAACTCTCCATTGTTGTTTCCATGCCTAGTTTACACCTGTTCTGTATCCTGATATGCCTTGAATGTTTTGATGCTGCATCCCTTTACTGACTGCTAGAATAAAGCTTCATGCCAAACCCAGTCTTTGAGTCTTAAGTCTACTTCCTTGGTCAGGAGCCAGGACACATTGTTGCAATCTGAACCATCCCTGCCGGACATGTGGCATGGAGACATGAGTGAGCCCAGGAGCACCGGTGCAGTGGCACCACCGACAGTGGAGGGACTGGCAGCTCTCATGCACACCTTATTACTGAGAACCAAGCCCTGTGAGGTTTTTTTTTATCACCATGGCTGTTCTGCAGCAAGCACTGGCACCCTCTCCTGTTCCTGTTCCTAGACACCCACCACCCATGGGGAAGCCAAGTAAGTTCCATGGAGATCAAGACAAGTTTGATGCCTTCCTAGCCCAGTGTGAACTGTACATGAGGATTATGAGGACTTTCCCCTGGATGGAGGTAGGGTGGCCTTCATCATCAGCCTGCTGGAGGGAGAGGCTGCCAAATGGGTAACCCCCAAAGCTGGTGGCTAACGACCCTTTTCTCGATGACTACAATGAATTTGCAGCAGCCATGGTTTTGCTTATTCTAACACCCTTTCTTAACAGATAAATTGCTGGTCTGAACTAGAGAGGGCTGCATTGCATGAGTTTCCTGATACCAATCTGAAACGTCATTTGCCTTTCCAGGTGTCCTGCCGGAGCACCTGTAACATTTGCCAAGAAAAAGCCCAGAGAACTGCATCCCTATAGTGATCATTAAGCACTCTCTCAAGCCTGAGTAAGATAAGATAAGGTAAGAGTAAAATAAGAACATGAGAAGAGCCTGCTGGATCAGGCCAGTGGCGCATCTAGTGAGCATCCTGTTCTCACAGTGGCCAACAAAATGACCATGGGAATGCCCACAAGCAGGTCCCGAGTGCAAGAGCACTCTCCCCTTCTGCAGCTTCCAGCAATTAGTTTTCAGAAGCACACTGCATCTGACTCTGGTGGCAGAGCACAGCCATCATGGCTAGTAGCCATTGGTAGTCTTATCCTCTGTGAACACCATTTTAGTGGTTGTGGGCACTTTCAGTAAGATGGTCCACTTCATTCCATGTGTGGGACTACCATCAGTCAAAGAGGCTGTCTAGCTTTTTTGTGGACAACATGTTTAAATTGCATGGACTGCCCGACAGCCTGGTCTCAGATTGGAGCCCACTATTTACACCCCATTTCTGGACACCCCTGGTCCAGTTGCTGGATATCAAACTGCGCCTTTCCTTGGCTCATCATCCATAGACCAATGGCCAGACGGAACGCACATACACAACCCTGGAACAATATTTGTGCTGCTATGTGACCCACCAACATCAGCAGGAAAGAGGTGACATCAAGGTGGGCAATCGAGTTTGGCTGTCTACCCAATATTTGCCCACCTGAACACCTTGTAGAAAGTTGGAGCACAATTTTTGAATGCATCTTCCTTGCACCACTCATCATTAAAACTACACAAACACCTTCTCTTTTTTATTGTGCTGCTGTCTGAAGGTCCTTCACCACTACCACTGTCTGTCTTGATTTGAATGTTTTTGTTGAAATTTAAGAAAGAAAAATCATGTGACTGACAAGCATAGTGCAGCGAGGCCTTCTCCTGACTCAGTCAGCAGGCAGCTGTAGCACACTTGGCTACAGAGAGATACAGGGAACTGTTCTTGAAAGCTCCTTCTTCTCTCTTTCACTCCTGGCTATATCTGTTTCTGTACCAGTCTCTAAACTCCATTTTACAACATTTATTACCCAGGACTACTTTCTGCATTTTCCCTTCTCTTTACTGACTATTAACCCCCCTTTTGTATCTCCTGCCCCTTCCTGTTTAGGCCTCTTGCGATGACAGGCTGGATGTGAGACCACAGTAGTGGCTTGTCACATCTCCAGTATTGGCTTCAAGAGGTTCTTGGAGAATGAGGTCAATTTCTGGAGTCCAGGCCAGACCTGGAGGTTTGTCAATCTTCTTGGAGATAGAGCTCAATTCCTGCCTGGCCATTCCAGGCCAAACCTGGAGGATTGGCAACCCTAAATGGAAGACAGACATGGCTGTACGTTTTAAATTGGACCTTCACTTGACAGCATCAGTCATTACTTGTTACAGCAAGAAGCAAGGAAAGGAAAAAGAAACTAAACTCACAAATATCTGTTCCCAGATACGTTAATCCCTTAGTAGTTTTTTCTTCTCAATACAGTAGGTATTAACTGAAGATGGTTGCTTATTCCAGTATGGCTACCATATCCTATACCCACACAGTCCAGAGATGAGAGCAAAAAATGCATAATAAAAAATCAGAAAATGGCTGGGAAAAGCTAGACATGACCCCCAATGTCTCTGGAAACTCCATGAAAGCCCACTAAGCAGGGTCTGTGCCAGCAATGATGCCCACTCATGAAGGGAGCCAACGAACCCACAGAGATGAGGACACCCCCCAACATAAATCCCTGCATGCAACAACACTCAAAGCAATGCTCCAGGGTCCTGCACTCCATCAGCTCCAGTGGCACAGCCAGCAATCGCCCCACAATTGCAGACATCATCATATAGTGCTCACAATAGGGATATACAAATCTATACATTTCGGTTTCTCTTAGTTTCTATGTTTCCCCGTTTTAAATTCAGTTTTTGCCATTTCTACATTACCTTGAACTTTCAAAAAAAATGCAAGAAAATTCATACACTTTTTTGTACATTTCTCATAAGCATTTTTGTATCCAATTTTGCCTAATATACACATTGTTTCAAGCATTTTTCATTAACATGCATTTTGTACATTATTTTGAGTAATGTACCATTTTTGTGTGCACTTTCCCCCATATGTGCTTTTTTATACATTTTTGTTTGTTTGCTTAGAAAACTGCATTGCAGAAGTGTGAATTTCAAAGAATAGGTTATTTTGTTTCATGCATCAGTTCAGGAGCTGCAAATTAGGAAAGTTCAAATTAAAACATAAAGAGAACAAATTTCTACCCTGTCTCTAGTTCACAAGCATCATTTTGGAGCATGATACATACAGAGCTTCTGTGCATGGACAAACAGCAAGGTAGCAGGTGCAGTGCCCCTTCCGGTGCAAGCTCTGCTCTGTGCGATTTCTCCCTTGCACTGTAGTTTTGTGTGACACAGCCCACACTCACTGCCCCAAGCTTCTGGGGAGGCCTTTTTGACAATACAGGGGGCTGCAGGGAGAGGGTGGGAAAGGAAAGACACCATGCTTCCTCTTTGCTTAATAGACCATTTCAGGACTTTTGGAGGCACATGACAGCCCCTCCTTGGAGTTCAGAAAAAGTCCACTGGACTAAAAAAAAACACTGCCAAAATCTGGGTAGTTCTAGATTTCTTCGGCAGCATCCCCAACTTGTTTAAAAGGTGATGAAAGGCAGGCATCCACAGAAGAAACCAAACTACTTCTTTGTACAAATAAAGTTTTCAGGTAAATGTGTGCCCCCCAAATGGCCAGTTTTTGAATTTGCTGTCCATGACAACTATTTGGGTGTGTGTAACTACTTGACCATACAGTTGGTATAGCACAGTGGGGATGAGCCCCTGGCTGGGAGTCCAAAGTCTGTGAGTTCAAATCCCCCTCATGTCTTCTGGGTGTCAAGGGCCAGCTAAAGATCACCCCCATAGGGAGTGGCTCAGGGGTTACATGCCCTGCCACCTGTGCAGCCGTGGGCAAGCTGCATAGTCCCAAGGAGCCCAGTTGCCCCCCAGCTGGCAGTTGTGGACAAGGAAGGGGCTGGCTGGTGCAGCTGTGGCAAGCTGAGCAGGCCCTTGCCAGCTGGGGAGGACTAGCCTCAGAGGGAAGCAATGGTAAACCCCCTCTGGATACCGCTTACTATGAAAACCCTATTCGTAGGGTCACCATAAGTCGGGATCAACTTGAAGGCAGTCCATTTCCATTTTTTTCAAATGCTTGACCATAGATAACTTAAATTGATGTTTCTTTTCTAAAAGCAATATAGCTGTGTTTGCTTGCATTTTTGTTGTCAGAGTGTAACTTCTAAGCAAGGATGTTATTTGTTACAGTGCTGGCTTTAAAGAAAGTAAGCCACCATATTCACTTGCAAAGTAACAGAGGATGTCCAGGGCTTTCTTTTCTTTTAAGGGTGGGACTGCATATTAAACGCCAATGCATGTGATAACATCTCACAGACATGTAACTGGAACCTTGGGTGGTGGCAGGAAGGAAGTTGCCAAGGGAAAGCAATGGACAAGGAATTGATTAAACACCCTCATATCCACCCAACACTTCTCTGCTAAAAATCATCCCCTCTTGAAGTTCATTCTCCTACTGTAAGCTACCATTAGAATGTCTTTGCCCATGCTGAGATGCATGCCAGAATGGCAATGGCATAGTAGAGCACAGGCGTAAAAAAAAGAGTAAAAATAAACATACATATTTAAAAACAGATCCCTGGGGAGACTAGGGCATTGACGCTCCTGAGACTGCCGCACACAGATCCCACATTGACTGTGCTTGTTAGAAGTACAAATACCCAGCAGTTGAATAAAGTGGGCTGAGAACTGGGAAATAGCAATCTATTAAATGTGTCTCTAGAGACATGTGTGTGCACGTGATTAGCACATGAACCCCAAAATATGTACATGTGAGAGGTGGATTTTTTTGCATGAGTCAAAATGGGTGCTGTTCTGAAAATGTGCCTAAACAGTTCTAAACCCAGAAATTCATAACCACAACACAGACAATTTCAAAAGGGAAGTTTTATTACAATGGGTGGGGAAATCTAAGGTTTCAATCAGTACAATCTAATAAATGCAGTACAATAATTCACATTTGATCTTAAAATGCTAATACATTCATGCTCCTAAAAGTCTAAAGTCCCTCCCCTCTAAGGTGAAATTAAAGCAGTGGGACATAACACTTGTCATCACGCCCCCCCTCAAGAACACAAAATAGAATTCACAGTTACCCATCCCATGCCTGGAGAAGTGTTCGTGCACCTGTGTAGGTACATGTCAGCTGAAGCCAGAAGCTGGGACCAGGAGCTCTAAGCCTTCTGGATTCACAAGTCAATTCCTTGCCTACAGGCTCTTGCTTTGATATCCTGCTGAGATGTTCCTTGAATGCAAAGAGGATGTGAAGGGATGGTATTGTTTGGCGTATGAAAGACCCAAATCTATTTCTTTATAGGATTCTGGACCTTACAGGTGTGCATGTAAAAAGGAGGAGCATAGTGACATTGGGGAGTAAGAAGGAGTAGAATTTGGGGTTTTACTTTTACCACCCTTCTACGTTCAGAAGGTTGAAATGGAAATGGACGGCCTTCAAGTTGATCCCAACTTATGGTGCCCCTATGAATAGGGTTTTCATGGTAAGCGATATTCAGAGGTGGTTTACCATTGCCTCCCTCGGAGGCTGAGAGGCAGTGAATGGCCCAAGGTCACCCAGTGAGCTTCATGGCTATGTGGGGATTCGAACCCTGGTCTCCCAGGTCATAGTCCAATACTGTAACCACTATGCCACAGAGATTAAAATTCTGCCTGTTCCAATGTGTATTGCACATTATGATGGTATCTGTATATGGTAGGAGGGAGTAGATCTCTTTAAGGGTGTACTGTGGTTGCAGTCAAAGGTCTCCACTCAGCCACTTTTTGTTATCCAGTCTTGCCTTATTGCAATATTATAGTCAGGCATTTTGAGTTTTAGCTCATGTCACTGAAGAGAGTAAGAGAAGTGAAAGGGGGTGATTTCCCCCAGCATGCCACTCTTGGCCTTGCCAGCTTCCTAGTTCAGTAAATTAAGCATGGAAATAATCTGCCAGAGGCTACCATGTTACAAATTCTCTTAGGTTGCCATCCCTCCAGATCTGGCCTGTGGTCTCTAAGAATTGGTCATGGTCTCAAGGAATCTCCTGAGGCCAGTTCTGGAGATTTGACAAGTCACCGCGGCTGTCTCAAGTGAGTGCTAGTTGGTCCCATGCACAAGATGCTCCTGCCCTGCCATCACTAGTCTGCTGTACCTTTAGGAAAAGGACACAGCTGGGGGCTGTTTATTGCCCCAGCTGTGCACCAGGGCAGTGGACAACATGCTCAGGTAAAGTGGCTGCATGGGAGTCAAAAAGTCTGAGCAGGAAAGTGCAGGATATAAAAGGGGGAGTTAGTAAAGAGAAGTAAAACCCATGGAAATCAGTCCTTGGTAAATGTTGCAAAATGAAGATAGGAGACTACAAAAGGAGCTGGGACAGCCTAAGGAGGGACAGAGAGAATGAACTGGGCATTCATCCATTCCCCTAATAAGTCCAGTAATTTTACGTACAAAAGGAACCACTGTAAGCTGAGAGAGAGGAGTGGCGGAGACAGAGGTACACTAGGATGATCTGAAGCCCAAGAGCAGTTCCCTGTCTCTGTCTCTCTGGCAAAGCAGGCAGTAGGTGCTCAACCAGAAGATGCTTTTCTATACCATGCTGGAGGTACCATTTTTTCTTTTTTTAGATGTAAACAAAAAAATGACAGTGGTGAAGGATATTAAGACAGTGGCACAGTAAAAAAAAGGCAATTAAATATAAGGTAAGAAAAACAGTGAGAAGAGATGCAGAAAGCATAAGACACGAGGAATGAGAGAAACAACAGAAAAGAACATCACAAATCTTATCATTTTTTACCAGAAGAGACTGGGCAGTATCCCCTAATGCAAGAACTTTGGCTGCACAATGAAACTTCCCCTCCCTCTCCTCCCCCTGCATGCTGCTCCCTAACTGTGTTCTGGGGGTTTCCCCAGTCCTCCGAGCAGATTTGGGAAGGGCATTGGAGTGTGCAGGAAAAGGACAGGAAGGGTACATCTTTACATTAACAGAAATACTTAGTTGAATACCACCCACTCATCCCAAGAAAATCTAGTGACTATAGCTGTAGTTGGGCAGGTTTATCACAGTACTTCCCAACATTTAAGTTATTGCAAGCCAAGACTATGCAACCAAAATGACGTTTCGTTTAAATGAAATAGGAACAATATGTAGTCCTATTTCTTAGCAAAGTATATACGCAACAGCGGATTTGAGAATAACCAGTCCCACACCTTCTCTCAGACATACTAGTTAATCAAATAACTCCCAGAGACAATCTTCTTAGGTAAAAAGAATAAAAGAATATTTACTCACAACCTTCATATGTTTAAGAAAGCATAGGCTCTAGCTTAGACAGAAATGATCTGTAGTCTCAGTCCATTTTCAGTCATTGGTGAGGATGCTCCTGTAAGGAGCATCTGCCTGCTCCCTCTGCTAGAGTTTAAGGAGAATATGCAGGAATTTCTATAATCCCTTGACAAAAGAGGAGGAGGAAGAAGGTAAATAACCCCACCCTTTAAGGAAGTTACATCATAGTAAACAAACATGTAGAGATATCCCCAATACTGGTTAGAGGGAATCAATCAAAGGGAGTGGCATGCAAGCTTGCTTATTCCAACAAATGATTCCAAGAATGTTACCTGATTCTGAAATTGCAATCATCATCATCATCATCATCATCATCATCATCTTGTGGACAGACAAACGCAACAGCATAACAGAAAAAAATCACTAGAACTTTTGCGTAATGGCGTTCGGATAATGCATAGCTTTTTTTTCCCAGTTGGAGCTGATGCCTGCAACAAGCAACACAAGGAATTCTTCCCAGTAACTGTACATTTCTTTTTTTGTGACAGACAGAATTAAGCATGGCTTGCTTGATTTTTATAATGACAAGTGAAGCAATTGCGCCACATTCTACAGGAGAATGGTCTTAGCATTAACGGTGTTGTCCTTATAGGATGACAATGCCTGTGTAAATTTTGGAAAATATAGTTCAATGTATTAGAATTTAAAACAATTCAATGATGACCATCTGATACAAATGTCAAATAATCCACGATTGCCTCAAACATAGGATGAAGGCTTTGAATCTTGAGGTAGAAACACCTGTCATCAAAATATGCAGTGAGTTTTCCTTCTTGGCCAAGAAAATAGGATCTCTTACATCCTTTTTTGAGTTTGGAGAGATGGAATAAAAAAAGATGTGCTTTAGCATGTACTAACAACTTGATTGTCACTTGCTACTGAATGCATACTACAGTGTTGAGGGCATACATCTTATTGGAGTTTAGTATATTAGCAGTAGGAGGCAGAAGTGAATAGTCTGGTGAGACTGGTATTTGAAAGCAAAAAGAAAGTTTATTACTATTAGGAAATAAAGCCATTCTGAATACAGACATACATGTGGTCATTATAGAGTTATCACTCTCACACACTAACACTAACTAACTAGAATAAAGAAGGAAGTAAAGCCTGAGAAGAACAAACAAGTAGTTAATAAAGAAGGAGTCTGCAAGGGAGAATAGGATGCCTTTCTGTCTATCTACTCCCTCCGCTGGTTCCAACTACTTGTTACTCTGAACCCTTCTTATCAGAGGGGAAAGAATGTGTAAAGATTGTATGGGCAGCATTCAGTGAAAGAGAAAACAAATCTCTCTGTTATATTTACTTTCTGCCCAGCCTGATGAGAATCTTTCAGGATGCTACAAAGAAACTGGAATGTAACAACATCAGTTTCACACAACTCCATGGTATAACGGAAGGCCTCCATTCAAAACTGAAGAGAAGAGAGGACAAATTCTGTGGAAGATCAGCCCCAGTCACTTTGGGCAATGTCTCCCCAGCTGACAACAGAAAATTCAGAAAGGAAGCAAATAAGACATTAACAGAGTGCACTGAATACCTGGAGGAATGGCGTGATGCTGAAACATCACTTGAAACTAAATGTCAGTGCTCTCACTTCACAACAGTGTGAGACGGACACATTTAGAGACTCCTGCTGTGGCACTCTGCATGGAGACTGACAAGCTGTGTGATGATTATTGTGTTTTACAACAAACAAGGTATTGTTTCCAAGGAGCAGGAGTAGGTCAAAGATAAGTGGATGTTTTGAGATGAATGCCAGAAGGCCGTGGCAACCAGGTGAAGAAACTGGTCTCTTAGAATTTCCATTATTGTGTCTACCCGTGACCATTTCTTTCTTTCTTTCCCATTTAGTGGCACAGCTGTGGTCTAAGGACAGAAACAGGCTGAGTGATAGTGTTGTAAAGGCCAAGCTGCAGGTGCAACTGAACGTTAACATGAGCTGAGCAGAGTTTTTCAATTTCTTTAAAAAGAACTTGGATCTGCCAAAAGCATCAAGAGACTAACTCAAATTAAAAATTAAGAAAAGGAAGTCAAGGGCAAGCTCTAAGATAAAAAAAATCAAGTATTTCAGCGTGAAGGTGTCATGCCAGCTACCTAGCTGCAGGGAGGAAAGATACAAGCTTAGAAGGCTGACGGAAATGGCTTCAGAGAGTTACTGGTTTTCTAAGGAAACCCATCACTGTTCCCAGGGTTTACAGTTAAAAGTGAACTGAAGGGGTGAAATTGGGTCTGTGATTTCTAATCAGCAACATGTAGAAATTCAATCTTAGTTTGAAAAAAAAAGTCAGGAATTTCCTCAAAGTTAGCAACCCTGCTTGCAAAGCCAGGGCTTGCTAAGGGCAACATTATCTGGAAGGTAATTCATCAACACTTCACTCTGTGCACTTTCTATTTGAAAACCTCATTATCTGGGAAGGCCCTTATAATTAAATGACTAGAAGGAAGGTATCAAGGCCACATTGCCTCAAGGCAGCAGCATCTAACCCAACAACCCTCTCCTCCATGCCATCCAAGTCACAGTGTCCAAAAGAGGGCATGTCGTTTAATGTGTGAGGGTGTTTGGGATTGTCTTTGAAGGAGAATAAAAATACTTCTGGCTCCTACTGCCACCTGAAAATCTAAGAGCTGCACTGGATGCTGAAGTATCCCAATAGTCAAGAGGAATGCTACCCAAACCATGGATTCCCTCATTCTCAGTTAGATGGCTTACTGACATAGACTACTTTTCTTAAGTCTGGATTAAGCTCTGGTTTGTTTGCCCGCATCCAGCCCATTACTGATGAAGCACTGGTTCAGAACTTGTACAGCCTTCTTGTCTTTAGACGGAAAGGAGAGATTATATTATTTGCATATTAATGACAGCCAATTCCAAAACTCTGGACAACATCCCCAGCAGTTTCATGTAGAGCTTAAATGGCACCAAACAGAACCTTGTGTCATGCCATAGGCCAGGGATGCTGAACCTGTGCCCATGGCCAGGTCAGACCTACCAAGCTGTTTTTAATGGCCTGCCATCCCCCTGATGGCTACTACAGCAATTCAGCTCCTGAAGTGGCTGAACTGAGCAACTCTCCAGAGTACTCCAAAAACAGAAAGGAGCACTCTGATCTGCTCCATAGTTTCCTGAGTGCTGGCAAAACGTTGCAACAGATTGGAGCACTTCTTCCTGTTTCTGGAGCACTCCAACCTGCTGTCAATGCTGGTGGATTGTTCAATGCTGCTGCCGTCACCACCGCCGCCTTTAACTTACTTATGAGTAGGAATGTGGTTTGTTGTTTGCCTGTGCTCATTTTGTGTTCGTAGTTCTCATGCTCACTCATTTTGTGTTGATATTCGGTTTGCAGGATGGGGTCAGCCTGCCTGGTAGCAGGGATGGGATCCATTGGCCAGTGCCAGTTTGAAAGCATTCCAGCTGATGTCAATCTAACTTTGTTCTTTGTCCATAAGCCACTACTTCTACAAATCCTGCTTCCCCCCCCCTAAACTGATGTTGACTCTAATCATCTGCTCCAGTCCCCTTCACCTCAGCCCTTTCTTAGCCTGCAGGGCACAGACATCTGAACAAACAACATTCATTATTATTCCACTTAGCCTTTTCTTCTTTGATGGGATTACCAAAAGTACCAGCCCCACCCAGTGTCTGCAACCATTGACCCTACCCTATTCCCCCTGCTTAGAAACAGATACTTAATCTTTTAACTGGCCAGCATTTGGATCACTTTTAAAAAAATCATTTTGTTAAGTGAAACTTTATCTATGGCTGGTGGCTGGCTGTCTTTCATTGCATGAAGCTCCAGGTCTCTCGGATGTCCTCCTGTGTGGTACACACATACACAAACAATACACAATTTCACTTCTATAGCTCCTATGCATGTTCAAAGTACTTTTATGAAAAGTAGCTAGAGAGAGTTTGCCAATCATAGTGGAAATTCCAATTTAATCATATGCATATTGTCCAGTGTCTGTAACCACTGGGTGTTAATACCTTGCAGGTATTTTCCACTTTCATACAAACACATTTATATCACACTAACATGCTGGTGAACTTTCATAAGGACACTTTGCAATGTTTTTCAATGCATTAAACAAACCCAGCACCCAGCAGTGCTAATCCAAATACAAGAATGACTAGCTTCACATTGTCCACAAACATGCCACAGCAAGCGCATCTACCTTTGTTTGTTGAATGTGCCTCAATTGTTGTACTGTGCTTCGGGTGGTGAGGGGTTGGGGGAGGAGGGGATGTGTAATGGGAACACATAATTTGAGCTTTGGACAATGCAAGGGGAGATGAGTTTGTGCAAGCTGCAATCCTAATCATGTCTACTATGAAGTAAGTCCCACTGACTTCAATGGGACATTCCCAGGTAAATGGGGTTAGGATTCCAGCCCCATAGAGGAAACAGTGCTTGTCAGTTTGAGGGGAAGATGGGGAGGAGAGAGAGACTGCATGATCTGCAATCCGACTAACCATGCCTTTGGAAATAAGTTCCACTGAGTTCAATGGGACTTACTCCCTGGTAAGCAGGGTTAGGATTACAGGTGCTCAGAATAAGTGCCACCAAAACTGGTTAGGAAGTGTGTGTCTGCACGTGCACGAGTGTGTGTTCAAGTGTGTGCTTGTATGTGTGGAATGTCTACATAGGGAGATTTGATCGGCTGAAGGCAATTTTTTTCAACTGTTCCCTGAAAATTTCAAGGTGGCTGATGAGCTTTTACCCATACACACATTTGGACCGGCAAGGGTTAGAAGTCCTGCAAGGGAAGGACATTAGGCACTTACACACCATACAGTTAAAGCCCATCCCCACCCCTCCGCAAAGAATCCTGGAACTGTTGTTTGTTAAGGGTGTGAGGAATTGTCGCTCTGTGAGGGGTATACTGCAATTACCAGGATTCTTTGAGGGGGGTCCTTTAAATATATGCTGTGTTGTGTTTAGGGTTGTTGGTCACATGCAAACAAAACAAAAGCCTCTTTTTCTAAACCCAGAAACAAGGCTTAATTGCACGTTGATCCTTGTTCTGTAGATCCACAAATGTATTTACAATCTCTGCTGCTTATTCAGGACAATTTCCTACACATGTGAATATGCAGGACTAGAAAATCACAGATATCTGTTTAACCTGCGTTATAAATAATCTATCACGACAGAATCACAGAATTGTCAAAAGGCAACACCATGATATGGGTGCTTATTTACCATTTTGCAAGTTTTGTCTTTGGCGAGCGTCCTAGTGCTGTACAATGACTTCCACATACTGCTCCTTTGAAACCTCATGATGAGGATCTTGGATATGTTTTCTCTTTAAATAATTACACAGAGAAAAAGAAAACCTAACAGAAACAGTCTGTGCTGCTTCAGTGGGGGCTTTCCTTTTGCTTTCTTACCAAGAACAACCTATAATTACTTGCTACAAAATGCTTTCCCCTGGAAATCTTGTAGGCACCAAGCAATCGTACTTGAGTAGCTGCATTTGTCAACCAAGGTATAAGGAAAGGTTAAACCCCAGACTCTGGCAACTGTAACAAATAAGTAAATAACACTGTGGTTTTCTTTGTGGGGCCAGTGGAGTCAGGATGGCCAGAGTTCTTTCCAAACTGGGGGGTCTTGAGGGTTTGAACATATCAAAAATGTAACCTTAGCTCTCCATATGGACAACACCAAATCACATACTTTCCACATCAGGCAGATGCCTTTCCCGCCTCCAAAAATCCCACCATTAAAGCAATCTTCTCATGAATACAGGGAGCTCATCTTGAGTTTTAAACCAGAGGACTTCAAGTGACTTTTAAACATTTTTAAAAATAACTAGAAAATAATTCCAGAGTTTTCCATGGAAAAAAATCTGAGCGAAGCTGGCCTACTTGAAAGCGAAAATGCAGAATGAGGTCATATCAAGCAGGTTTGAATGTGGCTTAGTGTGAATGTGCGGCCATGTGGGCTCCTAGGGAACAGATTGCAGCAGTGTTGCTCTTCCTCTGGTCCTCCTGCTGCTGTGCTGCTGTGAGTGAAGCCGTGGTTTGGCTTTGAATGTCATCTGAATCTGGGCTCATGGTTTGTCTCCTCCAGACAAACTGTGAGATTAAACCAAGGTTTGTTCTAGGATTTAGAGCAGGGGTTGCTAACCTATGGTCCTCTAGATGTTGTTGGATAATAACTCCTATTGGCCAAGGCACTTGTTAAAAACGATATGCTCAATACGGCCTGTGCACTCAAGTCTTTCTGGTGTTTAATGTCAGGAATTAAATAATGGTGCTGTTGGTTTATCAGTCATATTGCATTTATATTATTGCGATTTTCCTGTTTTAACATATTTTAATTTGTAGACTTCCGTGAAATGGATTGTAATAGGTGGTATATAAATACTATTATAAACAACATTTTTGCCCTTTGGCCATGCTGCTGATAGGAACTGAAGTCCAACTGAAGTCCAATAACATGGACAACATGGGGAAGGGGAGCACAGATTCCCCACCCATTTTAGAGAATAACTGCAAGGACAAATATGAGAACATGCTATGGAAAGTTAAAGTAATTCTGTTGCACATGTAACTCCACCTCAATAACACAGTCAGTAGTAGGGTTGCCAGGTCAGAAGCATCCCAAACCCTGAGATTTCATGGGTGGGCCCTAGTGATTTCATGGGACATGTCTTAGTGATGTCATGGGGGTGTGCCCTAGTGATGTCATAGGGGTGGACCCTAGTGATGTCATTATGAATGATACATTAAGCACCAACGAAAGTTGCTTGGAGCATACCACTTAAACAAAAAAAAATTCTCCGATTGGAAATTAAGATAGAAATCTTAGCTAAATGAGGATGTTTCCAGGTCCAGCTGAAGTGATGGGAACATTCCTTCTCACCTGCTTAGAGAGCCTGGGAAGGAACATTTAGCCTAAGTACTTCTAGCAAGAAGGGTTTAAGTGCCCTCAGGCCAGGCCAGTCACCAGAAGCCCATTGTAGGAAGAAACCAAATGTTGTGGAGATGTTAGATGGGAGCATTCGGGAGTAAAGATGGATGTCCCTGAAGGCTGCAATTCTAAACACACTCACTAAGGGACTAAGCCCCATAGAACTCAACAGGACTTACGTCTGTGTAGGTATTATAAGGATTGTGCTATTGGTAGGGCTTGACTAGGAAGCCTCTGCAATGATATCCTTATCAAAGCAGGGTTGGCAATGCCCTGCCTGCCTTTTAATGTGCCTGCTCCAAACTTCTTTACAGACTTGACCCTTCACTGCAGAGAGAGGTTTGACAAATGAGTAAGAGTTAAGAAGTTTCTCTACTCTTTCCTGCCTACTGTATGGGCTGCTATAAACACACTTTGACAGCCAACCCAATTCCAGTGAGTAATAATTGACAGAGAGAACACACACATGGTTTGGTCTACCTTCACAGGCAGTAGCTTGGGAACAACAGCGATTGAAGCCACACTTCCCATTATGTGAATTCTCTTTTATCATTATTGGGCAAAAAACAAACCATCATGCAAATGACAAGGTGCATCATCAGTGGTTTTAAGGGGATTGAGGTGACCACATGGAACCACTGTTGTTGCTTATGGATGTAAGGGAGTAAGGTCAGAGGTACATGAAATGCAAATAGAAAAAGAAAAAGAAAAAATAGTGATGATTTTCTAAATGCAATACCATACCAACTACAACAAGACTTCCATGAGTAAGACAGAAAACTCAGCATCCCTCAACCAGTCAGCGTTCCTAACCAAAACTAAAAAATTCCTGCCAGCCAGCCAGCCACCCAAGGTCACGGAAACCCCATGCAGCACAGCGTGACCCAGGGGCTCCAGTTAGTGTAGAATGCTGTGGCATGATTGCTGCAGAGCTTGGAAGATTACTTTGAAAAGTAATAAATTACAGTTACAATAATATGGCCCAAAAAAGTAGTAATTACCATTCCAATTACAATTGCTTTGAAAGTAACTGATTACTTTACTTTTTCTCAAAAGTAATCACTACAGTTACATTTTAGTTACTTTTTAAAAAGAATGCCTACAAAGGGCTGGCCTTGGCTGCTGCACATCTAAGTAGCCTAAAACAACATTAAAAATAAACACACACATACAGAGGTACTAGAATAATTCCTTTTATCCATAAGATAGCTGCGGTGGTCTCTCCACTGGTAAGTGAAGCGGGGAGGGAGGCAGAGGCCACTACTCAGATCATTGCACGTCAAACCAAGTGCAACCCCCCCCCCACTCAGCCAGCCAGGATAATTTCTCTCACTTAACCACCTCCCAGACCCTGCCATGCTACCAACTAAGGGACACTCACCCAAGCAAACATTTTACCCTGAGATGCAAAAAAGTTGAAATACTGCAAATGCAGCAAGTAGCCAGAGAGGGTGGTGGAGGCCACTTTGTGTGCCAAGTGCAAACATAGTATTCACACACACACACACACACACACACACACACACACACACACACACACACACACACACACACACACACACACACACACACACAAACGTGGTCATCTTTCACCTCCACAGTTCTTTATCTCCATTCTGCTGCTGCCTCCTTCTCCTACTTTATCCATGTTCTTACCCTACGGCTCCTTTCCCCTCCACTCCATTCTTCACCACCACCATCCATTTTTTAAAACAATTGTTTTCTCCACTCCACCCCGCCTCACTCTCCACCTCCTCCCTCATCTTGTCCTACCCACCCACAGAGCATGAGGGAAGAGTGACACTGCACAGAAGCCCAGTTTGAGGCACATGATTTTCATCCACAAATCAGAAGAACAGATTTCCCCTGCTTGCCCCCCAAGTAATGCCCCAAAGTTTATTACCCCAGAAAAGTAATAAAATTACTCCTAGTTCTATTACATTCAAAATGTAAAGGAATTACCCACTCGTTACTCAAAAAACAAATTACTTCCAAGATCTGGATTGCTGACATGAGTGAGACCTTATCAGCACATAATACCTCTGCTCTGAAATCTGCACTGGTTGCCAATCTGCTACCTGGCCAAGTTCAAGGTGTGCTTTCCATGTTACGGGTGCCACATAGTATTTGTTCTGTTCTTGTAAGAAACCAGGCCTTTAGTGTGGCATTACCTATGCTTTGGAACTCCCTGCCTATTGACATTAGGCAGGTGCTTCATTGTATTCATTTTGGCACCTGCTAAAACATTTTTGTTTAGACAAGCCTACCCAGGCATGTCGAAACTATTATGCTTTTCAAATCTGTTTTTAACTCATTGTTGGTTTTATTATTCAATGTTTTTAAATACCTGTCTTTAACTGTTTTGCCAATAACTTTATTGTTTTAATTCCTTCTATAAACTGCTTTGAGGGTTATTTTTACAATAAAGTTGTATATAAATGTTGTAAATGAAATACATAAATTTTGGAGTCACTGTGGCCCTCGGGTCTTCTTCCTCTTTTGTGCTGAGTCAGGCCATTTGGTATCATCTAGCTCAGTACTGATGACATGGACTAGCATTGGCTCTCCAGGATTCCAGCTAATGGTCCCTTCCAGAGATTGAATTTTGGACCTTTGCAGGCAAATCATGTGCCCTACCACTGAGCTACAGCCCTGTTTTAGAAAGTATATTTTCAAATTGTTCTTTTCAATTCACTAATGAATATATCTAATGAATACACAACATACTAGGGCAGATCCAGACTATGCATTTATAGCACATTCAACTTACATATGAAGCACATGCATCCCAACACAGAATCATGGGAACTGTAGTTTGTTAAGAGTGGTGGGAGGTATAACTGTGAGGGGGAAACTACATTTCCCAGGATTCTTTGGGGGAAGTCATGTGCTTTAAATGCGAGTTGGATGTGCTTTAAATGTATTATGTGGATCTGCATTACTTCATAAACTTTGCCTGCATACAAATCATTTTAATTACATTTTAAAATGGAAATAAACTACAAAGTTTACTGGGTGACCATGGACTATGCACCATCTCTCAGCCTTATATGCCCCTCAGGATGAAAACAACAGAGGAGGACCATGACCACCCCAAGAAAGAAGGGCACACTTAAAATGTAGAGGAAATAATAATTTGTAAATAATAATTTGCAACCATAGTATGAAATCAGATCCATATCAAGACATAGTATGAAGAAATATTTATACAAGCATGAACGTCAAAGATGTTTATTATTTACACAACCTGTAAAGATATTTATAGTGCAATCCTATGCATGTTTACTCAGAAGAAAGTCCCAATGTATTCAAGGGAAGCATGGACTGCAAATCAGTGATAAAGAACTTCACTCACCCAATCCAAAATTCAGAATCATGCCACGTTAAGCTGTTTTGCAACTTTTATACTTTTTTATTGGAGTTTAAATGGCTTTATTTCTTGTTGTGAGCTGCCTTGGTTTTGAACCCTACCTCACAGGGTTGCTGGAAAGACTCTGTACACACATACACATAAAAATACATACACCCCATGTAATAGTTTGTTGTCAAAACCAGTTGGCCATTGCAAAACATTTTTTTTAAAAAAATAGTAAGTATTAGTTTCCTGCCAAATAAAAGCAGTGGCATCTAAGCAGCCCCTGCCAAACTGCTTAAAAAAAAAGGATCCGAGGGGGAAAGATTTACAACACAATCCTTTTCTATGTTCATTCAAAAGTTCCATTGCACAATTCTAGCCATGCCTACTCAGAAGTAAGTCCTACTGAATTCAATGGGGTTAGCTCCCAAGTATGTGGAATTAGCATTGCGGCTTTACTCCCAGAAAAGCGTCATATTGGGAAGGTTTTCAAAACAGGTAATGAATAAGACAAATAAACTGTCCTCTTCAACAGTCCAGTAAAATTTAAACTTGTTTGACTCCTTAATTAGGAAAGTATAACACTGCACCATGTACATTTTTTAAAACTTCTGTTCAAAAAATATTTGAAAAATAAAATGTATAATATGCAATTTTTGCAAGTAATTAAAAAAAACTGCATGTACACTTCTATGCCTACCAAGATCCTGCTGTGAACTTCTGTTGTAGTGCAATCCTATGCATGTTTACTCAGAAGCAAGTCCCAATCCTGTCCAGAGAAAGTACTCTTTATGCTGCTGAAAGCTATATATATTTACTGAATTCCTGATGTGAGACAAGCAGGAAAAGGAAATTGTGAGTTTAGCTATTGCCTGGGGGGTCAACAAATATTGTCAATCAAAACCCTGACTTCACCTATTGGCTAAAAACTTGAAAGGGCAGGAATTAGAGGAGCCTGGACTAACAGAAGTGGGGGGGGGGAGGCGGCTGATATTTTGGTTTATATCTTTTGAACCACCTAGAAACTTAATGGCTTTTTTTAAATGAAAGCTAAGAGTCCAGAGATTAATGTGTCTCACTCAGAGACCCAGAGAGGACCCCCAAAAACCAGAGGCTCCAGGCAAAAACCGGACATCTGGCAACGCTAACAGGCATAGATGTGGCCATTGTAGAGCTATTAGGCTTGCACTCACAGTGCACAATATCTACCTAAGAAAAGAAGAGAGAGAAGGAAGTAACACCCAAGAAAAACAAAGAAGTTTAAAGGACGGATAGGTTGCCTTCCTGTCTATCACCCCCACCCCCCACTGGTTCAGGTTACTTGTTACAAATGTTAATGCCCAATGCCCCTTCTCAGCAATGCATGTTTAAGTCCACAAAATAATATTTTCTTTCAGACATTGAAAGTGGTCTCTGGCAAGCTTAGTGAGAATATCTGCAATCATGCCCCCTTCTGGACAATACTCCATCTCTGTCTCTCAAGAGGTGGTATTTCACATCAATATGCTTAATGCTTGCACTGATTCTATTGGTCTGTGAGACCTTCATGCAGCTTTGGTTGTCTTCCAGGATCTGCATGGAGCTTGGTTCATCTATTCCTAGATCCTACAATAACTGGCATAGCCATTTCAGTTCCTGGCATGCTTGGGCAGCTGACTCATATTCTGCTTCAGCAGAAGAGACTGCTACTGCATCCTGCTTTTTACTTGTAAGCTAATTGCTTCACCTCCATGGAAGAAAAAGTTTCTGCTGATGGATTTGCGATCTGCTGTGTCCCCGGCCCAATCGGCGTAAGTGTAAGCCACCAGTTTGGGACCATTGGTGGCCTGTAATTTCAGTTTCAGATATGTAACCCCCTTGAAATATCTGGCCATTCTCTTTACAGTCTCTTTTTCTTGGCGAGCTGGTTTTTCTACAAAGCATCCCTACTGCTGCGGCTATATCTGGCCTTGTTGTGGTCTCCAGATACAACAGCTTTCCCATAGCTGTCCTGTATTGGTCATTCAGTGAAAGGGGTTCACTGTTTTATCTCTGCACTGGCGCCCTTGAGTCCTAGATACTCCAGTATTTCATGGATCTCTTGTCTCTTTCTATATGTATCCCAAGTTAGTGGATATCTCCCAGTTGCTTCACCTCTGTGCCTTGATTCAAGTGATGTACGATTTCCTCAATGTCTGTTTCATGTTCATAGCTCAAAAGTAAGTCATTAACGTAAATCAGTATATAAGTCCATCTGCTATTTCTCTTATGGTGCATGAAGACAAGGATCAGCTTGATCCTGCTTGAATTTTTCTCTTATTAGCATATGGTTCAGTTTTTCATTACATGCTCTTGCTGCATGTTTTAGCCCACTGGCCCATATCACCCCACAACTGATCATTGGTTAGGTGGGAGTTACACACTTGGGTCCAGGCACTTCATTTCCACATGATGAACTACCACCCTACCTACTGGCTCATTTACATCCTAAGAAGGATGCTGACTGCACAATCAAGTTGCTGGTTGCATCTTTAGTGCACCCATATACCCACATTCCACACACATAGTTGGAAACAAGCTTTCCTATGTAGATACCTCTTGCAGGACTGTGAATAGCTGGAGAGATTGCTACTTTATTTCAGGATCATACCCTTTCATCATGACAAATGGTCTTCAGGGCAGCCACTGTCTTTTTTGCTTAAATTACAATGAAGGGGAATAAACACTTTAAATACAAAATGAAGCTATGTCAGGTTTTGTTCTTGTTTTATTTATTTATCTATTTATTTAACAATATTTGTATACTGCTTGATTGTAGAAAACATCTCAGCAGTTTACAAAAGAAACCCCACAGGCAACCACAGTAAGCTGCAATTTTGAATGGTGGAGCAATGGAAAGGAGGGAGTGCTTAACCCTTTCCCTGATGAATCATAGAATCATACAGTCGGAAGGGGCCTAAAAAGCCATCAAGTCCAACCCCCTGCGCAATGCAGGAATCCAAATTAAAGCATGTCCGACAGGTGGCTGTCCAGCTGCCTCTTGAAGGCCTCCAGAGTTGGAGAGCCCGTCACCTCTCTAGGTCATTGGTTCCATTGTCATACAGCTCTAACAGTTATGAAGTTGTTCCTGATGTCCAGTTGAAATCTGGCTTCCTGTAACCTGAGCCCATTATTCCATGTCCTAAACTCTGTGACAATCAAAAAGAGATCCGGGCCCTCCTCTGTGTGATAACCATTCAAGTATTTGAAAAGTGCTATCATATCTCCCCTCAGTCTCCTCTTCTCAAGGCTAAACATGCCCAGTTCTTTCAGTCTCTCCTCATAGGGCTTTGTTTCTTGTCCCCTGATCATCCTCATTGCCCTCCTCTGAACCCATTCCAGTTTATCTGCATCCTTCTTAAAATGCAGAGTCCAGAAGTGGACACAGTACTCAAGATGAGGCCTAACCTGTGCCAAATGGAGGGGAACTAATACTTCATGCGATTTGGAAGCTATACTTCTGTTAATGTAGCCTAAAATAGTGTTTGCTTTTTTGTAGTCCTGTTGGCTCATATTCAGCTTGTGATCAACAACAATCCCAAGATCCTTCTCGCAATCCCAAGTAGCATTGCTAAGCTAAGTAACCTCCATCTTATAACTGTGCATTTGGTCTATTTTTCCCAGGTGTAGAATTTTGCATTTATCCCTGTTAAATTTCATTCTGTTGTCTTCAGCCCAATGCTCCAGCCTATCAAGATCCCTTTGAATTTTATTTCTGTCTTCCAAGGTATTAGCTACTCCTCCCAATTTTGTATCATCTACAAATATGATAAGCATTCCTTGCACCTCTGAGTACTATTCTGTAGCCAACCCACATTTAGCTAGTTTGCTAATCAAAATATCGTGGTGCATTTAGTCAAAAGCTTTGCTGAAGTCGAGATATATTATGTCCACAGCATTCCCACAGTCTACCAGGGAGATTGCCTGATCAAAAATGAGATAAGATTAGTCTGGCAAGATTTGTTCTTGATAAATCCACATTGGCTTCTAGTAATCACAGCATTGTTTTCAAGGTGGGCTCCTGCTGGGAGGAACGGTGGGATATAAATAAAATAATAAATAAGGTGCTTACAGACTGTCCTCTTTATAATCTGCTCCAGAATTTTCCCAGGAATTGATGTCGGGGTGACTGGTCTGTAGTTCTCAGGTTCCTCCTTTTTGCCCTTTTTGAAGATTGTGACAACATAAGCCCTCCTCCAGTCGTCCAGCACTTCACCCATCCTAAATGATTTTGCAAAGATAATAGACAGTGGTTCAGAAAGTTCTTCAACCAGTTCCTTCAATACTCTAGGATACAGTTCATCAGGCCCTGCAGATTTGAACTCGTTCAAAGTGATTAGGTATTCCTTGACCATTTCTCTATCAATCTCAAGCTGCAATCCTGCCCCTTCAACTTCATGTTTCCCAAGAGGGTCATAGACCCTTTGTTGGGAGAAGACTGAACCAAAGTAGGAATTCAGCACTTCTGCCTTTTCTTTGTCATCTATTATCATTTTGCCATCTCATTGAGTAGCTGTACCACCATTTCTTTTCTCTGTCTTTTACTATGGACGTACCCGCAGAAAGCTTTTTTGTTGCTTTTAGCATCTCTCGCTAACCTCAGCTCATTCTCAGCTTTAGCCTTCCTGATGCCATCCCTGCAATTCTGTGATACCTGCCTGTACTCTGCCTTTGTGGCCTGGCCTTCCTTCCACTTTCTGCATGTGTCCTTTTTTGTTTTCAGATCATCTCTAAGCTTTCTGTGAAGCCACACTGGCTTCTTCTGCTGGCTTTCCCCTTTTTTCCTCGACGGAATTGTTTGCCATTGTGCCTTTAGAATTTCCTCTTTTAGAAACTCTCACCCATCTTGGGCTCCTTTTCTCAATAGGGTGGCTTGCCATGGAACCGTACTTACCATTGTTCTGAGTCAGGGGCGTCACTAAGGGGGTGCGGGAGGTGCGGGCCGCACCTGGGTGACACCATGAAAGGGGTGACACCCAGAGCCACCCTGCCCCTAGGCACCAGGAAGTGGGTCAGCCAAGCGGCCAATTCCTCCCCAACCCAGCCACTTAGCTCGTCGGTGCTCCAGCTCCGGGGGCCCAGGGGGAGTCCGGGACTAAGGAGGAACCAGCCCGGCCTGGCCTGGCCTGGCCTGGCCTGGCCTCCACCGCCTCCACCTCTTTGCGGCTCCTGCTGAGGCTGCCAGGCCACTTGGGTGCCATCTTGGGAGTGGGCGGGGCCAGGCGCAGTTGCTAGGAGATGGCGCCTGAGCGGCCTGGCCAGGGCCGGTGTATCACAGTAAGCAAAGAGCATGGCAGGAGGGTGCAATGCTTGAGGGCTGCCACAGGCACCCCTAAGCCTGGAAACAGGGGTCGGAGCCAGAGCGAGTGCCCAGGAGAAATGGGCCATGGCAGCACGCCTGAAAGTGGCCCTCAGTTTCAGCGCTGCCGAGGACAGTGAGGCTGCCGGGGAACTGCAGGCGCTCCTGGAGCAGGTGCTGAGCCCTTCGGTGGGCAGCGGTAGTGAGGCGGTGTCTGAGGCGCTGACTTGGTGCCATTGCCTGCTGGCAGGTGGCGAGCCCTGGGACAGCTTCGTGCAGGCAGTGAGGACCTACGACCCAGCCACGGTCTGCGGCCTGGTTTGGACAGCCAACTTCGTGGTCTACCGCTGCCAAACCCTCCTCCAACTCATAGAGAAGCTCGGAGGGTGGTAACAAGAACTAGGGCCTTCTCAGTGGTGGCCCCCGAACTGTGGAATAGTCTTCCTGATGAGGTGCGCTTGGCGCCGATGTTACTATCTTTTCGGCCCCAAGTCAAAACCTTCCTCTTTTCTAAGGCATTTTAATCTAACTTAATCTAGTTTTAACATGTGCTGTAACTGTTTTTAGTTTTCTTACTCTCTTATATTGTTGTTGTATTTTATTATGGGATTTTATTGTATATGTTTGTATTTCTTTGTTGTACACCGCCCAGAGAGCTATGCTAGTGGGGCGGTATAAAAATTTAACAAATAAATAAATAAGTAAACCTGTGGCATCTCGGCATGCATGAGCCTCTGCGGCGAGTGCTTTCACCAAGGGGTGAGGGAGGTGTGCCGGCATTCCCAGGCCTGCTTCTCTGGCTGGGTGCCCCTCTGGAGTGTGCCCTCCCACAGGCATGGCTTACTGGATGGCCACACGCACGCATGTGAGCGTGCGTGCTCACCAGGAGATTTGGGGGCTCACCAAGGAGTTACCGCACCAGGTGACACCAACCCTAGTGACGCCACTGTTCTGAGTTTATTAAAATCAGCTTTGCTGAAGTCCAAGTTATGCACATGGCTACTCTCAGCTTTTGCTTCCTTTAAAATCAAGAACTCTAGTATAGTGTGGTGACTTTTCCTCAGAGTTCACGTAACTTCCATTTCATCCACCAAGTTATCTCTGTTGGTTAGAATCAAGTCAAGGATAGTTGATCCCTAAGATGCTTCCTCCACTTTCTGTAAGAGAAAGTTACCTCCAACACAAGTCAGAAATTTCTTGGAGGGGCAGTGTTTGGTAGAATTCATCTCTCAACAGATATTGGGGTACTTGAAGTCCCCCATTACTACTGTATCATGTCTCCTCAAAACACTGGCAATTTGCTTTGCAAAAATTTTATCCCAGTCTTCTCCTTGATTGGGTGGTCGGTAGTAGACTCCAATCACCATGTTCCTTTTATTCCTTGCCTCATTTATTTTAATCCAGATAATCTCAGTAGAGCTCTCAAACTCATCCTCCTGTATTTCTGTGCAGGGATTGTTTTTGGTCTCTTTGAAGAAGTGATATCCTTCAATCGCAGTATTCCAGTCATGGGAGTCATCCCACCAAGTTTCAGTTATACCTGTCAAGTCCTATTTACTCTCCTGTTCAAGTTCGTCCTGCTTGTTTCCATACTTTTGGCATTAGTATACATGACAGTTTTCCCTCTCATAATTGCACCTCAATGGTTTTTTTCATCTAGCTGATTTCAGGATGTATGTTTATAAGGATAACTACTTATCTATGAACTGTGTGGAAAAACAGACAGTAAGGAAAGGATGAAGCAACTGCTCCCCTTCTGGCTCAAAATCATACCCGCTAAAGATTGCTTTTTATTATTATTGTTGTTTCATTTTTTAAAAAAGCTGCCACCTTGTTCTGGTACATGCATTCTGTCTGTGTGACATGTTTCTTGCCTCTGTAGTCTGACTTGCAGCCTCAATGGATTTGCCCTAGCATCCTATATGGTGTTTATGAGTAGAGATTTACACACATTCACAAGGTGGTGAAAAATTGGGTGGCAAATTTGTGCATTATCTAGCATAAGCTTCTATATGTGTACCATATGCCAGTATATGGGTGGAAGAGCAGCTTTGTGGGGCAGGTCTGAGCAGGGAAATTGTGACCATAGAAAGTTAAACATACACGTGAACTTGCCACTTTTCTACTCCCAGTTTAGGTGCCCAAGGATGCCTTATTTTATTTCCTAGTTCTTCTAGGACTTCCAGTCGGGGGAAGATGGCGCTGCCAGCGTCTTGCACAAGCTCCCTCCCCCGATAAGTATATTTTATCTTCTTAGGACTATTTTTTAAACTATTTTAGCCTTTTAAATAGCAATTGACTCTCCTGCCTCTTCGGCCGTGCTCTCAGCCGTCTGTTTTATGTTCTTCCTTGGGTGCACAAGGAGAACACAGCCAAGACCATAGGATAAGAAAGGGAAACAAGTGATAAGACAATCCTTTGGCGTTTAAGCAAGGTTCTGCTGCTCCTGTCTCACTTGTCAGCGCTGATGATATAAAGAAGACCTAAAGTGCAAAGAAGGTTGGATGGTTCGTTTTCCTTACCCTCACTTCTGTTTCCGTCCATTTTTTGACTATAATTCTTACAGCCAGTGATAAGACACAGCTTCTACCATACACTATGGTCCTTACAAGGAAAATGTGTCGAGAGCGGGAGGCTCAGCAGGATATCTCAGAAGACTTTTTAGGAGGTGAGAGTCAACTTAAAATAACTCAATTCTTTTTCCCGGCAAATGTGGAGAAGAGAGTTTCATGCCCCTGTCCATTGGAACTTGACCCCCACTTAAAGGAGCCTGACTGCACCTCTAATCCTAATTCTACCACGCCAGCTTATCTACCTGAAGCTGAACTGGACTGGTCTTTAGACTCTAGAGTCCTACATATGCTTCAGGAACCTTTACCACCAGATACTCCTAACCTTGCTTTGGAGTTGGCACAAGCTGAGTTTCTGTCAAAGTCCAGGGGAGTCTCAGCTTCGGCTACAACCTCTTCCGAAGCCTTGAACACTCAAAGCCCCCCCTTCAGGACACCTGCAATTCCCACGGTTAATGAAGGCGTGAGGCAAACTCAATCTCACCTCGACCACCCTTATCTGATTCCTCAAATGGCTATGGTTTCGGATGAATTAGCCTGTATTCAAAACTTCATCTCGGTGACCAACGGTCTATTCAGAACGCTCACTGAGGAATTTGCAAAGATAGTTTCCTATGCTAAGCCAGATAGCCTTACTGGCAAACCACCTTCTTCGTCTGCTTGTGGCCTTAAACAAAAACAGAACCGTAGCCTGAAAGCTCCCAGGAATGTAAAAAATATCAGAAAATCTAAAAACATTAAAAAATACAAACTTCCTAGAGGCAGGAAGATGGACTTCCGCAAGCTTTTTAAATTACTCGAAGCACCGTTGCCTACTGAGAGGGCTAAGGGGAATCACAGTCAATCGACTGCCTCTCGGGATCCCCCACGTATAGCCCCCACTGTGCAGCTGTCTTCGCCCCAAGCTGCTCCTATCTTCAGTTGTTGCACCTCCTGCGGTTTCCTGCTCCGCTGAGCCAGCGGTTTACTCCTCTAAGCCCTCCGTGAAAAATGGCGAAGCAGAATACTGGTCCCTAAGGCTGAGCCGGAATAGGTTAGTCCTGTCTAATGTCCCATGCCTCAGCACCAGAGTGCAACAACTCAACTGGAAAATGCACATTTGCAAAGTTCTACATTCCCTGCACCTGGCCTTTGTTAAACATGATGACATACTTAAGGTTGAAGCTGTTTCTAAGAATTTCACTAGCTTGGCGGTCTTACTTACTTTCAAGTCTCATGAGTTGGTCGACATGATTCTAGCCAGTAGTTCCTTATTACTCAGGCATGGAATTTATGTGCAAAGACACTTTGTTAACCTAGCAAAACTGCAACCTCTGTGCCCTTCGTGGCGTCGAGTTGATCCATCATCTCCAACTCGACCTTTGGTGGTGGAGGAGCAGTCCCGGGACAACTGTACATCTTCAGCATTCATTAACTCCAACTCTACTAGGGGCTTCCTAGATGTCTCCAGCAGCAACTTCATTGTCCTGGACAGGTTTAGTGCCTCTGCCTGCCCCTCGCCCACAATCATGCTTCAACAGCGGTCCCCAGAGCCACTCAGCACTGATGAGCCAGCAGACAAATCCTTTGTTTTTTCCTGTAATGGAGAGGATGAGCTAGTGTCTAATTTTTCCAACTTCCCTGATTATGCCCAACAAGATATCATAAACAAGTTACAAAACCTTCTCAAAAACCTTCAGGGCAGGAGACCCCCTTCCAGATTTCTGGAGGACTTTGAACTAGGCTCCCCTTTTAAAGACTGCTTTCTGGGTCTGCCATCTTCTGCTTCTCCTTCCCACTTGACAGGCCCGAATGCTCATAGACACATCCTGCGCTGCGAGGCCCAAGTCCATTTGGAGAAATCCTCTTCACCTTGACTTCATCCAACCGCCCCGAGCGTATCTCCCTCTCTATTAGCAGTTGTGTCATGGAACGTGGCCGGTTGGCACGCCAAGCTGGTTGATTTCAGTTTTGTGGAATTTTGCAGGAAATTTCAGATCGTTTGCATTCAGGAATCATGGATCACCTCTCCCTCCTTTCCTTCTTTACCTGGTTTCACTGCCCACATTATACCTGCTACTGCTTCCCTTAAGGGGGGCAGACCGCAGGGCGGTCTGGCGACATTAATTTTGGTCAACTGGAATCCTACAGTTTCTGAGATAGAGGTGCTCTCGTCCAACAATATTCTTATAACTAAAATTTCCTGGTCCAGGTCTCCCATGTTAATTGTGATCAATGTCTATGTGCCCCCGATGAGAGCCAAGACAGGGGATGGGAGTCCCTTAATTTGGGCCGATTTAGATCAGGCATTGCTTGCCCTATACTTCCAGTTTCAAGACCCTCTAGTCCTGATGACTGGAGACTTTAATGCCAGACTAGGCCCAAACAATTTGGCCATTGGCAGTAGAATGGGGTTATCCCCAGATGACCTCTCTGATTTTCCCTGTAGGAATTCCTTGGATAAGTCCATTAATTCCACTGGACTATCCTTTTTCAGTTTAGTTTATAAATTTCATCTATTTATCTGCAATGGTTCGTACTTAAACCCGGCGTCCAACGCGCATACCTTTATTGGCCCAAGGGGTAGGAGCACAATCGATTATATGGTCCTCTCCCAACCCCTTATTTCCTATATAACAACCTTTGGGATAATTTCCAGACCTGAGAGTGACCGTATGCCCCTATTTTCCCTCTTTTCTATCTTTCCTCTCCCCTTACTGCTTTTTCCCCACCCGGCTCTTTGGTGCCCCAGGGGGATAGAAGGATCCACTGGAGTGGGGAGTTAAGTGAATCAATAAACCTTTTCCTTAACTCTCCCCTGATGTTGGACTTGAGAGATTGTCTTTTGTCCTCTATGGACCCATCTCCCTTATATGACTCCCTAGTGTCCAAGTTAAAGCCCCTGCTGTCCACCTCTAAACCTAACATTTTAAAGAACAGAGGGTGGTTTGATAAAAGCTGTGCCCTGGCCAAACGCAAGCTAGGCCAAGCCATTAAGGCCAGCAGGCAAGATGACTCGCTGGCTAAATTTAAGGTGTACTTATCTCTAAGGCAGTCCTATAAAAAACTCTTAAGAGAAAAAAAGGCCTCCTATGTCCAACAACAATGGAGAGAATTAGGCTTAGCTTCTCTCGAGAGAAATGCCTCTAGATTTTGGGATCTTGTTTCTAGGAGTCTGAAAGAGGCTCAAATGGGTTTAGATAACCTGATAACATCGGACCAATGGAGTTTGCACTTCTCTGCTCTTTATAAGAGCACCTCGCCCTTCCCTCAACCTTCCTCATCTTCTCTCACCAGCTCCTTAAATTGCTGCCCAGAGTGGGACCCGGTCTCGCCTGGGGAGGTCGCCTCGCTGATTAATTTGATGTCAAATAATAAGGCCCCCGGTGAAGATATGCTCCGCGCAGAGCTTTTTAAGTCCAACCCCAACTGGTGGGCACCTATTTTTGCAAAGCTCTTTACCTTTATTAACTCGAGGGGAGTGATCCCTAAGGGTTGGTATAGTTATACCTCTCCACAAAAACGGAGCCAAAACGGATCCTAAAAATTTTAGGCCGATCAGTCTATTAGACATAGCATCCAAACTCTACAACAGGTATCTCCTTGTGAAATTGGATAAATGGACCCAAGAGTATAATGTTATTGCTCCAGAACAAGCCGGGTTTGCAAAGGGTAAATCCACGGTTGACCATTGTTTTGTATTGTCCCACCTCATCCAAAAATATGCATTCCATAATAGGAAGGAATTTTTTGTGGCCTTTGTGGATTTCTCCTCTGCATTTGATCTCATTGAAAGAGGCCGCCTGTGGCAAAAGTTGAGTGATACTAATATTGACAAACGATTACTCTTGCTCCTGCAGTTCCTGCATTGTGACACTTCTCTTAGAGTGAGACTCGGTGCAAATGGTGTCCTTTCTGAGTCGATTTCCACCCATCGAGGGGTGTGCCAGGGATGTATTTTAGCCCCCTTTCTTTTTAACTTTTATATAAATAACATTGTCCAGGAGCTATCTGGCCCTTTGTATTTTCCCCCTTCCATTTTATCCTCTAAAATCTCTGTTCTGCTTTATGCGGATGACCTTGCCCTCATGTCAACCACACAAGTTGGTTTGAGGAGGCTGTTAAACAGCCTAGGCCGTTTTTGTTCTAAGGAAAGCCTTCTCATTAATTATGCAAAGACAAAAGTGGTTGTGTTTGGGAATAAGAGCACCAAACATGTTTGGAGATTAAACAACCAAATTATCCAACAGCAACAGAGTTACTGTTACTTGGGTGTTAATTTTACTGCAAATTTGTCTTGGAAATTTCATTGTGACTCCGTTAGACTGAAGGCAGCTCGTTCTGTCTGTCAGTTATGCCGTTTTTTTCCCTATAAAGGTGGCAAATTGGTCCCCCCAGCTCTGGAAATCTTCCGTAGGAAGATAATCCCCCAATTACTATATGGGGCAGAGATCTGGGGCCACAGTAACACTTCATTGTTAGAGAAAGTACAGAATACCTTTCTCAGGTTTATCCTGGCCACTCCCCGTGGTTCTCCCGCCAACCTACTGAGACTAGAAACCGGTCTCCACCTGTCAGAATCTTTGGCCCATGTGGCATTGGCTTCGTATTGGCTGTGGCTCATTGGCATGGATGACACATGCCTGCCTAAAATGTGTTTACGCGAACAACTTCAGTCATCCTACCATTCTTCATGGTTACTTCGAGCCAAAGCCAAACTGTCTGCCTATGGGATTTCCATAACTGTTCTTCCATCACTCTACTCCTTAAGGGCGAAAAGATTGCTTAAGGAAAGAATTTTATTCTATGCCCAACGCTGGATGCTTTATTCGGCCTCCCAACCTTCCTTTTCGGTATGGTACCCGTGCTTCAAAACAACATTTGGTGCTGAATCATATCTCTCCTTTCTATCGGCCCCTCTGCAGAGATGGTCCTTTACCGCCCTGCGCCTGCAAACCATGCCCTCTGCAATGCTGGCGGGCCGTTATGCTAACACCCCCTATGATCTCAGAGTTTGCATTTGCTGTGCGGGTGAGATTGAGGACGTGGCTCATTACCTCCTGAGATGTCCCCTTTATCAGGCGCCCAGAGCTAAAATTTTAGACCCTGTAATTCTTCTCATGCAGGACAGACCCGCTTTTGAACAAATAGCCATCCTTCTGGCGGGTTCAGGTATTTACATAACATCTAAGGTCGCCACTTTTGTCCTTGCAGCCAAGAAGATTAGGGCTAGCTTTGTAAAACGCTCGGAACTGTTTTGACGTTGTCTCACTGTTCAGTTTTTAACACAGAACTTTAAGGCTGTTTTAAGAAGAAAGATCCTATGGTATATAAATTTCCTGGTTGTTTGGCTGTTTTTATTGTACCTTTGTATTTTATGCTAGTGCACTTTATGCCCTTCTGTACTTTTTTTAACCTTTTGCAGTGGCTAATAGCTTTTAGCAATAAAGAATTGTTGTTGTTGTTCCTAGTTTTTCAATACTATTTTTCAGAATATGACTACTTTTCATTAAAATTTTTAAAAGAATGTTTCATGTGTCAGCATCTAATGTCTACTTGGCCTTTAGAACTCCATGCAATGGCAGTATCACAAAATGTAATTGGGCTGCTAGGAATTGCCTGGAAAGTAATCTTCAAGCTACCAACTGACTATATGCACAGAATCAATGAGGTCACCACTTCTGATTGGTTCGGCACGGCTTCTTACAGCGGAGGCCCATTCACTGATACATGATCGTCTCTTTTCCTCTGACCGCTCAAGGAAGGCAGGGGATGAGAGGAAGGGAGAGCAGAGTAGCAGGGGACCATTTGTTGTATTTTGAAATGAGATTTATCAGCAATACCCCAATATATAGAATGTAAGCAAATACTCCTGAAAATTACAGGCCTTATAAACCTTGATCTGACTAAAGCAATGGGACTGTCTCCTCATTGCTAAACCATTTGGGGATTGCTATTTAAATACAGCCAGCAGTTCATTATCATTTGTGTTTCTCTGCTGAGCTTTTACCCTTTTGTAAATCCACTTAAATCCTGGATTGAGACATTCCCAAACCTGCCAGGTCATTCCTGCTTATCTTTCCCATGGCACCCTGTCTTCTCATCATCCTGAGGCCATGTCAGTGCATTTCTACATAAAACAATTCTAGCTGAATGGAAGTATTTCTCCCCCATCCTCCCACACTGGTTTTTTGTTTTGTTTTTTTGAGTGGAGGTGGGGGGAACTACTAGCAAGGAAACTATTTGCAAGGTCTAAACACAGACAAGTATGACAGATGCATGGTGATTTTCTCAAGCAGAATAGAGTTCGGGACCATGGACTGAATGTTAAATGGACCATACCATAAACATAAAAACAGCCCAAACATGCCTACTTGATTTATACTAATGCTTATTTTCTCTGTCTGGTCAAAGGCTTAGGCACTTCAAATAGTTTCCCAGGGCAACTTGACTGTGACAGACTTTAAAGAAGCTTCAAGGCATAAATTGAATTACAGTACGCTTAGCTTGTGGTTGCTAGGGAAATTCCCAGGACTGAGAAAAAGTTCCTGCTTATTTTTTGCTAAGTGAAATTAAGGCTTGATGGAATCTTTACTGGGACAAAACTGAGATTAGATTTATCCATAGACATCAGGCCTGAGAGAACAAACTTGTGCAAAGCAGATTTGACAAAAAAATATAATAAAGTCAGGTGAGGTATAAATATTTCAGGTTAAGAGTTTTGAACATATTTCATGTGGTGGCAGACCTGCTCCAATTTCTCTCACAGAACCCCGGGTGTGATCACAACCAGGGTGGCATGGGGGCAGCTGGCTAAGCATTTCAACTGAGAGCCACTCCTTACCTTCCCAGTGCAGCTGTTCTGGGTTTGCATAACTTCAAACTGCTGAGTGATCTTTGCTCCCTCAAGGAAACACATTCTTGCACACTTAAAACTAAGCTCATGCAGGTAGGCTAGAAATCCTTCTCCCTGACATACTAGCTTTCCTTGGGATGGCAATTTTTAGCATGGGGGAGAATTCAGACTTGTGATTTTTCACATGAAGTCTGAGGTCCAAGCCCAGAGTGCCTCCCCCACCAGCCACTGAACAGCTACAATCCTCAGAAGAGCAGCTGACTGTTAAACCACTCTGGCCACTGCAGCTCTGTCAGGGGAATAGAAATCTCCTAACAACTCTCAGCCCCCTTCACAAACTACACTTCCCAGGATTCTTTGGGGGAAGCCATGACTGTCTAAAGTGAAATAAATGTCTGGTGTGGGTGTGGTCACCTGATTACCAAGCCAGACAGCTGTTAGTCTGGCCTTTAGAACACTGACAGTTGATTCTCACTTAGCATGCCTGACGTTATAATAGACTTCAATGTTAAATTTCTTAAATTAATTAAAAATCAGCCATGCATTTTATTAACTTTTAAACTGCAGAAGATGAAGGTCAGAATATGAGGCAAGCTCAGTAATAGGATTACAGGAACTCTGTGAACATGGCTGATTTTTAATTAATTTCAACAATTTATGATACCACTGCCAGAAAAAGTCCAATAGGGGTCTCGATTTTTTTCCTCTTGATTTACACTTTGAACTCTTGATTCTCTCTGAGTATTTTGTGTATCGCCATGAATACTTACAGAGTTGTTAAGCAAGCATTTCTGAGTTCAGGACTATAAGTTTTGTAAGGTTTTATTTTGAAATGTGCTTATGGGAAGCAGCAGAATGGAGTGGGGGGATTTTCAATTTAACATTGCGGAATGTGAAAAATCCATTCTGGCTTTAGTATACAGCCACTCTTGTGGCTGTATAATACTGTATTCTACTGATTCTGTTTTACTACTTTTCAGAAGAAATGAACGGCCTACAGGATCATTCCATATAGTCCTGTATTCTGTTGTCACCAGTGCAAGTGCAACACGTACAGCAATTTGCCTCTGTGAAAGACTCTGTAAGGCGGAATTTGTGAGCAATGCACATTCTGGCTGTGTTCTATAAGCCTCAGCTGCCTCACAACGGTGAGTTTAATTCTCCTGAGGCAGCTGCTTCCCAGAACTAACTACCCTGGTCTCCTTTGCCATGCCAGGAAAGCAATCAAGAGAAGTTTCACTTTAAAAATTAAATTAATACCTATAAACATCACTTTTCATAAGGAAATGCTTGACAGCATATCACATAGGAACTATACATCTCTCCCAACTACAGGTGCTAGAATTAAGTGTACAAGCATACAATTTCTGTTCTACAGAAAGGCCCTGGGCCAGCCAGTTAATATTGCTTCTGATCGATCTACCAGCAAATCTCACACACTCTATTTTGGTAGCATATAATTTCACATGAGAAAAGTTAAATAAGGTTAATTATTTATAATAATCATTTGTGGAGCAGCTGCAACACTAGGGGCACTGAAGAAGACCTGCCCTGGGAGTGAATATCTGAGCATCTGGGTGTTTCCTTGGTCGCTCTTCAGGGTTGCAATCTCTTGAGACAGCTGAAGTCCCTGGTAAGTGCTGCAAAGACTGGGACACCCTGCTTGACCTTGGCTCCAGAGAGAGGCTGCAGTTAATCTTGCAGCCTCTTGCCTCAGCTCCTGGCTGGGTCAGGAGGCATAAAAGCCCAGCTGCCCTTGGGCAGTGGATCTGCCATCGATGAGGTTGCCACCAAAGTTGTGATACTAAATGGGATCACCCCCTGGGCAGCCCCTTAGGGAGTCGCGAGGGCGCTACCCTCTTCTATTTCTTTCTTTCTTTTTTTTAAAGCAATCTAGAGGAGATTGGTTGTGGTAGGGCATATGGCTCATATGTAGTTCCTACACAGGGTGAGAGCCTGTGCAGAGAACTGAATGATAGGAGAAAGTCACCAGATGCCTTCAGAGCGAGAGTCTGTAACTGGCAGAAGGCTGGCCCTCCCTGGGTGTGAGATGGGGGGAGTAGATGTGCCCTGTGTGAAAAGTATTGAGTGGGTCCGGCTGTTCCCAATTTGCACAGAGGCCTACTGGGATAATTGGCTCAGGTAAGTTTTGTTGGTGGGCTCTTGTTGGGTCCATACCAGGTGTTTAGGAAGAGTCTTAGTAAGAAGGGACATGGGTGATGCCACCCCAATTTCATTGATCATGTATAGAGGGAAGTATAGCCATGGGGGGATGGTGAATTACCATAGAAGACGAGGGCGAGGCTATCTATGCCTTGTTCCTTGCTGCCACTCCTGTCATGGATGGACTCTGTGGTGGTCTGGTCAATAAACTGACTCTGAATCCTAGCAAGACGGAGGCGATGTGGGTTGGTGGTTCCTGAGTTCAGATATTGGTCAGTTGTCTACTTTGGATGGGGTTGTACTCCCTCTGAAAGTTCTGATCCATGGTCTGTGGGTGCTCCTGGATCCATCTTTGTCGCTAGAAGCTCAGGTGACCTCCATGGCTAGGAGTGCCTTTCACCAGCTTTGGCTGGTAAGACAGCTGCAGCCATTTCTGGACTGGGATAGCCTGCCCACTGTTGTCCACACACTGGTAACCTCCAGGCTGGATTACTGTAATGCGCTCTATGTGGTGCTGCCCTTGAGGTTGGTCCAGAAGCTGCAGCTGGTGCAAAATGCGGTGGTGAGACTGCTCACTGGGGCAGGGTATTGCCAACATGCCACCCCATTGCTGAAAGAATTGCACTGGCTGCCCATATGCTATTGGGCCAAGTTTAAGGTTCTAGTTTTGAAGTACAAAGCCCTATTCAGATTGGGACCAGGATACCTGAGACATACCTGGAATTGTCAGCAACAGCTTCAAAGCTACAGCAGTATTTGGGAATGCCCAGCTCAGTGACTGAGAAAAAATGTATTATAGAGTCTCCTGTGGAGACAAATGTTCAGGCAGTATCCTACCCAGTGTCATCAGTTCCTCCAGCATATCCTCCCCATCAACGGCAGGATCAGAAAAGTTCAGTCACATCACAGATGGGCATCTTAATATCATTAAGAAATCCATACGTGGAAGTAAATGATTTCAGAAACACAAATCTTGTATCCATTTCTTCCAGGACAGTTTTAAGTAGGGGCCTGAAGAATGTTTCTTCAGACTCTGCTGCAGCATCAGAAAACTGTGGCATATCTGCTTGCTGGCATACTCTCTCCGTACAATGTTTTCTGAGCATTTCCTAACTTTTCTGTGCCGTCTGCTTATGGGATACTCAGCAGGAACATCAAGATGCTCACAGATACCTGCAGCCTTGGTGTCTGCCTGTTTCAGACCTGACTGTAAGTCATCCTTGAAACCACCAGCCACAGAATCAACCAATGGAAAAACACTTGAGATATCTATATTTTGGATTGTAGAACCTGGCTGATTTGGTTAACATAGAACAAAATGTCATACCATATACATAAACATACAATCAATCTAAATTCACAAATGAAAGTTAGTCATTGATTTGCCTGAGAGTACCCATCCTGATCAAGAATTGTGCCATGTGTAAGCTCTTCTAAAGCTTCGACAAGTTGTGGCCACTGCAACAGAACAGATTTAACTGCATCAAGGCAAGCAACGTGTCTGAGAAAGCTTTCAGAGTCAGCTTTGTCAAATGTTTTGAGGCCACTTCCCAGTGTTTTGTTGCTCCAAAAAAAACATACATCTGATTCAACTTTCTAAAAAATCTCTTGCTAGGCTAGAACTGCTTGCAGCATGCACTAACACAAGATTGCAGTTGCAGGATGAACAACGTACAAAGAAAGCCGGAGGGTTTTTTCCTGAAATAACAGCTTGCACTTCTTTGTATTGTCCCCTCATTTTGGCTCCAATTGGCTCCATTGTCATAGCATTGGCCACGAATGTCAGACAGCAATAACCCATATTTTTCAGTCAATGTGTCCAACACAACAGTAGCCAGACCTTTTCCTGTGGTGTCTGTGACATGAAGAAATTCCAGAAAGTTCTCCTTGACTTCCACTGATTTGTTAATTTCATCAGTGACAACATATCGGACCACAAGTGAGAGTTGTTCCTGCTTTGAAATGTCTGGGGTACAATCTACTATGATGCTGAAATATGTAGCATTTTAAACTCTTTTAAGAATAGTCTTTGTCACTGCAGCTGCAAGCAAACGAAGAAATACATTCTACATGTTCTTGCTTAGATAGTGGACATTGGTCCTCTCTTTAGCTGCCAGTGTTCACCCAAAACAGTGTCATATTTTGAGAACACTTGAAGGAGCTGTAGGAAAAGTCCATTATGTTCTGTAAAAGCCTTGTCTGATGACCCTCTGAAGGCAATGTTGTTTCTTGCCATACAGCGAATCACATCCAATAAACGCCACAATACTTGATGCCAGCACTGCTCTTCAAACTGGAGCTGTCTATGCAAGTCTTTGTCAATAGCAGTGTTTGATTTTAGACTAGCTTCCACCTTTTTCCACATGTAGTAATTATTCAGGTGAAATCTGCAGAGCTCGTGTATGTGTAAGAACCCCTTGCCAGAGAGTTGCTTCCAGTCTTTAAATCCTCTTCGACTTGAGTATGTAGACTTAGCATCTGCATCAAACAATCTGCAGCAGAAACAATATGCGGAATCATTTAGCAGTGAGTAAACTAGCCGGTCTCTCTCAACCTTGCAACCAATGCCCACAGTTCTGTAATAAGATGCAGAAGAGAATCTCCTCTTGCGACCATCAGGAAAGTCACTCAACGGAAAGTCTCCATTTGGCATATCAGAGCCTTTCAGTTGCTTAGGACCCCTTTTGATGGCTTGGCATCTCAGCAGATCACTGATGGTCTCTGGCCACTCTGCAGGATCATCACTGAGTTCTGGGAGCAGTTCAGAAAGGTGAATCTGGGGTTGCTGACAAGAACCAGATCACTGATGATCTCTGGCCACTCTGTGGAATCATCACCGAACCCTGGAAGTGGTTCAGAATGGTGGATCTGGGGTTGTTGGCAAGAACCAGAAGGCAGAGCTGTGACTTTCTTCTCAGTGCAGGAACATTGTGGAATGCATTGTGAAGTATCTGATGTGCTGGTGGAGGCAGAACATCCACTTCCCTCGGTGTTCTCAAGCACACTGCTCTTCTGAAGGAAGCGGTCAATGGATGACGTTGCCTTCTTGGATCTTTCTTCCAGTAAAGCCTTTTCCTTTCTTTTCTGGTGCCCAGACTTGTGTTTCTTTGCAGGTGTTGCTCCTTGGTGGATATACTCCTTAGGATCCATTGTGTCTATTGAAAGAATGCAATTAAGTAAGGGCTGCTGCAAAGGATACCAGAGTTTGGGCTCATGGCACAATCTCAGTCACATCAAACAAAGTCCATTTCAAACCCATTTCCTGAAATTATTATGCTAGCTACCAATAGCAAATATCTAAATTATGCTCATCATCAGGAATTCTGCTCCATGAACCTTATTCATGGAGCATTTAGATCTTATTACCACCACATATCTTAATATAGGGGAAGACAGACTTCAGGCTTGCAGGATCTAGTTTGCTTTAAACTAACGCTCCAAAATCCACCAAGAACCTAGTGCAAAAGACATACACTTAGGAATATAGATCAGTGGTAAAGCACATGATGATTGGTCCAGACTCGTTTGGCTTCAGCAAGGTAGTGGCCCCATTTATCTCCAGGCCATAGTCTGGGACTTTTCTGATTGCTTTTGGGGAAAGGTCATAGATTAGAAACTAAGCAACTACTTGGCAAATGCTGGTAGGACTAAGAACATTTCCTATCTGAAACTCTGGAAAGCCACTGCCAGTCAGCATAGACAATGATGCGCTAGATGGACCAATGGTCTGACGGTATAAATCAGCTTCCTATGTTCCTAATTATCACCAGTCTGCTACTGTGAATGGTGCACCTTCTGTGAACATACATTTGTTGTTGTTATGTGCCTTCAAGTCAGTTACAACTTATGGCGACCCTATGAATCAGCAATCTCCAAGAGCATCTGTCATGAACCACCCTGTTCAGATCTTGTAAGTTCAGGTCTGTGGCTTCCTTTATGGAATCAATCCATCTCTTGTTTGGCCTTCCTCTTTTTCTACTCCCTGCTCTTTTCCCCAGCATTATTGTCTTTTCTAGTGAATCATGTCTTCTCATGATGTGTCCAAAGTATGATAACCTCAGTTTCATCATAGAATCATGGAGTTGGAAGGGGCCTTGTAGGCCATCGTGTCCAACCCCCTGCTCACAGCAGGAAATCCACAGCTAGAGCATCTCCCGCAGATAGCTGTCCAGCCTCTGCTTGAAGACATCCAGGGAAGGGGATCCCACCACCTCCCTAGGCGGTTCCATTGCCGAACTGCCCTTACTGTCAAGAAGTTCCTTCTAATGTCCAATCTGAATCTACGCTCCTGCAGCATAAAACCATTAGACCTAGTCCTACCCTCTGGGGCAGCAGAGAACAAATTTGTACCCTCCTCTATGTGACAGCCCTTCAGGTACTTAAAGAGTGCAATCATGTCACCCCTCAGCCTTCTCTTCACCAGACTGAACATGCCAAGTTCCTTCAACCTTTCCTCATAAAACTTGTTCTCCATACCGGCTATCATCCTCGTCACGCTCTTCTGAACCCGCTCTAACTTGTCTATATCTTTCCTAAAATGAGGCGCCCAGAACTGAACGCAGTATTCCAGATGAGGCCTGACTAATGCAAAATATAGTGGGACTATTACCTCCCTCGACCTGGAAACTATAGCTCTGTTTATGCAGCCCAAAACCGCGTTTGCCTTTTTTGCCGCAGCATCACACTGCTGGGTCATGTTCAACTTGCGATCCACTACAATTCCAAGGTCCTTCTCACATGCACTACTGCTAAGCTGGGTATTTCCCATCCTGTACCCGTGCATTTTGTTTTTGTGGCCTAAATGCAGAATCTTGCATTTGTCTTTATTGAATGTCATTTTATTAATTTCAGCCCAATTTTCTAGTCTATCCAGGTCCCTTTGGATTTTATTCCTGTCTTCCATTGTGTTAGCTATCCCTCCCAGTTTCGTATCATCCGCAAACTTCATAAGGCTTCCCTCCACCCCATCATCTAAGTCATTGATAAAAATGTTGAAGAGTATTGGCCCCAGGACAGAACCCTGTGCACTCCACTCGAAACCTCCTTCCAGACCGAAGCACAGCCACCGACAACCACTCTTTGAGTACGGTTTTCCAACCAGTTGTGAATCCACCTGACAGTATTTCCATGTAGTCCTCATTTGACCAGTTTGCTAATCAAAAGGTCGTGGGGGACTTTGTCAAACACTTTGCTGAAATCTAGATAGATGACATCTACAGCATTTCCACCATCTACTAAGCTAGTGACCCGATCAAAAAAAGAGATGCGATTAGTTTGACAGGATTTTTTCTTGACCAACCCATGCTGGCTCCTACTAATCACAGCATTGTCATCTAGATAGTTCCCAATGGACTCTTTTATTATCTGTTCTAATATCTTTCCCGGTATTGAAGTCAGACTGACCGGCCTGTAATTCCCCGGATCTTCTTTTTGACCCTTTTTAAAGAGCCGGATGACGTTTGCCCATCTCCAATCCTCCGGCACCTCTCCCGTTCTCCAGGATTTCTCAAAGATGATGGCAAGAGGTTCCGAGAGTACATCCGCAAGTTCCTTCCATACTCTGGGATGCAGTTCATCAGGCCCTGGAGATTTGAACTCATTTAGGTTAACTAGGTATTTCCTGACTATCTCCTTATCAATCTTGAACTGCAATCCCGACCCCTTCCTGAGATTGCTACCGATGCAAGGTTGCACACTGTTCCCTTTTTGGGAGAAAACGGAGGCAATATAGGCATTGAGCAGTTCTGCCTTTTCCTTGTTATCTGTCAACATTTTGCCATCCTCATTGAGCAGCGGTCCCACCATTTCCTTGGTCTTTCTCTTGCTTCGAACATATCTGAAAAACCCCTTTTTGTTGTTCCTCGCTTCCCTCACCAGCCTCAGCTCATTCTGGGTTTTAGCTTTCCTTACGCTATTCCTGCAAGCCCGAGCCGCTCGTCGGTACTCTTCCTTGGTGATGCGTCCTTCCTTCCATTCTTTATACATGCTCTTTTTTATTTTTACCTCCTCCACCAGTCTTCCGTATAGCCACATTGGCTTTTTCTGATGTCTTCCGTTTTTCTTTCTCTTTGGAATTGTTTGCGATTGCGCTTTTTGTAATATGTTCTTCATGAACTCCCATGCTTCTAGGGCTCCTTTTTTCTTTAGTCTATCTAATAATATTTAATAATAATATTTATAATATCTAGCCACGGGATCCTACCCATCCTTTCCCTGAGCTTGCTAAAATCGGCTTTCCTGAAATCCAAGGTCCATATTTGACTATATTCTTCTTTGGCTTTCCCCAGAATCACGAATTCCAGCATTACTTGGTCACTTTCCCCCAAGGTACCGACCGCTTTAATTCCCGTGACCAATTCGTCCGTGTTAGTTAAGATCAGGTCCAGGATTGCCGATCCCCTTGTTCCTTCTTCTACTTTTTGAAAGAGGAAATTATCAGCAAGGCCCATCAGGAATTTGTTGGAGGCTTTGTGCTTCGCAGAGTTTGTCTCCCAGCAGATATCTGGGTAGTTGAAGTCCCCCATCACTACTACTTCTTGCCTCCTTGAGATTTCAGAGATTTGTTTGAGAAAGGCCTCATCTACCACCTCTTCTTGGCCAGGGGGTCTGTAGTAGACACCTACTACCATGTCGGTTTTATTTGTTTCTCCATTTATTTTTACCCAAATGGTATCTACCGGACCCCTTTGTTCGCTCTCTTGGATTTCCATAGAGGTGTATTTGTCTTTGACGTATGATGCTACTCCCCCTCCTTTTCTGTTGCTTCTATTCTTTCTGTAGAGTTTATATCCTTGAATGGCTATATCCCAATCATGGGAGTCATCCCACCAAGTCTCTGTTATCCCTATGAAGTCATATTTGCCTTGATGCACTAAGACTTCAAGCTCCTCTTGCTTGTTTCCCAAGCTCCGCTCGTTGGTATATAGACACCAGAAGTCTCTTTTGTCCTGATTGGATTCCTCCGTTAATATACCGTGAGCTTTGCCGTGCATCCCTTTCTCTCTCCCAGTGTTTCCTGTACCCTTCAAATCCTTGCGTTTACAACCCGCTGTCTTTGGATCGGTATTTAAGCTATCATCTCCATCCCCCAGAGGCTTTAGTTTAAAGCCCTCTTGATGAGTTTTGCCATACTTCTGCCAAAGAGATTCTTCCCAGTCCTTGTGAGGTGCAGCCCATCTCTTGCCAACAGTCCCTGTGACACCCTTCCCTGTCTCTCCCTGTCAGGTTCCTACCTGCGCGTGGCTACTGCCTGTCACTAGGCACCACCAGGGACTCCACCAGTCCAGACTGTCCTTTTTTATTGTTTCTCTCCCCGCTCTAGCACAGATTTCAACAGATCCCCCTGCTAGGCAACCACCAGTCACGTCCTAATACTAGTATTCCCAGAGACTCTGAATACTGGTATTGTTATTCTCTTCACCGCTGCCACCATTTGTTACAGTTTCCCTTCAGCCTTGGTCATTACCTTACCCTCCCTTCTGGTCTGTGAAACCCCAGCCAAGGATCAGGCCTTTGGTAAACCAAATTAAGTATTTATTAAATATAACCAAGATAACCAAGATAACAAGATTTTTCTTAAGGCACATAAGCATATGGTTTTACTCAATACTAATCTGAACTCCACACCCCTCCTTCTCCACGCTCTCCTGGCAAACAACTCTCTAAAACCCACCAAAACAACCCACTCAGTTTCACCTCATCCACCACCACCACTTCCCAGATTCCACTGTCTCTCTTCCGTTTATACGTTCAGCCATTTTAAACACTCAGCCAATCATCTAGCATTCTACTGCCCATTCACTCCCCCTCCTCTTTCACTCCACTTACCATGTATCTTCTAAACAACCAACACTTACCATATATACATTAGTATAGGAACATCACATTTCCCCCCCCCTTAAACAACGGCAGAGTATTATTCCTGTTCCAGGATTTATACGTCGCGTTAACAAATAAAAGTCTCTATGGGGAAAATGTCTTTCTTTGTTCCTCCGTCTGGTCACGTCACTGCAGTCCCAGCCACTTGCCTGGAAAGTCCATCGGCCAGTACATTGTCCTTGCCTTTTATGAACTGGAAGTCCACTTGATAGTCCTGTAGGGCCCAGGACCACCTCTGCAGCATAGTGTTATGGTTTTTCATAGTCTGCAACCATAACAAGGCCCGATGATCCGTAGTCACTGTGAATCTTCGTCCCCACACGTATGGGCGCAACTTGTTCAGTCCCCACACGACCGCTAGGCACTCCTTCTGGACCGACGAATAGTTTTTCTCCCTCGGCGTCAGCTTGTGACTCAGGTACGCCACTGGATGTCTGGTGTCTTCTCTCTCCTGTGGCAAGATGACTCCCAGCGCCAGGTCCGACGCATCTGTAGCCACAATGAATGGTTTCTCCTAGTCTGGTGCTATTAATATGGGTCCTTGGCACAAGGCTTGCTTCAGTAGATCAAAAGCCTTCTGACATTCATCCGTCCATACCACACGCTCAGAACACTTCTTCTTTGTTAATTCATGCAAGGGGATAGGCCACAATTGCACTGCCTCTACCTTGCTCCATAAGGGGGTGATTTTCCCACTCCCCACCCCATGTCCTACACAGATTACTTCACTCACAACTTTCCCATTCACACAGCACGGTACAGATCTGATTGGGGCATGCTCTCCAGTATCAATGGAATGTATAACTATACTGGTTCGGCCAGGTTTATTACTAAAGAGATTCCTATAGGTTTTCAAAATTCTCAGAATCTCTTCTTTTACTTCCTCCTTCACCTCCTCTGACCATTCCACTTGATCTACCCCTCCTTTGTCTTTGCTTTCCTGTACCAAATCTGGAAGTTCAGGCCCACTTCCCTCAGGGAATAAGGTAACTTGCAACACCTTTGCATCCCTGGTATGGTAAGGCTTTAACATATTTACATGAACCACTTTGCTTTTGTTTAATTGGTCTGTGGTGATTACATACGTCACTGTGTCAAGCCTTTCTCTGATGGTATATGGTCCTTCCCAGTTAGCCTGTAATTTGTCATGTTTCCTGGGTATGAACGCCATAACCATATCTCCCACATCATACACACGTTCCCTGGCTGTTCTGTCATACCAGTAACGTTGCTTCTCCTGTGCTTGACTCAAATTCTTTCCCACCACCTCCATCATTGATGTTAATTTATTGCGGAATTCCAATACAAAATCTACTACAGATGTTTTGTACTCTCCCAGGGTTCCTTCCCATGAATTTTTTAATAGTTCCAAAGGTCTCCTCACTTTTCTAGTGAACATGAGTTCAAAGGGTGAGAAGCCTGTTGACTCTTGAGGGACTTCTCTGTATGCAAATAAGAAGCATCCCAACCGTTCATCCCAGTCTTGTGGGGGATCTTGAACATAGCTTCTGATCATGCCCTTCAAAACGCCATTGAATCTCTCTGTTAACCCATTAGTGGCGGGATGGTAAGTAGTGGTCTTTAGATGTTTTAGACCACAACATTTCCACATACATTGCATCACTTCTCCCATGAATACACTGGCTTGATCCGTCAGCACTTCATGAGGGAAACCCAGCCTCATAAAGATTTTTAATAAAGCCTCTGCCACTACAGGGGCTTCTACAGATCTTAGTGCTTCTGCGTCTGGGTACCTGGTGGCAAAATCCACCACCACCAATAGATATTTCTTGCCATGCTTTGTGGGTTTGGAAAAAGGGCCCACCAAATCTATTCCCACTCTATAAAAGGGTTGTCCAATTATAGGAAGGGGCTTTAAGGGTGCCTTAGTCTTTACTCCACTTTTTCCCACCTTTTGGCATATTCCACAAGATAGACAACGTTGTTTTACATCTTTGGAGATGTTTGGCCAATAATAGTGTGCCACCAATCTCCTCTTGGTCTTTTTTATTCCCAGATGTCCTGCACATGGGACATCGTGGGCTACCTCTAGCAATCTGGTTCTGTATTTGCTAGGTACTATCAATTGCTTCACTGGTTCACATTCATCCTTTCTCTCAGCGGGCATCCACAGTCTATATAAAATCCCATTCTCACAAACAACTTGATTCCTCAGTTTGTCAGTGAAAGGAATCTGTTGGGTCAGAGCTTGTTCCTTTATCTGCTTCAAACTTATATCTTTATGCAGCTCTTCCCTGACTTGCTCTGCTTCTTTCTTATCAGAGACCACTTGATACAGTTTGTCTCCTTTAGCAGGCCTGCTAGTGGTTGCTATGGTGACCTGAGGCTGGCTAACAGATTCCACCCTGTTTGTTTCAGCCCCCCTTAATATGGCTTCTTTTTCTCTGCCAATTTGCTGTCTGGTCACTACATAGATCTTTCCTTGGGCTCCCATAACATCTCTTCCCAGTATTACTGGTTCTTGTTGCTGGGCATTAATGCCTACTTTATATCGGCCCTCTCGGCCTCTCCAAGTCATTTCCACCATGGCCACAGGCAAACTTTCTGGTTGACCCCTCACTCCTTGGACAGTCACAGTTTCCTGAGGTAATATTACCTCAGATTTTATTAAATCTGGCCTCAGTAATGTCTGAGCGGCACCAGTATCAAGCAATGCCCAATAATTTGCCCCTTGTACACTCACTTCCTCTCTCAGACTTGAATCACGGTCTGTTACTTCTGTCCAGTTTATCTGGCAGAACTGAACCTTTTTTGCTGTTTCTAAAGCCTTAGGCTCTGTTTTTACTGCCCTTGTCTGAGCAGGATTACTAATGGGGTTGGCAACCTCACATTGAAAACGTAGGTGCCCCGGTCTACCACATTTGTAGCATAATTTCTCCTCACTTTTAGGGTACACAGATCCACTCTGGGGTGTCCTGTGCCCTTCAGATTTTACTGGAGGACTCACTCGCTGTGGTACCACATCCCTTCTGCCAGCATTATATGGACTGGGTTTAAAATCTCTTGATGTTTTCCCCACCCAGCTAGTTCTGTTGGAGGCGAAGTGATCCGCCATCTCTGCGGCCTCCTGTACCGATGTAGGGGAACGGTCTTTGACCAGGAGCCTTATTTCTGGTGGTAACTGATGGTATAATTGATCCAATATCATGAGGTTTTTCACCTCCTCCACAGACTGAGCTTTTGCACTTGTCAGCCATTTCCCAAATATGTCCATCAGTTTTGCCCCCAGCTCCATGAAAGACCTCCCTGTCTGTATCTGGCAGTTTCTGAAAAGCTTTCTAAAATAATCAGGCCCCAGCCTGAATCTTTTAAACACTGCTTCTTTGAATTCAGCATAGGTGACGGGCTTGTCTGAGGGGAAATATTGGTATACCTCAGCCAATTCCCCTTTAATCAGGTTTGATAAATACTGCATGTATTTATCTTCAGGTAGCCCCCACAACTGAGCTGCTTTTTCAAAAGTGCTGAGGTAAATTTGAGGATCTTGACCAGGCTCATAGACAGCAAAGTCCTTTGGAGTAATTTTTATTTTTGCTCCATCTCTGTCTTTCCTTGTCTCCTCAGAGTGAAATTTCTCTCTATCAAATTTTAACTTTTCTACTTGTAATTCAGCATCCAATGCTCGTTGCTTCTCCCTCTCCTCAAACCCCAATCTCATTCTCTCAATTTCCAACTCCCTCTGTTTTTCCTTCTCTGCACCTTCCATCCTCAATCTCTCCGCTTCCAACTCCCTCTGCTTGTCTTTCCCATCAGCTTCCACCCTCAATCTCTCAGCTTCCAACTCCCTCTGCTTGTCTTTTTCCTCAGCCTCCCATCTTAACTTCTCTCTCAAGTACTCTATATAAGTGGGATTGCTTAAGTATCCTTCTGGGGTCTCTTCTCTGACAGGTTGTTTTTGCTGGGCAGTAGCAAATCCTATAAGTGCTACCCTCAATTCATCTACCCCTTTACCCTCGTGAGGTAAATTGAATGTTACGCACTTCTCCACCAGCTCCTCTCTTTTCATTTTTATGTATTCAGCCATGGTCACTCACTCTTTGCCACACACTCTTTGCCAGTCACTCAAAAGTAATCTTGTTTTGTTATTTCTGTTTGCCACACCACTGTTCTGGATTCTCTAGTATTCGTATCTGGATTCTCTGTTGTTCGTATCCCACCGCTACTGCCACCACCTGTGACACCCTTCCCTGGCTCTCCCTGTCAGGTTCCTACCTGCTCGTGGTTACTGCCTGTCACTAGGCACCACCAGGGACTCCACCAGTCCGGACTGTCCTTTTTTATTGTTTCTCTCCCCGCTCTAGCACAGATCTCAACAGATCCCCCTGCTAGGCAACCACCTAATACTAGTATTCCCAGAGACTCTGAATACTGGTATTGTTATTCTCTTCACCGCTGCCACCATTTGTTACAGTTTCCCTTCAGCCTTGGTCATTACCTTACCCTCCCTTCTGGTCTGTGAAACCCCAGCCAAGGATCAGGCCTTTGGTAAACCAAATATATTTATTAAATAACAAAGATAACAAGATTTCTTTATAAAGGCACTTAAGCATATGGTTTCATCTATTCCTGAGGTACTGGTCTTAGTATTAATCCGAACTCCACACTCTCCTCACATCCACCAACTCTCCACACAATCTCCTCTCAAAAACCCACCAAAACAACCCACAACGTCCACCCAGATTCAACTGTCATCCTTCCATTTATACTCTCAGCCATCCAAACACTCAGCCAATCATCCAGCATTCTACTGCCCATTTACTCCCCCCTCCTCTTTCATTCCACTTACCATGTATCTTCTATTCAAACAGCACTTACCATATATACACTAATACAGGAACATCACAATCCTCACTGTAAATTTAATCTACTTTAGATTTTCTGGCCACCACTACCAGGCTCACCAGTACCCACCAGCTGGCCTGGGTTTGGGAGAGATCCTCCCGCAGCAGCAGCAGCAGCAGCAGCAGCAGCAGCAGCAGCAGAGAAGCAGCTTGTTGTCCTTGCTCCTAGACTGAGGGTAAATACCAAGGCTGAAGGGTAACAAATGGTGGCAGCGGTGAAGAGAATAACACCACAAGTATTCAGAGCAAACCAGAATTATATATAAAGATCAAAGGGATTGGGGACAGCTTAAGCACTCAGTCACAGAGGTAACCTGATAGAGAGACTCAGGCAGAGTCTCTGGGAATACTGGTTATAGGACGTGACTGGTGGTGCTGCCTAGCAGGGGGATCTGTTGAGATCTGTGCTAGAGTGGGGAGAGAAACCATAAAAAAGGACAGTCCAGACTGGTGGAGTCCCTGGTGGTGCCTAGTGACAGGCAGTAACCACGAGCAGGTAGGAACCTGACAGGGAGAGCCAGGGAAGGGCGTCACAAGGATCAGCACACATGCACTGCAAGTTAAGCATTTCAACAGCTGCTTTTGCCACTCCTGCTCACTCCCAAGGGCTTGATTTTGGTGTGGGTGTGCGCATTCTGCTTGCCCCACCCTACCTCCTGTTCCTACTACAGCCTTGCAAATCATTACTATGAGAAGCAGCTTCTGCCAAGGGAGGCAAGAGGGTCCCTTGCCTCACTTCTCTTTTGCTGGCAGCTGCTATTGCTTTCCATTCCAGCAACTGGAGTGCCCTAAAAGGGCTTCCTTGTGCCCTTTGGGTTTGCTCGAGAGCTGGAAGTGTATGCATGCCTCTCCTTCTTGCTCAATACGGTGATCCTTCCCTCTTGGAGGAGGAGGAGAAAACCAGGCATGCAAAGAAGGGGGAAGCATCCGAGCCGGCTCTGAGGGGAAAGATCAAGATCGAGGCTTTGAGGGGGGAATATTGAGGTGGCAGCGGCAAAAGAAGGAGAAGTGCTGGGGTGGCAGGGATGGGCTCAGGCTGGTGAAGGGGCCCTGTGAGGCTCCTGGGCTCTCGACCAGGGCCCAACTTGGCCGCCCTTTAGAACCGGGCCTGCATTTAATCTAGCGTACTTGCTTCTGGCAAGAAGCATTTAAGTGCCCTCAGGCTAAGGAAGGCCATTGTAAGAAGAAAGGAGGCTAGTGTGATGGAGATGTTAAATGGAAGCACTCAGAATTAAACATGGATGCCCCTGAAAGTTGCAATTCTAGACAAACTTACTAAGGGACTAAGCCCCATAGAACTCAATAGGACTTCCTTCTGAGCAGAGCTTGGAAAAGTTACTTTCTTGAACTACAACTCCCATCAGCCCAATCCAGTGGCCATGCTGGCTGGGGCTGATGGGAGTTGTAGTTCAAAAAAGTAACTTTTTCAAGCTCTGCTTCTGAGTAGATATGGTATGGATTGTGCTGTTGGTAAAGCTTGACTAGGGATCCTCTGCAAAGATATCCATATCCAAGAAGGGTTGGCAACCCCCTGCTTGGAATGCCTTGCACCTGCCTTTTAACATGGCTGCTCCAAACTTCTTTACAGACTTGACACTTCACTTCAGAAAGAGGTTTGAGAAATGAATAAGAATTAAGAAGATTCTCTATCCTTTTCTGCCTACCCTGTGGGCTGCTATAAACTCACTTTGATAGTCAACCCAATTCCAGTTATTAATAATTGACAGAAAGAAAACACATATGATTTGGTCTACATTCATAGGGAGTAGCTTGGGAACAACAGCAGTTGCAGCCACACTTCCCAGTATGTGAATTCTCTTTTACCACTATTGGACAAGAAACAAACTGTCATGCAACCAACATGGTGCATCATCAGTAGGTTTAAGGGGGTTGAGCTGAGTGCATGGAACCACTGTTGTTGCCTCTATGGATGTAAGGGAGTAAGGTTAAAGGTAAATGAAATGCAAATAGAAAAAGAAAAAGACAGTGATAATTTCCTAAATGCAATACCATACTAGCCACAACAAGATTCCTATGAGTAAGACAGAAAACTCAGCACCCCACGACGAGTCAGGATTCCATACCAAAAACCAAAACTAAAAAATCCTGACAACCAGTCAGCCATGATCACAGAAATCTCCATGCAGCACAACCTGACCCAGAGGCTGCAGTTGGTGCAGAATGCTGTGGCATGATTGCTGACATGGGTGAGACCCAATCAGCACATAATACCTCTGCTCCAAAATCTGCACTGGTTGCTGATTTGCTACCAGGTGAAGTTCAAGTGTTCTACATAGTACTTGTTCTGTTCTTGTAAGAAATCTAGTGTGGCAGCACCTAAGCTTTGGAACTCCTTGCCTATTGACATTAGGCAGACGCTTTCACCTGCTAAAAACATTTTTGTTTAGGCAAGCCTACTGAGGCATGTAGAACCTATTTTTAATCTGTTTTGAACTCATTGTTGGTTTTATTATTGTGAATGTTTTAAATACCTGTCTTTAACTGTTTCTGCCAATAATTTTATTGTTTTAATTATTTCTGTAAACTACTTTGAGTTTTTTTACAATAAAGTGGTATATAAATGTTGTAAATAAAATACATAAATAAGTTTGATTTCAATCGTTCATTTAGTTTTCTTCTCAATTTTTATGAAGTTTGTCTAATCAAGTGATTAACGGAGAGAGAATATGAGGGTGGGAGAAGGAGTGCAGAGGTGTTCATGGAAGTGTTTTAAGCTTCTCTATAGCAGGCAAAAGCATCATGACATCACCTTTAATAAAGGGTGCTATGTTGAAGGAACCACGTAGTTTTAAGATTGAGGCATACAGGATGTAGACAGAAGGTTTGAGTTACGTAGAAAAAACATGAAAAGGATAAAGAGTCAGTGACTATTGGTGGTAGTTAAGGAATGTCTTGGGCAAATTAGTTGATTGACTCATGGGAGGGGGAGGGAAAGGAATAATTTCTGTGTTATTTCCTTAAAGCTCCCTATCCTGTTGATGATATTGGGCATATTAGGAGCACATGCAGAATGGAAGGCAGGCATCCTGGAGAATACTGGCATACAGCCCATCCCCATAAATGCTTGGATCTGTTATCAGGATCCAGAGGTGGGGATGGTCTGTCGATTTCCAGGGTTACTAAGTAATGCTTCCAGGAGACAACACTTGGAAAAAGATGTCCTCCATCACCTACCTGTCTTACAGAGCGCAGCTTGTGAGGAGACAAGATTAATTAGGTGCATCCATGGTACCCAGAAGGAGCAAGTTCATTTTTGCCATGATTGTTAAGTGGACACCAAGATTTCTTGCACCCCACGATTCAGTGAAATGTCCCAAGGCAGCAACATGATTCATGAAGAAGTTTGCAACATTTTATTGATTTCTATGGTCACTTGGGGGGAGGGATCACTATTGCACTTTCAGATTTTTATGGCAAGTGCCAAGAAAAGAAGACCCACCGATAAACTGGCTCTTGTCCTGATTTCATCAACAGGGCAAGAATATCCCAGAACTATAACAAACTGGAAGTGGTTCAATGGATTTCTGGATGTAACAAAAATACACACTGTCAGTCCTCCAGACTGGATAATTCCTGTCCAGGAAAAGTACTGCCATTATGGACAACATCATATTCCTTTTAGGTCAATAGGTTATGTTTCTGTTATTGAAAAATATAGCACCCCAGGGTTTTATAGGTTGGAAATAGGTTTATCATTTTAAAAAATCATAACAATTAATCCCCTTATCAAGAAAGTAAAGGAGTTAAAACATCTGGAAAAAACCCTTATAGGATCTCACGTGATAAAATTAAATCACCCTCAGCAACTATTGATAAAATCCGGGAGGTTGTAGTCTCGTTGGAGAAATTAAATATTGCAAAGGAATTCCCAGTCTGTGCCTCCTATTTAGAAATTAGTAAAAGGGGATGGGACAATTGGGTTAGATTATGGGAGGGGTAGAATGGAAGGAGAAAGAAGCAGGATGTATCAGGGTGGTTGGGTACTGAAGCTGCCTTTTTGGATGCCATCATTATTGAAATATTAGCCAACAAATTACATTATACCACTGAAGAAATAAGTAAAATGACAGAATCTATCATCAGAGCTCTGGAAAAGACTACTGAAACTCCCAAAATCTTAGCAAGTTTACTTCCAATGTGGGAACAGAGAACTGAAAAAGATAATTATGCCATTGTAAATAACACACAGTCCTTACAACAGAATATTTCCTTGGCTGTTACATGTACCCAAATGCAGAATTGGGCACATACAGTGGCTTTGGAACTTATCCACATGACAGGTAGTGGGCTTATACCCAGGGAAATTAGATCCCTAATTCGAAATCAGGTTTCCAAGGTGGAAAGAAAATTGGAAGACTAGTGGAGCCTAGTCAATCCCACATATGATAGGCAAAATCATGCACTAAGATTGCTTATTGTAATGATAGAAGTGGCTGAAATCATTACTGTTTATCCTGTCATTCCCTTGGGCATCACTGTAGATCAAGATTTAGTTCTTTATGCCCAGGAATTTCACCAGTGGGCTATAGTTAAGCATACAGGATAGGTAACAATTAATGTTAAAGGATGTCAACATCATAAGGATTTAGGATTTCTTTGCGAAGTTGATAGCTTGGATCCCATCAAGATTGCTTTTCTCTCTGAATAATTAATGTTTCTTATTGCTTTTTCATACTCAAGAAATGAATCAAGTTCAACTATTGTATATTCTGGACATGGGCGTGTGTGCCTTAGAACGTTTTGTGATTATATAGCTATTGGTAAGCTATTGGAAACAAGCAAGAGGAGCTTGAAGTCTTAGTGCATCAAGGCAAATATGACTTCATAGGGATAACAGAGACTTGGTGGGATGACTCCCATGACTGGAATATAGCCATTCAAGGATATAAACTCTACAGAAAGAATAGAAGCAACAGAAAAGGAGGGGGAGTAGCGTTATACGTCAAAGACAAATACACCTCTATGGAAATCCAAGAGAGCGAACAAAGGGGTCCGGTAGATACCATTTGGGTAAAAATAAATGGAGAAACAAATAAAACCGACATGGTAGTAGGTGTCTACTACAGACCCCCTGGCCAAGAAGAGGTGGTAGACGAGGCCTTTCTCAAACAAATCTCTGAAATCTCAAGGAGGCAAGAAGTAGTAGTGATGGGGGACTTCAACTACCCGGATATCTGCTGGGAGACAAACACTGCGAAGCACAAAGCCTCCAACAAATTCCTGATGGGCCTTGCTGATAATTTCCTCTTTCAAAAAGTAGAAGAAGGAACAAGGGGATTGGCAATCCTGGACCTGATCTTAACTAACAGGGACAAATTGGTCACGGGAATTAAAGCGGTCGGTACCTTGGGGGAAAGTGACCACGTAATGCTGGAATTCGTCATTCTGGGGAAAGCCAAAGAAGAATATAGTCAAATATGGACCTTGGATTTCAGGAAAGCCGATTTTAGCAAGCTCAGGGAAAGGATGGGTAGGATCCCGTGGCTAGATAGACTAAAGAAAAAAGGAGCCCAAGAAGCGTGGGAGTTCATGAAGAACGTATTACAAAAAGCGCAATCGCAAACAATTCCAAAGAGGAAGAAAAATGGAAGACATTGGAAAAAGCCAATGTGGCTACATGGAAGACTGGTGGAGGAGGTAAAAGTAAAAAAGAGCATGTATAAAGAATGGAAGGAAGGACGCATCACCAAGGAAGAGTACCGATGAGTGGCTTGGGCTTGCACGAATAGCGTAAGGAAAGCTAAAACCCAGAATGAGCTGAGGCTGGCGAGGAAAGCGAGGAACAACAAAAAGGGGGTTTTCAGATATGTTCGAAGCAAGAGAAAGACCAAGGAAACGGTGGGACTGCTGCTCAATGAGGATGGCAAAATGTTGACAGATAACAAGGAAAAGGCAGAACTGCTCAACACCTATTTTGCCTCCGTTTTCTCCCAAAAAGGGAACAGTGTGCAACCTTGCATCGGTAGCAATCTCAGGAAGGGGTCGGGATTGCAGTTCAAGATTGATAAGGAGATAGTCAGGAAATACCTAGTTAACCTAAATGAGTTCAAATCTCCAGGGCCTGATGAACCGCATCCCAGAGAATTGAAGGAACTTGCTGATGTACTCTCGGAACCTCTTGCCATCATCTTTGAGAAATCCTGGAGAACGGGAGAGGTGCCGGAGGATTGGAGACGGGCAAACGTCGTCCCGCTCTTTAAAAAGGGTAAAAAAGATCTGGGGAATTACAGGCCGGTCAGTCTGACTTCAATACCGGGAAAGATATTAGAACAGATAATAAAAGAGTCCATTGGCAACTATCTAGATGACAATGCTGTGATTAGTAGGAGCCAGCATGGGTTGGTCAAGAAAAAATCCTGTCAAACTAATCGCATCTCTTTTTTTGATCGGGTCACTAGCTTAGTAGATGGTGGAAATGCTGTAGATGTCATCTATCTAGATTTCAGCAAAGCGTTTGACAAAGTCCCCCACGACCTTTTGATTAGCAAACTGGTCAAATGCGGACTAGATGGAAATACTGTCAGGTGGATTCACAACTGGTTGGAAAACCATACTCAAAGAGTGGTTGTCGGTGGCTCTGCTTGGGACTGGAAGGAGGTTTCGAGTGGAGTGCCACAGGGTTCTGTCCTGGGGCTGATACTCTTCAACATTTTTATCAATGACTTAGATGACAGGGTGGAGGGAAGCATTATGAAGTTTGCGGATGATACAAAACTGGGAGGGATAGCTAACACAATGGAAGACAGGAATAAAATCCAAAGGGACCTGGATAGACTAGGAAATTGGGCTGAAATTAATAAAATGAAATTCAATAAAGACAAATGCAAGATTCTGCATTTAGGCCACAAAAACAAAATGCACAGGTACAGGATGGGAAATACCCAGCTTAGCAGTAGTGTGTGTGAGAAGGACCTTGGAATTGTAGTGGATCGCAAGTTGAACATGACCCAGCAGTGTGATGCTGTGGCAAAAAAGGCAAACGCGGTTTTGGGCTGCATAAACAGAGCTATAGTTTCCAGGTCGAGGGAAGTAATAGTCCCACTATATTCTGCATTAGTCAGGCCTCATCTGGAACACTGCGTTCAGTTCTGGGCGCCTCATTTTAAGAAAGATATAGACAAGTTGGAGCGAGTTCAGAAGAGCGTGACGAGGATGATAGCCGGTATGGAGAACAAGTTTTATGAGGAAATGTTGAAGGAACTTGGCATGTTCAGTCTGGTGAAGAGAAGGCTGAGGGGTGACATGATTGCACTCTTTAAGTACCTGAAGGGCTGTCACATAGAGGAGGGTACAGATTTGTTCTCTGCTGCCCCAGAGGGTAGGACTAGGTCTAATGGTCTTAAGTTGCAGGAGCGTAGATTCAGATTGGACATTAGAAGGAACCTCTTGATAGTAAGGGCAGTTCGGCAATGGAACCACCTAGGGAGGTGGTGGGATCCCCTTCCCTGGATGTCTTCAAGCAGAGGCTGGACAGCTATCTGTGGGAGATGCTCTAGCTGTGGATTTCCTGCTGTGAGCAGGGGGTTGGACTCGATGGCTTACAAGGCCCCTTCCAACTCTATGATTCTATGATTCTATAATATACGGCCTATGCTAAGATATATTAATAGATGCTTTTGTGGTATTGAGGAAATAGTAGGATGTGATTTTTCATTTAAGGTCCCAGTATGGACCATTCAGAGCATATTATTTAATCCAAATTTGTTTCAAAACCTCTGACCCATTGCATTAGGCTACGGCCTAGCTGATCTCCAACAGTTACTTTCCCATCTTATGTTACAGAAACAATTAGAAGCAGTGAAACACTTGGGACAGCAAGCCACACTCCAGATAACACATGAACACCATGCCATCACTGACATAACAGCCAAGATTAAACAGATAGGGTCACACAGGTGGTCGGATGGACTGCTCGGTTGGAGTGAAGGAGCAAAAGGAAGTTTATCCCTTTTAATACACCCCATTGTGGTGATCTTAATGTTTCAAATTACTCTGGTCATCATCTTAATGGCTCTTGTAAGATGGACCCTGTCCCAAAGGGCACAGTTACACCAGATGGAAGTAAGCATGAGAGTCCAAGGGTAACACAGTGAAGTCTGAAGTGTGAAAAGACATCTGTATAAGTATATTCAGATGTTTTTCAATGGGGGGAGTTGTTGTGACTGCTTGACTAACAAACCTCAGTTTGGTTCAAGTGGAATCAAGGAGGTGCAAGGCCCTGGAGCATTCTGGACTATAATTCCCACCCCACACCCCTGTTGTGTGACTCATTGTGCATTCCTGAGATACTGTGTAAAGGACAACGTGGCCATCCTGTGAGCAACAAAAATAACCAAGAGAAACTGAAATAAATGTTATCTTCTTCCTTGGCAGACTTCCCTCAAGCCCAGCAGAACTATCCCATTGTTCAAAGAAAGCATTAGAAGAAATCACTGAGTTTCTCAGGGTCAGCAAGAAACATGCACGCACGCACACACATACACACAAAATCACCTCATACCTGGACTCCTCCTTTTTCAGGGGAGTTGGACGAGAAAAAGTGTCTTTAAAAAGCAAGGCTTGAGACCCAGGAAGGGAGGGGTAATGGCGATCTGAGCTCTAACACGTGTAACTACACTCTCAAAGAACTCAATGAAGGACTGCAGAAACAAGAATAGGCAGGGATTCTGTGTCTTGGCACAAGACTTGAGGCAAACAGATTCCTTCCTGTTTTGGGGCTAGAGCTCCTTCACATCACTTCAGCTGCATTCCACTGCCCACTCCTGGGCCTAGGCTAGGTAATCACTCCTACCTGTCACTCCTTATAGTAATAGGGTCGTTTGATCTCTTTAGTTTAAAGTTATGAATGGGTTAGGATATTAATGATTAAAGCTGCCATGTACCCAATATTTATTTATTATTTATATTTATTTATTTCATTTCTAGACCGCCCATAGCTAATAGCTCTCTGGGCGGTGTACAAAACGAGATTAAAATACAATATAGAATAAAATCAGTAACAGAAAGGAACACATCAAACTAAAACATTAAACATAAAACATTGAACATTAAAATGCCTGGGAGTACAGCCAGGTCTTAACCTGGCGCCTAAAAGAAAGAACTGTAGGTGCCAGGCGTATTTCCTCCGGTAAGCTGTTCCATAATTCGGGGGCCACCACAGAAAAGGCCCTAGTTCTAGTAACAGTCCTCTGGGCAGCCTGGTGAGTTGGTACCCGGAGGAGGGCCTTAGATACTGAACTAAGTGAGCAGGTAGGTTCATAGCGGGAGAGGCGTTCCACAAGGTATTGCGGTCCCACACCATGTAAGGCTTTATAGGTCAACACCAGCACCTTGAATCTAGCTCGGAAACAAATGGGTAGCCAGTGCAAGCGAGCCAGGACAGGTGTTTTATGCGCAGACCGATTGGTCCTTGTCAACAGCCTGGCTGCCGCATTTTGCACTAGCTGAAGTTTCCGAACAGTTTTCAAGGGCAGCCCTACGTAGAGTGCATTACAGTAATCCAATCTAGAAGTTACCAGAGCGTGGACAACAGAGGCGAGATCATCACTGTCCAGATAGGGGCGTAGTTGGGCGACTAAGTGAAGGTGGTAAAACGCATTCCGTGCCACCGAGGCCACTTGAGCCTCGAGCGACAATAATTTTGTAATGCTATTCTTCTCTCAATAAAAGAAAGCTTTGCTTTAATCTGGTTTGGGCCTGCATTTCTTGGGTTATATATGCACCATTTAGGCACATTTCAGGGCAAAGCGCTTGTTTTATCCCTAGCAAAAGATCCCCCTCCTCTCAAGGAGGTGTGTTTCATGGGACATGTGGGTGGCCAGTTCACAAACTCAGGTTCCCATGGACATGTGTCATAACAGGTCTCTTTCCACTTTTGAGAACAAAGGAATCTGCCTTATACCAACTCAGGACATTTGGTACCACCTAGCTCAGTACTGATGACACGGATTAGCATTGGCTCTCCAGGATTTCAGGCAACAGTCTTTTCCAGAGATTGAATTTTGGACCTTTGCATGCAAAGCATATGCCCTACCACTGAGCTACAGCCCTTCCCCTGTGTAAAAAAGTATCTTTTAAAATTGTTTTAAATTCACTAATGAATGCACAGCATACCTAGGGCAGATCCACACACATTCAACACACATTTGAAGCACATGACTTCCACCACAGAATCATGGGAGCTGTAATTTGTTAAGGATGGTGGGAACTATAACTATGAGGGGGAAGATTATTTGGGGAAAGTCATGTGCTTTACATGCAAGTTGGGTGTTCTTTAAATGTATTATGTGGATCTGCATTACTTCATAATCTTTGCCTGCATTTTAATTAATTTTCACATTGGGAAGGTTTACAAACACTGCCCTCTTCAAGTACTATATGAATGGGATGGATAGCAGCAGCAGGAGAGTGAACTTCAAACCTCAAGCCAAATCTGAGCTCTAAAAGCCCCAAAAAGCCACTTTAGACACATAAACTGGTTGGGAAAAGGCAACTGTGGCAATGAAGATCCCGCCCAGAGTATTGCCACAGAAGCAATTAAAAAGAGCCTTTGCCAAGGGGACCACACACACACACATCAATAACCCATAATTACATAGTGTGAGTATGAGAAGAAAATAACATACAAGTGCTGCTCTGTGCACTAAACCTGAATTCTTAAAATAGGTGTCCTTTCACCAAATCTCTCCCAGCTATCAAAGAGACCGATGTGTTTTCAGACATAAATTGTATGTACTCTGCAGGCCATGCGCTGTGACTTAAAATAAACAGCAGCTAACTGTCACAATTCATCATGAACTTGGATGATGGGTCTTACTAATGTTAGTAATTGTCTATATAGTAAAAATGCTACTGATGATTGAGATGGCAGTAGTTAGTATAAAGGACAGATAAGTAAGTAGTACATAGGAAATGTCCAGGTTATATTTCGAAGAGGAAAAGAACCCTTTCTCTTTCCTTAAATTGCCCTCTACATATCTGCCAGAATTAAATACTTTTTAATGTTCGCATTGTTGCAGTAAAATTTTTCCTAATATTGCCTGACATTGGTAATCTATGAATGGTTCAGGAAAGTATGGGATGCAGTAAAATTGGCAAAGTTTACTTACTAGGTTAAACTGAGCCACTGTGTAAACAAAAAAGACCTCATGTTTATAATCCTGTGAGAAGGGAGCAGAGCTCCATTCGCTGTCGCTGCTGTCATGTCTCCTGCTGGCCCCACCCTGGGGTGCTGACAGCATGAGATTGGCAGTGGAGGTGACCGTGGGGCGGGTCCAGGCAGCATGGCACCTGCTCTCCAATTGTAATTGTGTGGTTTTTAATGCTTGAGCAGGGCTGAATTGTTTCAATCATCAGACGTGCTTCGTTCTAGGAACAGCCAGAGGAGATGCACAATAATGAACAGACAAGGGGCATGAAGGGAAAGGATTAAGCAGCTTCTCTGAATTGCCAGCCCATTGCTCCTGATTTCAGAGTTCTGTGGTTGCTTTTGCTTTAAAGAACAAAATCCTAGACTTCACATTGTCATGAGGAAGAACTGTGGAACTGCCAGCAGCAGGTACTCTGGCCTTGACACCGTCATATCTGGTGCTTCCGTCCTGCCTCCAGTCCACTTAACCAAAGCCCAGCAGGTGGGATTTAAAAATAAATCCCCAAACCCAAAGAACCTGTGGGCTCTCTGGAGATAGACTCTGGTATTGCCTTTATTTGGGGGGGGGGTGGCTGCAGGATGGGATTGTACTATGTGTGCCAAAATGGACTTTCTCTTTGGTTTACAAACTCTAATCCCAGAACAGAAAGAAGATTGCTAATCAAAGTATACTGTATCAAAATGCAAGAACCCATTTTTCCCTTGGCATACATAGCTCTTTGTTTTTGGAAATATATTTTTCCTACAGATGACAAGTAAAGAGTCTCCACCTGTGAAGGTTGGCTGTGCCAGGGAGGCGACTGCAAAAGAGGCTCTTCTCTTCTTGCCAATGACAAGAAAGTGACTAAAAACAGCACCTTGTTGACTGGGGTAACAATGTAGATGAGAAGGAGTAGAGAAGCTGGGCTTTGCACACTGATTGGTACTCATAGGAAACAGGGAAAACATTTCTCTCTTTATGCTTGCTCTTATTAAATTATTAGTGATGATAACTGAAGCTTTCGGAATGTTTTAGAAAAGTGCATATTTTATTAAGAAAAGATATATAAAGATACCCCTACTCTCAATTCATCCTTTGGCTAAATGCCTTTCACTTTCTCTTCTTACTTCTGTTTCTGTATTGCTTGAACTCAATGCTTTTCCTCAGTACTTGGATTTACTTTGCTCATTACAGAGCCACGAGAGTGGCTGTATACTGCAGCCAGCATGGATTTTTCACCTTCCGCAATGTTAAATTGAAAATATCCCCCATGCCATTCTGCTGCTTCCCATAAGCTCATTTCAAAACAAAACCTTCCAAAACGTATTCGTCCTGAACTCAGAAACGCTTGCTTAACAACCCTCTCAAATTTCATGGCGATACACAAAACAGTCAGAGAGAATCGAGAGTTCAAAGTGTAAGAGAGAGAAAAAAACCCTTTTGAACTTTTTTTCTGTCAGAGTTCTCATAATTTGTTGAAAATAATAAAAGATCAGCCATGTTCACAGAATACCTGTAATCCTATTACTCACCTTGCCCCATACTTTGACCTTCCTCTTCTGTAGTTTAAAAGTTTAAAAAATGCCTGGCTGATCTCCTAGCAACTCTCAGCACCCTTCACCAACTACACTTCCCAGGATTGTTTGGTGGAAGCCATGACTGTCTAAAATTGTAAACCACCCAGAGAGCTTCGGCTATGGAGCGGTATATAAATACAATAAAAAAATGAAATGAAATGAAATAAAGGTCTGCTATGGATGTGGCTAGGGACAGCTTTGGTTTAAATTTGGGTGGGAGACTACATGTGCCTGCTGTAGCATAAAAAGGTGGGGGAAACCCCTGAAAAGCAATGATACTGTTCACAGTGGTTTCCTTTTGGAAAGGAAAGGGGCTTCCCCTCTGCCCAGTGCCCATCCATCCAATCTCCTCCCCTCCCCATCCCCTCCCTCCCTCTCCCCCAGGTCCGTTTCACCTATCCTAAGCATGATTATAGAGAGCCAGTGTGGTGTAATGGTCAGAGTGTTGAACTATAACATGGGAGACCAAGGTTTGAATCCCCACACAGCCATGAAGCACATTGGGTGACCTTGGGCCAGTCACTGCCTCTCAGCCTCAGAAGAAGGCAATGGTAAAACCATCTCTGAATATCACTTACCATGAAAACCCTATAGCCATAAGTCCATTTCCATTTCAAGTATGATTCCACAGGAGTAAATCCCACTGAACTCAACAAGCATGCAAATGATCAAACCTGCCCTCTTCTCCTACTCCCTCCCATCACCTCCCTTTTGCCCATTCCCTCCCCCTTCTTTCACACCTCCCCCTCCCCTTCCAATCCCCTCCTTCCCCCTCCCCTCCTTCTGCTCCTCTCTCCCCCTTCCTCCTTCCCTCTACTCTCCCCTCCCCCTCCTCCTCCGCCATGGTCAGTTTTACCTATCCTAGCCATGATTGCACAGGAGTAAATCCCACTGAACTCAATAAGCATGCAAATGATCAGACCTGCCTTTCTCCTCCTTTCCCTGTCCTCTCCCTTCCTCCCTCCTTCTTCCTTTCCTCCCCTCTTACTTCTTCTTTTTCCCCTGCCCACTCCAGCCCTCCCTTCTCATGGTCAGGTTTACCTATCTTAAGCATGATTGCATGGGAGAAAATCCCCCTGAACTCAATAAGCATGCAAATGATCAATCCATTCTCAGCAAACTTGCACAGGATCGCATTTCTTACCTCCCAGATTAAAAAGCAGAGAAATTCACTAATAGACAAAAAACCTTGCTGTTTAAGAATGTACCTATAGCCCACAGATATTTCTATCAAATTTTAAAAAGCAGGGAAATTGGGCAGCTATAGTGAATGCACTAGGGGAGCAGGAGACCTGACCTCCTCTCTGAGATATTGTACTGCCCTACAAATTTGTAAAAATACAAACACAATTTGGGTTGGTCTTTCACAGTCTAAACCACTTCCTGTGTAGTTTGGTAATTTGGTAACATATACCTCTGAGCATATGGTGAATGGTGGCAACACCTGCAATCAGCCCAAATAACAGAAACAAGATGTGCTGTGCTGATCTTGTTTTAGCAGGGAGGAAGCAACAATATTAAAACAGTTTATATAGTGCAGATAGACATGTTAAATGTTTGATTTACTTTGCAATTTTAGTGAAGTTTCCTATAGTTAATCATCAGAAACACTTTGCAGCTCTAAAAAAAAGCTCCAAAAACAATTGTGGTATAATGGCACTGACAATTCTGCAGAATAGTTTCCAGTGGACATGAGGAGTGTTTCAGGCTGCACAAGATAAAACACTGGGAGGTGAAATATATTCTAGCAAAATTCTCTGTGTGCTCTGTTTTTAATTGACCATGCCCACCTTTCCTTAAGTGGAGTAGTTTAAGCATAGCAAGCTAAAAACATGCATCTTGGGCAGCGCACTTTTTTTCTTTCAACAGCTAGAGTCATTGCTTAAGTAGCAACATATTGTAATCAGTCTGATGTTACATCAAACTGCAATTTCAGTTGCAATTGTTAATGCACTCAAAATAGAAATAGAGCATAACCTCCAGTTTGAAACAAAAAAGGCTATCTTCACCATCACATGACACTGACCAATAAAAAGGCTTTGAAATTAATAAATTTGACACAGATTTCTACGATGCATGATGAGAGAAATATAATTTTCTATGTTAGATTCTCTGTAGAAACAGTAGTAACACAGAAAAGAAGCAAAGAACACAAACAAACCTACAAAAATGTAATTCTCCACCTTTGCAGATGGCAGGTGTTGCCACCACTCAACCCAAATTGTGTTTGCATTTTGACAAATTTGTAGGGCAGTCCAATATCTCAGAGAGGAGGTCAGATCTCCTGCTCCCCTGGTGCATTCACTATAGCTGCCCAATTTCCCTGCTTTTTAAAGTTTGATAGAAATATCTGTGGGCTAGATGTGTGTTCTTAAACTGCAAGGTTTTTTGCCTATGAGTGAATATCGATTCTCGTTTCCAGGACTTCTATTTGAAAGGACAGCATTACTGTGTCTAGCTAATTTTCTTTGTCTGCCTGAAGCCAGTGATCTGTTTCTTTTTTCATTTATCATCTGTATTCGATACTATTGATCATTCATCTTTGTTTTCATAGTTCTCTTATCTTTCTAGCCACGCTAATTGTATTTCCATCAATGTTTTCCCCCCATCTTCTCTCTTTCTTTCTTGAGTAAGGTAGGCTTACCTCCTCAAAGTTCTGTTTTAAACCTCTTTGGTTTATTATTGCCCTTTATGGTCTCTTATTCGGATTTGTCCATTCTGAAGATATTTAGTTATTCACGTCTGTCTGTGATCAACATCTTTTGTTAATCCTCTATCTTGTCTCCTTATTATTTATTATTATTTCCTCATGGCTTTCTGCTCATTCTTTAAAACTAAGGCTGCATAGACACCATACATTTCAAGCACATGACAAAGAATCCTGGGAACTGTAGTTCAAAGGTGCTGGGAATTATAGCTCTGTGAGGAGTAAACTACAATTCCCAGGATTTGTTTGGGGGAAGTCACATGTTTATGCTTTAAATATATGGTGTGTACACAGCCTAATATGACAATCCTATGGTTCTGTCTAAGGTTTCTGCCTCTGTGTCAAGAGCTTACACATATAACTAGCTTGGATCTTCTGCTGCCCCAACAACATTAATAATAATAAAAATGATGATGATGATAGAAAAGAGAGCTAATTTAGCTTGGCCACTCCCACAGAGACCCCAGCAACAAGGGTGCAATCACCAATCTCAATTTTGTTTCCAACTATAGCATATGTTTCTAATACACAGAAGTACCAATCAGCAAGTGGCTTGAATATGATGCTTAACCCATACCATATCTTCCGTCACACACAAGGCACCAGCATGCTGCTGTAAAGAGTTCACACTACCCTATATACCATAATTCACTAGCTTAATTGGAAAGCAACATAAGCCTATAGCCAAGACCATCTGGGTTCCTTGCGGCAGGTGCTTAAATCTCTTGGCAGCTCAAATGCACACAGTGTTACAATGAATGTTTCCTCCAGGGACCAGGACAGGCAGCAGGGTATTTGTAGGAGTAGTGTCCCTTATGGTTCCAGCTTCACCTTAGAACCACCTTTACCTGTTGCATAATTGTTAGTCATGGAGCTTCCCAGGGTTCAGGAGCCTGCACAGAGCAGCTATGTTATCCACCCAATGGAGAAACAGCCAGGAGCATCCTGGTCACTGCTGCTGGCTAGAGGCTGGGCCTCCCTTGTGATCAGAATAGAATGGGGGGGATGGCTCCTTTGTCTGTGAAAGATGGGCCTGTGGAAACCCAGGGGAGACACAGACAGAGAGCAAGGAGCAAGGAGCATCCAGCACATTGTCCCTGAACCTGGATCCACATGCCTCAGTTCTCCCCTTTTTTCAGGTAATGCAGTGACTGTGAGTTTATGTTTTCCTTCCCCTTTGGGGGTTACAGTGGAACTCTGTGGTTTCAGTGACAGCTTGTTCTGATTTATCCATTGGAGCTGGGTTCCTGCAAGGCAAAAGTGCTCATGGATGCAGCAGTAGCAATGGTTGGAATGGATTGCATGGCAATGTCAAATGTCAACAGAGCTGTTATTTGTGCGTGAAGACAACTGCATCTTGTGTGTGAGAGACAGTGCTCTCTACTGTTGGGTCGGATGGAGGAGAGTGTTGGAGCGATGCAGTTCAGATCAGACATAGTACTTACATAAAGCACAGGGTTGGGGAGAGGATAGGCACTGAAAACTCTTGCAGCATTATAACCCCTTTCCTTGCTTACTTATGTGGGGTGCTCTGCCATGGCATCCCAGGAGCTGAGTTGAGTTTGGTGTTCAGTTTTTGTTTCTGGAGTCCTGAGGTGTTAGGGTTTTAGGCAGGAAAGTGTTAGCAATGTGCATGTTTCCAGGAGTGTTCTGAAGACTGGGTGTTTGTCACAAAGTACCTATCACCACAGTTCTCCCTTGTGAGCTCTAAATGTGCATGGCATGAGGCCAAAGAGATATACCTTTGTGCTGTACACCCTATAATAGGAGTTATGGTTTTCCTGTGTAAGGTATGTAAACTGGTGGTGGTAAGCTAAGGTAGTTGGGTTTACACCATATTTTATACTCTGTGAGTCAATGTGGGCAGGACAGTGGTCACTATGTAGGTGGCTATTTTTTTTACCCTTCCACTGAAGTCAACAGGATGGACATTTCTTGTGCGAGGTGCAAGACTAGAGTATAAATGTGCTTTCAGTGGGGATATGACTGTGGTATGGAAGAGAATAGATATGGTGCTTTTTAGTTATTCTGCTGGTATAATTTTGTTGGTGAAACAGCTCTGCCTGGCAGATCGAAAGTGTTCCATTAGCATGCCAATGGCATATCTTGAGTTCCACCAGCAGAGTGGGGCTTCCAGCAAATCCTATGGCCTCTCAGCTGATATAACTTAAATATTAGGATTGTGCCCAAAATAAACAAATCCTTGTCTGTGGAAATTTTTACCAGCTAATATTAAACTGATCATCTTTTTTTAAATGACTCACTGATTTTGGCCTTTCTTCTACAGTTTTTAGATGACGTTAACTATGATCATGTTTTTGCTTTCATTTTTATCTAGATTAGAACACAGGCCCCGCTAGGGAGGGCTGTCTATTTTTTCCCGTGGTTTGTACAGCATCTAGTGTTTTTAGGTACTTCACAAATAGTAGATATTATTTTATTATCATAACAATTATTAATACTTAGATCCTGGATCTTGTGCTGACCCTGATGCCATCACAGGCAGCAATGGGCCTGATTAGGGTGTGAGTGTCAAGGCTGTGCAAGTGATTGTGGCTATACTTTTCCATCAAGCCGCATTGCCCTGGCCGAGGTTTTGGATTAAACCCTAGATCTGACAGAGCACAATGGGACTTCCTTCTTTGTAAAAGCAATGAAGGTCCTTCTAGCACTTTGAAGACTGACAGATTTATTGTATCAGAAGTTTTGTGGCCCAGAGCTAGGGATGGGGGAGAAATCTGGTTTGCTTTGCATCTTATTGCAAAGCTGCCTAATTTGCACTTATTGAAACAATACCTGAATTGAAACACAAATTCGTACTTCTCTGAATTTTGTGATCCAGTTCTCCAGCCAGAAAATGTGCACAAAATCCATATGTTTATTACAGGAAAATGTGGATAAAATGCATATATTAATAATAGCATATAATACATTATATTATACAAAATGACTTGCACGAGGTGTATATTGGGAAATTCATGCTAAAATGCTGACAAATGTTTCTCAGGACTTTTTAAAAAAATCTCAAAATGATGGAGAAATGTAGAGAACTGAAGAGTGAGAAACTGAGAGAACTGAAACAGACAGATTTGTTCATCCTTCGCTAGAGCCCACATAAGCTTCACAAAATTCTATGCCACAATAAATCTGCTAGTCTTCAAGATGCCGCAAACCCTCTTTCTGCAACACAAGGGCTACCTCTCTTTAATTTATTTCATACTAAGGGCGCAATCCAACTCGTACTTACTCTGGGTTGAGAGGAGTTGGATATGGCAGACCCCCAGCACAGCTGGCAGGGTCCCAGCACTGTCAGGCTTTGCCAGCAGAAGCCCCTCACCTTGCCTCAGCTGTGGTAGAGCTGGGATCCTGCTGGTTCAGCAGGGTGTCCGCCAGGGAAGCCCAACGCGGCAGAAGGGGTGCTGGAGGAAGCCAGCAGAAGGCCATAAAAGGGTGTTCTGGGGACGTATCAGAGGAGGGGCCAGGGGGACTTATGCAACATCCAACTCTCGTTCTGCTCCTGCAGATCCCGATTTGCACCAAAGTTACACTGAGAAAAAGATTGGTCGAAGAAAATAATTAGAATGGAAGCACTTACTCACTGGTAAGGGTATTTGTGAGAGCCGGCTTGCTCTTCTTTGTTGCTGCACGCAGCCCCCAGCTGAGCTGATGTTCAGCCGACCCAGTGGCTTCTGAACAACAAATGGATGCTGCAGAGCTTCCTGATGGCTCCTCCTCTGCCAGCACCCCTTCCACTGGCTTCCTATGAGTTGGATTGTTCTGTAAGTATACTGAGAAATGCATCCTGAACTTTTCTTGAAGCAGACTTGGGTGTAGGGTTGCCAGGCTCAGGGCCTGAGACTGATGCTGTATCTTTAGGAGAAGAGAAAGTCAGCCAAGTGCCGGTGTTCTTGCAACACTGTAATGAGAAAAACCACAAGGTGGAATTCTCCCTTTCCTCTGCACAACTTTTAAAGATACAGAAGACCTCTTGGTTGCCAGGCCCAGCCTCCAAGAGGTCTTCTGTATCTTTCAAAGTTTTGCAGGGAGGAGGGAGGATTCCACCTTGTGGTTTTTCTCATTACAGAGTTGCAAGAACACCTGCACTTGGCTGACTTCCTCTTCTCCTAAAGATACAGCATCAGTCTCAGGGACTGAACCTGGCAACCCAACTTGGGTGGGGGGAGGGTTTCAAATGTTTAGGCAGAATTGCAAAAACCATCCCACTCTTCTCTGGAATCTTAAGACAACTATTTGTTAACTCACTTTCCAAAAGTTAATGCTTATGACCAAATACTATTTTTGGATTGCCCAAAACTGTTTCAGTGAAGATAATAAAGCAGAAATTATACAGCTCAGAGCCAGTCATTGACCACAAGATTCCCTGCCCAAAAGCAATAGAACCCTGAATGAAATAAAGGTGTCATTTACCGAAAAACACACACGCTTATAATGATAATTATTATTAAAGGAAAGCATTCCTTATATGTCCCCCCAAACACTAAGATTTTTTGCTGTACCCTCACCCCATCTTCTCAATTACATTTAATTTCAGACTATTGTCCTATGGGTATGGTTGGTTCCTCAAGGGTTGTAATTTTGAACTAGCTCTCTAGCTCCACTTTAAAAATTATACCCTGCAAAGTTGAGATATAATTTGGCAAGATAGCTGATATTTTTTGAATTATGCCTATTTCATTGCTGTTACTGTTTGTACTATAAGTTTTTATAATTCAGTGTCATAAATCTGCAGTTACAACACTTTTCTTGATTACAAATATGAAGTCATGCTTTTTCCATCAACCAACAGCAGTCCTAATGGGATAATGTGAAGAAGTGCAGTATATATGTCTCTTTATATTCGTGCTTTCGAAAAATATTCTGTGACTATGAACATTCAAGGCCTTGTGCTATTGCAGCGTTGCAAGCCTGTGTAGCAGGAGTTCTTGGTGACTGGTTCTGAGGGGAGAGAGACAGAATCACTTTGATAAGTTATTAGGTGGGTCTTGGATCAGATAAATTCATTTTGATCGTTCTGGGTAACAGCAGACTCTGATTGCTTGGAGGTTCCAGTCAGTTGAGAGCTAACTATGTGAGGGATAGACAATTAAGATGAGTCAGTTGAGGGTTGAGATTTGACGGCCGAGATTTGACAGTTGAGGAGTTGGGGAAAGGGAAGCTGCATTGATAAGGACTGTGTGAGGAAAAAGACCAGAGAGAAAAGTTGAGGAAAATAGCTAAGGCCTGAATATTAATACCTATTGTGTTATTAATACTTGTCTGCCCTTTCTAGACCATCCCAGATTTCAACATCAAGATAAATATGGTCAATTCCATGGATGGGCATCTCATGGATTATGCACAGTGCATGACCTTTTTCATAGAGAAAGGCCCATCACATCCGAAAAGCTTGATACGGGTGTGCCTATTTTGTGGTTTAGAAAGTGAAAAGTATTCTGAAGGAAAGTGCCACACAGAGGATATATAACAAGAACTTTTCTATCACTAAAGACATGAAGAACAAGGCCCACAGCATGGTGCTGCTTGTAAGGCCCAACTGTAACTCTGAACTGAAACTAAACTGCCACAGCCCTGGGTAGACTCGGCAGTTCCTTGTATGCCAAGCCTGGAGGGCCAATACACAACATCCCTCCCCCCCAGCTCTCATAGTCCTGAAAATACTTGGGGCGAGCCCTGATGCAGGTTGATCGGCAACAGTTTTACATTGAAGCTGATAGCACATCACCAAGTTCCCCATTTGGCTCTGGTTCATGCTGGTCCACTTCAGGGTCCAGGCACAACTGCTCTTGTCCGGCATTAGGAACAGCCACTGGCTCATTTTCTCTTCCCACTTGAGTATTTCCAGCACCCTCAGAGAGAACTGATAGAGCTGGGCTTTGTCCTCTCATCTGGTCCACATGTTGATGTAACACATGGCCGTCTGGTGTTTGAGCCCTGTAGAACAATGGCCCCATGGCTTGGGTCACAGTGGCAGGAATCCATGTTTCACCAGCACTGTAGTTCCTGACATACACAGGGTAAGAACGTAAGAAGAGCCTGCTGGATCAGGCCAGTGGCCCATCTAGTCCAGCATCCTGTTCTCACAGTGGCCAACCAGGTGCCTGGGGGAAGCCCGCAAGCAGGACCCGAGTGCAAGAACACTCTCCCCTCCTGAGGCTTCCGGCAACTGGTTTTCAGAAGCATGCTGCCTCTGACTAGGGTGGCAGAGCACAGCCATCACAGCTAGTAGCCATTGATAGCCCTGTCCTCCATGAATTGGTCTAATCTTCTTTTAAAGCCATCCAAGCTGGTGGCCATGACTGCGTCTTGTGGGAGCAAATTCCATAGTTGAACTATGCGCTGAGTAAAGAAGTACTTCCTTTTGTCTGTCCTGAATCTTCCAACATTCAGCTTCTTTGAATGTCCACGAGTTCTAGTATTATGAGAGAGGGAGAAGAACTTTTCTCTATCCACTTTCTCAATGCCATGCATAATTTTATACACTTCTATCATGTCTCCTCTGACCCGCCTTTTCTCTAAACTAAAAAGCCCCAAATGCTGAAACCTTTCCTCATAAGGGAGTCGCTCCATCCCCTTGATCATTCTGGTTGCCCTCTTCTGAACCTTTTCCAACTCTATAATATCCTTTTTGAGATGAGGCGACCAGAACTGTACACAGTATTCCAAATGCGGCCGCACCATAGATTTATACAACGGCATTATGATATCGGCTGTTTTATTTTCAATACCTTTCCTAATTATCGCTAGCATGGAATTTGCCTTTTTCACAGCTGCCGCACACTGGGTCGACATTTTCATCGTGCTGTCCACTACAACCCCGAGGTCTCTCTCCTGGTCGGTCACCGCCAGTTCAGACCCCATGAGCGTATATGTGAAATTAAGATTTTTTGCTCCAATATGCATAATTTTACACTTGTTTATATTGAATTGCATTTGCCATTTTTCCGCCCATTCACTCAGTTTGGAGAGGTCTTTTTGGAGCTCTTCACAATCCCTTTTTGTTTTAACAACCCTGAACAATTTAGTGTCGTCAGCAAACTTGGCCACTTCACTGCTCACTCCTAATTCTAGGTCATTAATGAACAAGTTGAAAAGTACAGGTCCCAATACTGATCCTTGAGGGACTCCACTTTGTACAGCCCTCCATTGGGAGAACTGTCCGTTTATTCCTACTCTCTGCTTTCTGCTTCTTAACCAATTCCTTATCCACAAGAGGACCTCTCCTCTTATTCCATGACTGCTAAGCTTCCTCAGAAGTCTTTGGTGAGGTACCTTACGAATAGCTGCCGCCGGGATCACATCACACCAGTTTTGTTCGATCTACACTGGCTTCCAGTTGTCTTCCGGGCCCAATTCAAGGTGTTGGTATTAACCTTTAAATCCCTATATGGTCTCGGCCCAGTTTATCTTACGGAGCGCCTTCAACGCCACCAATTAAGCCGCCCGACAAGATCAGCCACACAGGGCCTTCTCTCAATCCCGCCAACAAAAACAGCTAGATTGGCGGGAACTAGAGAGAGGGCATTCTCAGTGCCCCCCACCCTTTGGAACTCCCTCCCACAAGATGTACGGCACGCCTCTTCCCTAAATGTATTCCGTAAAGCCTTAAAGAACTGGCTCTTTCAACAGGCCTTTGGGATTTCCGGGGAGGGTTAACTTTTATGACTGAATTGCCTCTTACCCTGTATTAGTATTGTTATCATCGCTGTACTGTTTTATATTGTATTATTGTATTTTATATTGTATTATTGTATTTTATCGTATTGTATTTTAACTGTTCACATGTACGTCGTCTAGAGTGGCCATCGGCCAGATAGGCGACACATAAATTAAATTTATTATTATTATTATTATTATTACCTTGTCAAACGCTTTTTGAAAGTCTAAGTACACTATGTCCACTGGATCACCTCTATCTATATGCTTGTTGACACTCTCAAAGAATTCTAATAGGTTACTGAGACAGGACTTTCCCTTGCAGAAGCCATGCTGGCTCTGCTTCAGCAAGGCTTGTTCTTCTATGTGCTTCGTTAATCTAGCTTTAATCATACTTTCTACCAGTTTTCCAGGGACAGAAGTTAAGCTAACTGGCCTGTAATTTCCGGGATCCCCTCTGGATCCCTTTTTGAAGATTGGCGTTACATTTGCCACTTTCCAGTCCTCAGGCATGGAGGAGGACCCGAGGGACAAGTTACATATTTTAGTTAGCAGATCAGCAATTTCACATTTATTTTATTTTATTTATTTATTTAATTCAATTTTTATACCGCCCATAGCAAAGCTCTCAGGGCGGTGTACAACAAATAAAAATATATCTTTACATTTCAATATTAAAAACCATCTAATTCTCAAATCAACAGTTAAACAAACAAACAAATAAAACATATAACTAACAAATACAACATTAAATACAAATACTGAAATACTAAAATGTTAAAAATGTTAAAAATATTAAAATGCCTGGGCAAAGAGGAAGGTTTTCATTTGAGTTCTTTGAGAACTCTCAGGTGGATGCCATCCGGGCCCGGTGATTTGTCAGTTTTTATATTGTCCATTAAGCCTAGAACTTCCTCTCTCGTTACCACTATTTATTTATTTATTAAATTTATTAGTCGCCCATCTGGCTGGTTGTCCAGCCACTCTGGGCAACGTACAAGATAAATATTTGTCTCAGTTCCTCAGAATCCCTTCCTGCAAATGTTAGTTCAGGTTCAGGGATCTGCCCTATATCTTCCACTGTGAAGACAGATGCAAAGAATTCATTTAGCTTCTCTGCAATCTCTTGATCGTTCTTTAGTACACCTTTGACTCCCTTATCATCCAAGGGTCCAATCGCCTCCCTAGATGGTCTCCTGCTTTGAATGTATTTATAGAATTTTTTGTTGTTGGTTTTTATGTTCTTAGCAATGTGCTCCTCAAATTCTTTTTTAGCATCCCTTATTGTCTTCTTGCATTTCTTTTGCCAGAGTTTGTGTTCTTTTTTATTTTCTTCATTCGGACAAGACTTCCATTTTCTGAAGGAAGACTTTTTGCCTCTAAGAGCTTCCTTGACTTTGCTCGTTAACCATGCTGGCATCTTCTTGGCCCTGGCGGTAACTTTTCTGATCTGCGGTATGCACTCCAGTTGAGCTTCTAATATAGTGTTTTTAAACAACTTCCAAGCATTTTCGAGTGATGTGACCCTCTGGACTTTGTTTTTCAGCTTTCTTTTTACCAATCCCCTAATTTTTGTGAAGTTTCCTCTTGTGAAGTCAAATGTGACCGTGTTGGATTTTCTTGGCAATTGGCCATTTTCATGTATGTTTAATTTAATAGCACTGTGGTCACTGCTCCCAATCGGTTCAACAACACTTACATCTCGCACCAGGTCCCGGTCCCCACTGAGGACTAAGTCCAGGGTTGCCGTCCCTCTGGTCGGTTCCATGACCAACTGGTCTAGGGAATAGTCATTTAGAATATCTAGAAACTTTGCTTCTTTGTCATGACTGGAACACATATGCGGCCAGTCTATGTCCGGGTAGTTGAAGTCACCCATTACTACCACATTTCCTAGTTTGGATGCTTCCTCAATTTCATATCTCATCTCCAGGTCTCCCTGAGGGTAACCTGAGGGTAACCTGGGGTGAACACCCATGCAGGTTCTTGAACTGCAATGAACTCCCTTGGTTGGTCCTTGGTCAAGTCAGAATGCATCCAATCAAGCAGAGTCATCAGTCATCTGTTCATTAACAACTCAGCTGGGTTCCTTCCAGTTGTGGCACAAGGTGTGATGTGTTGTGTCAGGAGAAAACTTGCAAGGCATTGGTCCCAGTCACCTTCTACAATCTGTTTCAATACATCCTTTGTTGTTCTGACCATCCTCTCAGCCTGGCCATTGGTTGCTAGATGAAAAGGGGCTGAAGTGACATGCCAAATTAGTCCATTATCCAGGGTCTGGAATTCCGCAGATGTGAACTGGGCCCCATTGTCTGAGACAATGGTGTTGGGCAACCCATGTGTTGTGAAAAGCCTGTGTAAGGTCTTGATAACAACACGGGACATCATTGACGATACAGGAACCACTTCTAACCATTTGAAGTATGAATCAACAACAATCAAGAAGGTTTGTCCCTGGAAGGGGCCTGCAAAGGTGATATGAAGCCATGACCATGGCAACTTTGTCGATTCCCATTGGTGCACTGGGGCATGTGGCGCTGGTCTTGAAACCTGATGCTTCTCACATCTCTTGATGCATTGTTCAGTCTTGCTGTCCATCTTGGGCTACCATGCATAGCTGCGCCCCAGAGCTTTTATTCGCACTATACCAGGGTGTCTGACATGTAGGGCCTCCAACACCCAATGTCTCAACACAGTAGGGATGACAACTCTATTTCCCCATAGGAGGCATCCCTTGTGCACTGATAGTTCATGTTGTTTGGATACAAATGACCTGAACTTCTCATCAAGCTTCCCTAATGGCCATCCCCTCCACACCTAGTTGAGAACATGGGCAAGAACTGGGTCCTTGGATGATGCAGTGGCAATATTCCCATCATGGAGGGGTGGTTCCGGTAATGACTCTAATAACAGCATGTCCAGTGGAGGGGTTTCATCAACCCCAGCAGAAGGAAGAGGGAGGTGGCTCCAAGCATCAGCATGCGCCAGGCCAATGTTGCAAGGTGTAATCGTACACATTCAGGAAAATGGCCCACTGCAACATGAGTGGAGATAATATTTGAGGCATCTGCTGGTTAGGGGCAAACAATCCCAATAATGGCTTGTGGTCAGTAGCAATAGTGAATGGCTGACTATAGACAATGGAATGTTTTTATACTAGCTACAATAGCCAAGGCCTCCTTATCAATTTGGGCATAATTCAGTTCTGTTGAAGACATTGTTCTGGAGTAGAAAGCAATAGGCACCTCATGAGAGTCCTCAAGGCTCAGGACAGCTCCAATACCATATGGAGATGCATCACACGTGATAATCAAGGGCTTCTGTTCATGATAGTGCACGAAGACACTGTCAGACAATAACAGGTGTTTTACAGCACAGAAAACCTCATCATGCCACACTGTCCACTGCCATACAGCATGCTTGTTAAGAAGGCAATGCAATGGTTCTGCCACTGTAGCCTTACGTTTCAAGAATCATAGAATCATAGAATCGTAGAGTTGGAAGGGGCCTTGTAGGCCATCGAGTCCAACCCCCTGCTCACAGCAGGAAATCCACAGCTAGAGCATCTCCCGCAGATAGCTGTCCAGCCTCTGCTTGAAGACATCCAGCGAAGGGAATCCCACCACCTCCCTAGGCAGTCGGTTCCATTGCCGAACTGCCCTTACTGTCAAGAAGTTCCTTCTAATGTCCAATCTGAATCTACGCTCCTGCGACTTAAAACCATTAGACCTAGTCCTACCCTCTGGGGCAGCAGAGAACAAATCTGTACCCTCCTCTATGTGACAGCCCTTCAGGTACTTAAAGAGTGCAATCATGTCACCCCTCAGCCTTCTCTTCACCTGACTGAACATGCCAAATTCCTTCAACCTTTCCTCATAAGACTTGTTCTATGTGTGATAGAAATTCAAGAAGCCCAAGAAAGCTTGGAATTCCTGTTTATTATGGGGCACTGGAGCTTCATGAATCACTTTAAATTTCGCCAGGGTATGTTGAATGCCAGTGGCATCAATACTGTAGCCAAGGAATTCAATTTGGGAAACACCAAATACACATTTCTCATGCTTGATCTGGGATCAGCAACAGCAAAATGGTGCAGTTCATCCCGCAACCGGGCTGCAAGTTTAGCAATGGAGTTGCTGGCAACCAAGACATCATCAAAATAGGGTATGGCAACTGGTACTCCTTTAAGAATGTCCTCCGTTATGCTCTGAAAAATTCCAGGGGCCACAGAAACACCAAACTTGAAGCATTTTACTCTGAATGCTCCACGATGAGTGGTGATAGTCTGAGCATGGGCAGTAGCATCATCCACAGACAGTTGCTGATAGGCTTGGGCCAGGTCAAACTTTGAAAATGATGCCAAAAGATGACTGACTGCTGGATTGGATATGGATGCTGATGCAGAGCTTTATTGATAGTACACTTGTAATCACCACAAATGTGGATGTTGCCATTGCCCTTCAATGGAGTGACAATGGGCGTCTACCATGTAGGGTGTGTCACTGGCTCCAAGATGCCTTGCCTGATGAGGCAATCAAGACCTCCTCTCTGAGATATTGTACTGCCCTACAAATTTGTCAAAATGGAAACACAATTTGAGTTGGTCTTTCACAGCCCAATCTACTTGCTGTGTAGCTTGGAAGAATTTGGTAACATGTGCCTCTGAGCATATGGTGAGTGGTGGCAATACCTATCTAAACTAACTAAACATATCTAAACTAGGGATGTGCTAGAATTCCACCCAATTCAGATTTGGGACCGAATTAATTCGCTTATTTGCTATCATTGCAGATTGGATTTTTATGTAGTGATTTTCTGTGGCTTTTCCCAGAAATTTTTTTTTAATCTGCATCTTAAATTTTAGTATTAATATTGATATTTTATTGAGATTTCCATCCATTTATTGATATTTCCTTTAAAAATATAGATATTAATATCAATATTTTTTCCAAGGGAAAACATGCAGATCAGTAAAAGCAGCAGATTGTGGACAAACGACAATGTCAAAAATAGCAGCCTGTTAGGTTGGTGGAATGTTTTTGATAGGGCTGTGGACATACCCCCGGATCCGATTTGTGGCTCCAATTTGTAAATACAGATCAGGGTCAATCTGATCTGTACAGATTTGGACCCAGTCTAACCTGATTTGGATCCAAATTAGGTTCACAATCCTGATATTAGAAATCTCTAGAAAACTTTGCATAACCAACACAGTCATAACTTTCTTGATTTTTTAACCTAGAGACATAAAATGTGGAGGCATAGTAGCTGCTATATAGTGGATTAAACCTGCCATGTTGCAAGTGGATAGTTCCAAGAGGTTTCATGCTAGCCACTTACAAAGTGTAAAATGTTTTAAAATTAAAACAGACATTACAGCTTTGTTTTCACATAGAGCCATGAAATTTGGTGACATAGCAGCCCCTACAGAGGGAGTTAACCCTGCCAAATTTCAGGTGGGTAGATCTAGGGGTTTTCATGCTAGCCACCTTTAAATTTTGCTTTTAAAAAAACATTTAAAAGACAGTGAGTGCTCAGCCATGCCAATTCTCATGCTCCTGGGTTTCCCCTGTTACTCTCTTCAAAATTCTGAAAAAAGTGAGTTTTTAAAAAAATTAGGTTTGTCATACTAGATAAGAGTGTTAGCATCAGGCAGCCACAGGCCGGCAACACCATGGAGGAAATATGCACATAAGGATATGACATTGAGACATGATTAGCTCCTATAGAGGAGAGTAACCCTGCCAAATATGAGGAGCATAGCTGCAGGGGAATTCATGCTAATCACCTTATTTCATTTTTTAAAAAGGCTGTGAGTGCTCCATCATACCATACCCCTGTGTTTCCCCTGTTGCTTCCTTCAAAATGTTGACAAAATTTGAGAGTTTTTGAAAATTAGGTTTGCTATACTAGACATGTGTAGCAGGCATGGGCTGGCAGCACCGCAGAGATAATGTACAAATAGGGGTGTGAAATTTGGGAACATGGTAGCCCCTAAAAAGGGGATTAACCCTGCCAAATTTCAGATGAGAACCTTCAGGGGTTTACATGCTAGCCACCTTTAAATTTTGCTTTTTCCAAGAAAACTTTTTTTACAAAAAGACCGTGATATAGAGGTAGATTGCCAAGAGCAGTAGTGAGTGAGGGGAAAATAAAAATACTATCTAATATTAATAATATTTACTGTGATTAGCAATTGGAAATCCTACTACTAGTACTACTAATATTACTACTAGTAGTATGAATAACAACAACAACAACAATAGTGTAACCACACAAGTTAGCTGCTTCTTTTTGTTTGTGGGTAGCAACTGGAAAACAACAACAACAACACTGAATTCAGAAAGCTGTGGCTAAATATGCCCACAAGGTTTAATAATAATCACTAACAAGCAAAAAACCTTGCGGTTTAAGAACACACCTATAGCAAATAGATATTTCTATCAGACTTTAAAAATCAGGGAAATTGGGCAGCTATAGTGAATGCACCAGGGGAGCAGGAGACCTGACCTCCTGTCTCAAATATTGAACTGCCTTACAAATTTGTAAAAATGTAAACACAATTTGGGTTGGTCTTCCACAGTCCAATTCACTTTCTGTGTAGCTTGGAAGAATTTGGTAGCATGTGCCTCTGAGCATTTGGTGAGTGGTGGCAACACCTGCAATCAGGACTACAATTCCGAAGATGAAGAATTACATTTTTGTATGTTGGTTGGTGTTCTTCTTGCTTTGCTTTTTACTGTGTCACTACTGTTTCTACAGAGCATCTATCCTAGAAAATTATATTTCTCTCAATATTCATCCTAGAAATCTGTGTCAAATTTATTTTTTTATTAATTTCAATGCCTTTTTATTGGTCAGTGTCATATGATGGTGAAGACAGCCTTTTGTGTTTCAAACTGGAGGTTATGTTCTATTTCTATTTTAGGTGCATTAACAGTTGAATCTGAAACTGCAGTTTGATGTAAAATCAGACTGATTTCATTACGTTGCTTCTTAAGCAATGACTCTAGCTGTTGGAAAAAACAAACTTGGCCTGGCCAAGATGCATGTGTTCAGCCTGCTATGCTTAAACCACCCAATTTAAGGAAGGGTGGGCATGGTCAATTAAAAACATAGAGCACACTGTGAAATTTGCTAGAATACATTTAATCTCCCATTGTTTTATCTTGTGTAAACTGAGACACTCTTCATGTCCACTGGAGGCTATTCTGCAGAATAGTCAGTGCCATTATTCCACAATTGTTTTTGGAGGGTTTTTTAGTGTAAATTATGTAAAGTGTTGCTCAAAGCTTGGAAGTAATTAGTTACAAAAATGAATTACTTGCAATTCATTACTTTTTTGAGGAATGACTGGGTAATTACTTTACATTTTGATTGAACGAGAGATAATTTTATTACTGTTTAGGAGTAATTGTAATGTTTCCAGCATTACATTTGGGCATTACTGGGGGGAGGGGGAGCAGGGGAAGGTTTCTGCTCCTCTGATTTGTGGATGAAAATCATGTGCCTCAAACTGGGCTTCTGTGCAGCATCACTCTTCCCTCGTGCTCCATGGGTGGGTAGGAGGTGACAAGGAAGGAAGTGGAGAGCGAGACGGGGGTGGAGTGGAGAAAACTATGGAATGGTCTCCCCGAGGAGGTGCGCCTGGCGCCGACACTATCATCTTTTCGGCGCAGGTTAAAACCTTTCTCTTCTCTGAGGCATTTTAATTCCTGTTAATTGTAAATTATTATATTTTGATTTTAGACTGTACAGTTTTGTGTACAGTTTTGTGTTATTTTTATTGTATTTTTAATGTTCACCGCCCAGAGAGCTGTTGCTAGTCGGGCGGTATATAAGCTTAATTAATTAATTAAATAAATAAATAAAACAATTGTTTTAAAAAATGGACGGTGGTGGAGAAGAGTGGAGTGGAGGGAGAAAGGAGCTGAAGGGCAAGAACATGGATAAAGGAGGAGAAGGAGGCAGCAACAGAATGGAGATAAAGAACTGTGAAGGTGAAAGGTGGCAGCCTCTGCCGCCCTCCATAGCTACTTTGCTGCATTTGCAGTGTTTTTTTTTTAATCTCAGGGGAAAATGTTTGCTTGGGTGGGGGTCCCTTAGTTGGTGGCAGGGCAGGGTCTGGGAGGTGGTTAAGTGAGAGATTATGCTTGCTGTCTGAGAATGTGTGTGTGTGGGAATTGCACATGGTTTGGCGTGCAAAGTTCTGAACGGTGGCCTCTGTCTTCCTTCCCACCTTCCTTATCAGCAGAGAGACCACCACTGCTATTTTAAGGATTAAAAAGAATATACTCTCTCGCTGTGTTTATTTTTAGTGTTGTTTTAGGTGACTTAGGTGTGCAGCAGCCACAACCAGCACCTTGTAGGCACTCTAGTTTTTTTAAAGTAACTTAAGTGTAATTATAGTGATTACTTTTGAGTAACTGTAAAGCAATCAATTCCTTTCAGAACAATTGTAATTATAATGGTAATTTATTCCTTTTTGGAGTCATGTAATAGTAATTTATTCCTTTTTAAAAGTAATCTTCCAAGCTCTGGTGTTGCTGTACTTCACATATTCATAGAAACAGAAACAAAAGAAAATGCTTCACTAAAATTGCAAAGTAAATCAAACATATTTTAAAGTGACTATCTAAACTATATCATCTGTCTTAATATTGTTGCTTCCTCCCTGCTAACACAAGATCAGCACAGCATATGTTTCTGTTATTTGGGCTGATTGCAGATGTTGCAAGCACTCACCATATGCTCAGAGGCACATGTTACCAAATTCTTCCAAGCTAGAAAGAGAAAGAGGGAAGGAAAGGAGAGAAGGGGAGGAGAAAGGCAGGTCTGATCATTTGCATGCTTATTGAGTTCAATGGGATTTACTCCTGTGCAAACAGGGCTAGGATAGGTGAGACTGACCACAGGGGAGGAGGAGAAGGGGGGAAGTGAGAGGAGAGGGAAGAAAGGAGGGGGAGGGGATAGGAAGGGGGAGGCGTGGGAGGGACAAAGGACGAAGGGAGGGAAGGGGCAAGAATGAGATGATAGAAGGGAGGAGGGGAGGGGAGGTTTGATCATATGCATGCTTTTTGAGTTCAGTGGGATTTACTCCTGTACGATCATGCTTAGGATAGGTGAAACTGCCCTGGAGGAAGGGCAGGGAGGGAGAGGAGGGGGAAGGGGAGAGAAGGGGAGAAAGGATAGGGGTAGGGAGGAAGGGGGAGGGGAGAAGGAAGGGGTGGGTGGTCACCGGGCAGAGGGAAAGCTCCTTTTCTTTCTAAAAGGAAAACATTGTGAACAGTATCATTGCTTTTCAGCGTTTCCCCCACCTTTTTATTCTACAGCAGGCACATGTAGCCTCCCACCCAAATTTAAACCAAAGCTGTCCCTGGCCACATCCACACCAGGCCTTTATTTCATTTTAGATAGTCATGGCCTCCGCCAAAGAATCTTGGGACGTGTAGTTGGTGAAGGGTGCTGAGAGTTGTTACGAGATGCCCTACTCCCCTCACAGAGTACAATCCCCAGAAGAGGGGCTTACTGTTAAACCACTCTGGCCACTGAAGCTCTGCCAGGGGAATAGGAATCTCCAACTAACTCTCAGCATCCTTCACAAGCTACACTTCCCAGGATTCTTTGGGGGACGCCATGACTGTCTAAAGTGAAATAAAGGTCTGGCATGGGTGTGGCCACCTGTTTAGCCAAACCAAACAGCTGTGAGTCTGGCTTTTAGAACACTGACAGTTGGTTCTTACTGAGCGTGCCCATGCTTATCATTGACTTCAATATTATATTTCTTAAATTAATTAAAAATCAGCCATGCATTTTTTAAAACTTTTTAACTGCGGAAGAGGAAGGTCAGAGTATGCGGCAAGGTCAGTAATAGGATTACAGGTACTCTGTGAATATCTGATTTTTAATCAATTTCAACAACTTATGAGACAACTGACAAAAGAAAGTCCAACAGGGGTCTGGATTTCCCCCCCTCTTGTTTTACACTCTCTGTGTGTTTTGCTTATTGCCATGAAACCTTAGAGGGTTGTTAAGCAAGCATTTCTGAGTTCAGGACTATACATTTTGTAACATTTTGTTTTGAAATGTGCTTATGGGAAGCAGCAGAATGGAGTGAGGGGATTTTCAATTTAACATTGTGGAATGTGATAAATCCATGCAAAAGGGCATCAGGTGGGGTTTGACATTCCAGAGCCTCTGCTTTGGACTCCAGAGACAGGCTCCTTCAACTGTCTAGAAAGCTCCTAGAATTGTAGATGCAAACTAGATAGAACAGTAGCACTTGTAGGATGAGTTAGACATCCTGTTCTTGATTGATAACCTGGGGGATTAGCCTTCCTGAATGGGGTTCCTTCCAGATGAGTCATCCTTGATTATCTGCCCAATGTATCACTTACCAGAACCTTCCTAGATTCTACCCAATCTCCTTGCATTCCCTTGTTTTGGCTCCTGGTCATTGATCATTGTGCCAACATACCTTGACACACTTTTGGATCCCCTACAAGTCTATTTAAGAGCAGGTTTTAACTTAGTAGAGTCTCTCTGGTGCACTATCTCAGCCTCTCTTCTGAACATCTTAAACATCTGGAGCCTCTGGTTCTTCCTCTCCACAAGGAACATCTTTAAACCCATTGCTGCACTTCAGACCTAAGGCTTGGTGAACGAACTATGCCTAACATACTGCTCTCCCTGCTGCACAATGACAGAATCAGTCTCTATTGTCTTTTCAGCACCTGTTGAAGAATTTCCTCTTTCAACAAGTCTTCTGAGTGGAGATTTTTATCCAGTCTGTAGTGGACCTGAATTTTTTTTATATTGTTGATGTTTTCATTGCTACATCACTTCTCATAAAACATCCCAAAGTAATTCATAAATGAAATAAACAATAATCCCATCATGCAACATGACAGTAATTTGCCCACGTGACTTGCTGTCACACATCTGGGAAGGGAGATATTGCAGGAAAGTGTTGGATATTTGCACTCTGCACACTATCTGTATGATCTGGATATAAGCCAAAATTGGTTATAGTTATGAAATACAAACTTGGCTCCCTGGAATATGTAGGGAGGGAAGAAATAAAAATGGAGCAGCCTTGTTCAAGGCTTTGATTGAGTTCTTAAGATCTCCAACCAGATCTAACTGTCCAGTTCTCTAGGCAGAGCCAATCTTTATTTATTTATTTATCTTGCATTTAGCCAAGGGCCATTGCAAATACAACATACATCACAAATGCCACAAATACAACAAATGCCACAAAATGTGATAAAATAAAATAAAATCAGCCACCATAAGACCCATGTTGAGCCTGGTGAGTAGAAATAAAACATTTTAAAATTTCAGGGTTTCTGATTTTGAATATAAATCGCACATAACTTTTTAGCTGCCAAGGCAAAGTTAGCTACGGCGATAGTCACGTGTTTAAAGTTATCATTTAGGAGCTCTACTACTAGCTCCTTAGGGCATTTAACCAAAGGAGAATGGATGAATTGGGCTAAAAATTTCTGTCTGGGGTCAGCGTACAGTGGGCAATATAACAGGTAATGGATAATGTCCTCCACAATATTACACCCAAAAATACATTTCCGTTCCTCGATAGGGATTCCCTTATACCTCCCTTCCAGGTAGGCCGAGGGCATTAATTGGTACCTAAGTTCCAGGAATGCTTTACGAAGAGAGGGATGGGTGAGTATCTCAAAATACGATGACCTAGCGTGATTGAGTTTGAGTTGGGAATACCAAATAGAGAAGGGGGCTATTAAAATGTCTACCCGATCTTTCCTCGCTGCATGATTGAATACCCAGTTCCTAAGGGCTTGGGGGCTAAGGTTCAATAGCTCAGTGTATGAGGTGTTGCAGCACATATACCTGGTCAATCATGCTCCTGCCTCTCCTAAACCCTGCTTGCTCCTCATAGAGGATACAGGTGTTTTTCTCCCAATCCAGGAGCTTTTTAAGAAGGAGCCTCCCATAGAGTTTGGAGGTGGTATCTAAAAGGCTAATTGGTCTATAGTTTCGGGGGTCCGAAAGATCGCCCTTCTTGTGAATAGGGACAATTATGCTAGAGCGCCAACCTGGGGGAATCTCTCCAGTAGTATTTATATGCGTGAGTAGAGAGGCCAGAACCGGCACCCACCAATTTACGTCGGTGAGGAATACCTTGGGGGGGATCATGTCCTCCCCCAGGGCTTTGCCCAGTTTAAACTTGGAGATCAGATCTATGATTTCCAAGGGTGACACCGGTGGCCAGGGTGGAAGATTGGAAATGTCTCCCAATGGCACCTGGGGGGGATTTCCATTGGGTCCAAAGATGTTAGAAAAATGGGAGACCCATGTGTCAGGGGAAATTGGTGAGTCTGTCCTATGTATGGCACTCGTTAGCCTGTTGCGGATTAATTCCCAAAATTTAGAGTCGTTTCTTTCTTTCAAGGTCAAGAGCAGGGCGTTCCAGCTATCTGTGTGGAAGGCCCTTTTTTTTTGTCTGGTTAGAGATTTATATTCTCTCTGGCAATGTTGTAAAAGCGATACAACCACTGCTGAGCCCTGGCATGCGAGCATTCTTGTAAGTTGGCGGAGTTCCTTTTTCTTAGCTCTACAGTCCTTATTATACCACGACCGGGGAAAACTCAGGTCTTTGCCAACTGAGGTCGAAAGGACCAGGGGTCTGATTTCTCCGATTATATCCTGAAAGGTCTTAAGAATGGACCCAGGGAAGGCGATCGCTGAGGATCGCAGGGAGAGAAGTTTATTTGAACCCAACAGCTTGCCTATGTTAGCATTGATACCCGAGGACCATTTAAGACGTCTAGCCCCCTGGAGATGGCCATGCATTTGTAGATCAGACAATACAGTGGGACGAGAAGTTGGGGGAAAAAGCTTGAGTCTTAATGGGAGGTGATCACTTTCGACCCTGCACTCTATTGTCATGTACTGAATAAAAGGAATAATAGAGGGAGAAGCAATGAAATAATCGATGACACTTACACCCTTCATAGAAATATACGTGAAGTGCCCCGACGTTCGATCCAAATAGGATCCGTTAAGGCACACTAAGTGAAATTTGAAAACTAGGGAGGCAAGAGCGTGCCCATACTTATTAATTTTTTTGTCATAGGAGGAGCGAGGAAATATATTAAGTTTGCCAGGCTCAGACCATAGCACATCCTCATTGGGAAACCCAGAGCCCATCCTAGCACTGAAGTCTCCGCTCATCAGAAGCAAGTGAGTTGGATAATTAATATTTTTTTTTACAATAATTTTTATTCAAATTTTCATAAAACATACAAAACAAAATCATAAAACATTCAAAGACAAAAAACAAAACAACACAAAAATGATTAAACAAAAAAATAAAATGTTGACTTCCCATTTGTCGCAGATCAAATCAGTTGTAGGTCTACAATATATAACAATCCTGTCTCTTAAATTATATTATAAAATCACTTTCCTCCAGTAGTTATCTTAATTAATCATCAAATCTCATAAACATTACTTTATTCTTTCCACAAAAAGTCAAAGAGAGGTTTCAATTCTTTAAGAAATATATCTATCAATTTTTCTCCAAATAAACATGTCGATTAATCCATCTCGTTAATAATAATAATAATCTTATTGTCATAACCATAGTCCAAATAAACATATCGATTAATCCATCTTATCAAAATCTGTTAGGTCCAATAATTTCAATAGCCATTATTCCATTATCCATATTAATTCCATCTTCCATCTTCAATAGTCCTGTTAAGTCCAGTAATTTCAGTGTCCAATTTTCCATTATCAGTATTCCATAATAATCTTGCTGTCATAGCCATAGTCATATAATAAGAGTCTGACGGGAATTTCCTCTACCCCAAATATTTTCTTGCCATCAATTCTGAATAAGTTGCTGAAATATTGTTGTAAAGTCATATCTGTGTTCTTCTTTTTTACAAAATGCACTGGCTCATCTCTTGAGAGTTTTTCCATTGTCACATGGCTGCAGTTAATTCCATAGATTTTCTCTATATCAAGCTCCATCACGTCATTCCAGTCCAGAAGATTATCCAAGCCATTGATAACTTTATCTCTAATATCTTCATTAATTTCTTCAGAGATAACGTTAAATTCCAAACAGTAGATTTTATTTCTAATATCCATAAACTCCAGATCTTTTTCCAATTCCACATTTGTTCCAATCTCCAGGGCTTGTATCTTCCCTTTATTTTTTCTTTTCTCATCTCTGATCTCATTCTCCTCTCTCACAGGATCCCCTATTTCTTTAAGCTCCTGCGTCATTTTGCTCAGTTCAATTTTCAGCTCCTTACTGCCCTGTCGCAGGGTTTGTTTCGTTATCTCAATCTCATCCATTATTTTCTGAAACATAATTACTTCCAGATTCTCAGCCACTTTCTTGATTGCCATTTTTAAAGCCACGAAAACAAAACAAAACAAAAATAAAGAAGAACCACTTCTTATTTCAGCAACAATTGGGTTAATATTCTAGGCTTGATGACATCACAGTATAAACAGAGCAGCCTGCCTTATCTCTCTATGTTCAAGAACACAAAATAAATTTAGTTCCCAGCATCAAAACAGTTAGTGGCGTCGTGAAGAAGCAGATTCGTCAAAATAAAATAGACCAAAAAGAGAATAGTCCCAGACAATATAATGTTCCTCGGAATAGAAATCCCTCTTCTGTTTATATCTTTAGAATGCACTTCCAGGACAGCTTTTTGCAATAGAAACAGAGATAAGCTGTTAATTTCGTGAATAACAGAGAAGAGTTATAGCTCACCCAGAAGTTCTTTAAAGCTGATTCATTTGACAAATCTCTTTTTGCTGCAACAAGTTAAACCAAGTAAAAAAAATAATAGAAAGAAGGGTGCTTGCCTGTTAGTCCGTTTTCTCTTTGAAGAAAAGATAAACGTATCGCATTAATCAGATAGAGCTTGTTCGGAAGTCCGTCCGGCATTGCTGGCTGGACCTTTTCTCATAAATTAATGAAATCCAGTCCTCCCAACAAAAACAGGCTTTTGAGGTTGATCTCTACGTTTCTCCCTGCCCGGGAGAAATTTCATCAGTCAAACAAAAAATGTTCTGACTGATTTATATCTGAATAAGCTTCTTTTGAGGCGGGAGCCCGTCTCAAAAGCAGGCACAAGCGAAGTCACCCTTCCCGGAAGTCAGTTGGATAATTAATTACGAGCTTTTCAATAAAGTCCTCTAGCTCAGACCAGATGAAAATGGGGGGAAATACACGTTTACACAAATCAGGTGATTCACCCTCGGACCTTGTACTATCAGTGCCTGGCAGACGCTTGGTGGCATATATTGTACTGTGGAAGCCTGCACATCCAGGGTCGAGGAAATTAAGATGGCTAGGCCTCCACTGCCGTGCCCGTAGGGGGAGGTTTTCTCTGCCGGCCGTTCCCAAACCCTAAAGCCCTGAAGCTGGATGGCATTAGGTTCCAGTAGCCTGGTTTCCTGGAAGCATATGATGTCAAAGGACTGCAAATATGATATGTAGTCCTGATCAGCTAGTTTGTTAGACCATCCTGCGATGTTCCATGAGAGGAATTTGATAGCATTTGTCGAGTCCAAACCAACTAGCGGAGGGATCTTCCTTGGGCTCTGGGAAAGTGGTCCAGGCGGTATAGAGTGTCAATGTAGTCACTCCAACTCTGTTTCTTTCTCTAGACCGCCATCAAAGGCTTCCAGGATGCAGCAGTTGGTGAATGGGGGGCCAATGGATAGAGGTGGCACTCTAGGAATTGGAAGGCTAGCTTTATGGGTCGGAGAGCAGCACGCATGCGGATCCAGGTGCTGGACTGCCAGGCAATCATAAGGTTTCGGCGTTGGGTTTGAATAATCATAATAAGGTGGCGAGTTTTGTATGCCTTGAATGCCTCGTGTGAGGGTGGTAGTAACGGCCGGGATGGGTTCACTCTCTTTAACGGATGGACAATTTGTATTTCTGGGCTTAATGCACGCTGGTCCGTTACAATTGCAAGTTGGTTTTTAAAAGGAGAGTGGGTTCCTTGGCCCGAACATTTACTCTTAGGAGTTCCTGAAGTTCAGCTTAATAAATTCTAGAAAGGAATATAATAGTTAGTACCACTGACATCTGTTAGTGTGAGGCTATGACTGGGTGATGTGCATTCAAATCCCTGCTCACCTGTGGTGCTTATCTGGTGATATTGGGCCAGAGACTTTGCATTTTCTGGGCTAGAAGTGGATGCTAGCAAACTATTGTGAATACCACCACGTTTAGCCCAATCAAAACTGACATTTTTAATTTGAAAAGGCATAATATTGCCATTGTCCCTGCACCATAACATTTTGACAACTCCTGAAACCTCAGTTCTGTGTCATCTATTCTATAACAGAAAAATGCAGAGTTCTTTCCAAAGTGCTCTGGGTTCAGGACTTCCCTATTTCATCCTGAGTGCATGTATCTGTCTTTGTGAGAGAGGTGGAAAGGTAGTTCTGAGCTCATAGTTTAAAGTTCCTCTCCCTTCTACCCCACTCAGGAAATTGGATGCTAATATTAAAGTAGGCACAAGAAGGCCATTTTAACTCTTAGCAAACTAGAGAAACATAATAAATTAGTTGATTCCAAAAGTTGGAAACCATATTTTGCTTAAATAAACTCCCCTGCCCCACAAACAATCCACTTCATAGTACTCCCTTTATAATACTAGCTAGGCATTTAACCAAAGATATTGTCGTGTTTTATGTTAAGGGCACTACACCTCTACCATTCTGCTGGTTTTATGTTATTCTAGTGTTTTAATGCTCATCTTGGTTTTATTTTACTGATTTAAGTTGCTATAAACTGCTCTAGAATCAGATAAAAGGACAGTATAAAATCCATGATATAATAATAAATAGCTTGATCTAAGCCCACCCTGCTATGCAGTGATTCCTTTATTCTTCTGACTGTTGAGAGACAAAACAAGAATCCTGCATGTTATAGTAGGCCGGGGGGGTTGGGGTTGGGGAGAAAGCGAGAAGTCTGGTGTGGATAGTACAAGCGACACAGCGCTGGCAACCTTAATGCTGGGAACAGGAACCATCTCTACCAAACGTCTGCTCTCTTCTAAAAGATTGCTTCAACAAAAAGGCAGGCTATGCCTATAAATTTTTTTCTACGGAAACAGAGCAGACTAGAGTTCCTTTTACATCTGGCATAGTTAACAAGACACCAGTATGGCAATAGTGACACCTGCTGGTTAATAATGGAAGGCATACTGTAAAAGCTCAAAAATACTATAATTTACAATTTCAAGTGTTTTGAATGCTTGAATGTTTAATGAGTTTTACCATTTCTTTTCAACAAGGTTTAAGAGTCATACATTTCAGGTGAAGATCTGTGATCAAATTATGATGAAACAAACAAGAAGGCATCATGCCAATTTTCTTAGTATGCTGTCTTGCTTCTTGACAAAGATGTTCTGATAGACTGCGCCCCTAACTCACTTTCCAGTTTTGTCCATATGCCTCCCAAGAGGTACAATGGGGCAGGCTGTAGCATCCGCATAGGTGAAGGTGTTTCTCCCCTACATGCTATAATGACCTGTAGATTAGCTAAGAGCAGCTTCTTTAGCATATCATCCATGCTGTACGTTAGAATAAAAAGGGCACACTGTGATGTTCCATGCTATGTAAATAACTGATAGTTTTATTTCAATATTTATGGTAAGTGAGGTTTAATAGGTTGGTATGGTAAGTGGTGAATGTTGGGAGGGGGACATGAGCATATGGAATATTGGTATATGCTGCATATGATCGGCTGGGTGAATGGGGATGACTGGTTTATATTTCAAAGTTTTACAGTTTACTGTTAGGTAGGATTGGACGTATAAGAGAGGGCAGGAGGGAGTGTGGGCATGAGAGGACTGTAGAGGGATTTGGTAGGCAGGTTAATATTGTTATTGGTAAAGGAGTAAAGGATTGTTTGAACGATGTAAGTAAGGAATATATATCTGAAACCACATGCTTAAGTGCTTGAAAGGAAAAAGTAAAATCTGTTCAATAAATAAACTTTGTTTTTCAAAAACACACCTGGTTCTTGGAAAGCTGCTCATGGGCCCATAAGGTGGCAGAACATGAACAAGTGTCAGCTGAGGTATAAGGTATCAAATTGGGGCAGCAAAAAGTACCTCTGAGTGACAGTAACCAGGGAAGCCAGCTAACCCATAGCTGTGGCCTTAGGGAAAGAACAAAAGGTGGCACAGGGCGGGCGTGAGGCTTGCCTGGAAGCCTGGAGGGTATAAGCAAGGGCTAGGGACACAGAACAGCTTTGCTATACATATAGGTGTACTTGTGAAGTATGAATATTGTGTCTATCCCCCCTCATCTGCTACTGCTGGCAAGATGAAGGTGGTGGTGGGAACAGGAGAGGTGCCACACACTCAGATGGTTGTTTTGCAGAGCCAGGACACTCTTACTGAGATTCATGTTTTTATCTACTGATTGCATAAAACCTACAGCATGCATGTGTGTGTGTGTGTGGGGGGGAGAGACAGAAAACCAAAAGCTGCAAGGAAGCACACACACTGACAGAGGTGGGGAGGGGTGTCATACACATACTTTTTGCATGGCTGGAACATAACTGTACAAAAGTAAGAGTTGCATACATTGGTCTGGCCATTTTTGCCTCCAACCCTGCCCATCACTGCCATGAGGCCCATAGAATGTTTCCATGAAGGAATGCAACTCTTGGACTGAAAAAGGTTTTGATCTCTTGCATACAGGGTAACAAAAGCCAAAACTGGATAGCTACAGAAAAGAGGCACATCCTTGCCATGCATCTGAGACTGAAGCTTTAAAATTAATGTGGCAGGCTAAAATATGGGACTTGATGTCACTGACCTGAAGCCCAAGATTGCCTTCTTTCCAATGTGGTAGGAAATTGCCAATAAGCCAGTCTCTGTAAAGGGAAAACCAACCATTGCAAATATCAGTGGCCACACCCCTTCCCCCCTTTTTAAATCTGAGTAGTAGAGAGGATGAGTGGTAGGATGTGGCACTGGTAACTAGGGCTGTGCAACTGATGCAGCCAAATCACAAGCCTGATGTATTTGTGCTGAATCTGGATTACGTTGCGGCAGCTACAAATAGCTACAGGGCAGGTTGGGTTGACCCAAATCAGTTTGTAACCAGTCTGGAGCTCAAAAAGGTCTCCAAAAATGCCAGTGTCTCCAAAGTGTTGCAGTTATTACCTCTGAAATTTCAATATGTAATAGCTAGCAATCATAAAACATTATTAAAAACCATCATGTATGGCAATAAAATATTCTTAATATATTTCTTGCATTCAAATCTTGTACTAGATCTTTCCCAAACATGTTTCAACCTGTAAAGGTCTTCTTCAGCGGGTACCTTGGATGTTTGGTAGCAGGATGTTCCTGAGCTCCTTTGGCATTTTTAGATCTTGTAAAGAATACACTATATATTGTACAGATTGTGTGTCTTCTTCAGTCTTTTAATTTAGACTGGTGAATGAATTGTAAGAATCCTTGATGATGCAGGCCTCTCAAATTCAATAGAAATACATATCCTTCTTGGTTGCAGTCTGCAGTTAATAATTACACCACCATATAAAATACCAGGGTGGGGAGCGAAGCTGAACTTTGCTCAGTGAGAGCTCTACTTCTCAAGCCAGGGCTAGAATCTCACCCAACACTTTGCAATCAGTGTTTGGGTACAGAGCTGCAACTGTGGGAATATACAGATATGTTGTTTTCTGCCTGTCTTTATTAGTAGCTTGTCTTGTATGTATGTGTGTCAGTAAATTTTATGGAATAATTGTATCATATCAGTCATCCAGCTGTGCTATTGCACAGAAACCCGCCTTCATAGGCCAGCAGCAGCAAAGAGAGGTGGGCAGTCAAGGGAGAATCACCTTTGCCAGGCCAGCACCCGCATACATCATATTTATTTATTAACTGATTGATATCCCGCCCTTCCTCCCAGCAGGAGCCCAGGGCAGCAAACAAAAGCACTAAAAACACTTTAAAACATCATAAAAACAGACATTAAAATAAACATCTTTAAAAACATTTTTTAAAAAGCTTTCAAGACATTTTTTTTTAAAAGCTTAAAAAAATAGATTTTTAAAAACAGGTTTAAAAACATATTAAAAAGCAATTCCAACACAGGTGTAGACTGGGATATAGTCTCAACTTAAAAGGCTTGTTGAAAGAGGAAGGTCTTCAATAAGCACTGAAAAGATATGGCGCCTGCCTAATATGTAAGGGGAGGGAATTCCACAGGGTAGGTACCACCACACTAAAGGTCCGTTTCCTATGTTGTGCAGAATAGATCTCCTGATAAGATGGTCTCTGCAGGAAGCTCTCACCTGCAGAGCACAGGGATCAACTGGGTATAACACGGTCTTTTAGGTGTCCTGGTTCTAAGCTGTACAGGGCTTTCTATACCCAAACTAGAACCTTGAACTTAGCCCAGCAGCTAATAGGTAGCCAGTAGAATTCTTTCAGCAGTGGGGTGACATGCTGGCAATCCCCTGCCTCAGTGAGCAGTCTCGCTGCCGCATTTTTGCACCAGCTGCAGCTTCCGGACCAACCTCAAGGGCAATCTCACATAGAGTGCATTACAGTAATCCAGCCTAGAGACTACCCATGTGTGGACAACAGTGCTCAGGCTATCTCGTTCCAGAAATGGCCGAACCTGGTAAAAGACACTCCTAGCCACTGAGGTCACCAGGGGCTCTAGCGACAAAGATGGATCCAGGAGAACCCCCAGACTATGGACCTGCTCTTTCAAAGACAGTACAGCCCCTTTCAAAGCAGGCAATTGACCAATTATCTGAACTCCGGAATCACCAACCCACAGTGCCTCCATCTTGCTAGGATTCAGACTCAGTTTACTGGTCTTCATCCAGCCCACCACCGAGTCCAGGCAGCAGTCAAGGGCTTGCACGGCCTCTCCCAATTTAGATGTTACAAAGAAATAGAGCTGGGTATCGTCAGCGTACTGCTGACAACTCACCCCAAATCTCCTGATGACCGCTCCCAAGGGCTTCAGATAGATGTTAAACAGCATGCGGACAAGATGGTACTCTGTGGCACGCCACAGCACAACTGCCAGAGGCCCGAAAGACAATCACCCAATGCTATTCTCTGAAAACGACCTTGGAGATAGGACTGGAACCACTGTAAAACAGTGCCTCCAATATCCATCTCACCAAGTCACCCAAGAAAGATACCATCGTCAATAGTATCAAAAGCTGCTGAGAGATTAAATAAGAATACCAGGGTCGCACTCCCCTGTCTTTCTCCTGATAAAGGTCATCCATCAGGGCGATCAAGGCTGATTCAGTCCTATAACTACTCCTGAACCCAGACTGGAATGGGTCAAGATAATCTGTTTCATCCAAGAGTACTTGCAATTGCTGCGCCACAACCCTCTCAATCACTTCCCTAAGCAGGAGGTATTTGCGACCGGTCAGTAATTGTTGCAGACCAATGGGTCCAGGGTGGGCTTTTTCAGGAGTGGTCGGATCACCGCCTCTTTCAGGGCGGCGGCAACCACTCCCTCCCACAATGATGTGTTGGCCACACCTTGAATCCACTTGGTCAACCCCCCTCGGCAAGCTTTAATAAGCCAAGAAGGGCAAGGGTCGAGAGGACACATTGCTGGCCACATTATTGCAAGCACCTTGTCTATGTCACTAGGCGCATCAACTGAAACCATTCCAAGTTGCAGCAGACGTCGCACTGGACACCTCATTGGGGACTACAGTAGATGTGGATGGGGCATCAAGATTGCTATGCAGGTGAGCAACTTTACCCTCACAGTGCCTTGCAAACAGTTCACAGTGGGCCTCCGAATGGTCTGAAACTCCATTTCCTGGAGTTGATGTCAATAGACCCCTGACAAGTAGCCACTGGACAGCTACTTGAGGATGCGATGGAGGCAGAGAAGTGGGCCTTCTTCACTGCCCTCACCACCGCACAATAGGCACGGTTATGATGTTTTACTCATGCCCAATCAGCCTCCCAGCATGTCTTTCGCCACTTGCACTCTAGCCATCATCAAGCCTGTTTCATTGCCCTTAACTCACTGGTGTACCAAGGAGCAGACTGGGCTCCACAATGCCGGAGAGAGTGCTCATGGGCAACCATGTCTACAGCCCAATGGACCTCACTGTTCTACAGTGTGACAAGGGCTCCAACAGAGTCATCTGCTCTATCTACTGGAAACTCCCCCAGAGCATTCAGGAATCCAGTGGATTGCATTAGTCTCTGGGGGTGGATGATCTTAATCTGTCCACCACCCCTGCAGGGAAGGATCAGAGCTACACGTCTAAACTTCGTAGTCTGACCGTGACAATGGGGTGACATCCATCCTCCTGTCTCCAGACCACCCCTTCCTCCATCTGGAGCAAAAAACAAATCTAGAGTGTGCCCTGCCCTATGTGCCAGGCCGGTGACAACTTGAGACAGCCCCATGGTCAACATGGAGGCCATGAAGTCCCGAGCCGGAACACTAGAGGCAACCTCAGCATGGACATTGAAATCACTGAGGACTATCGTTCTGGGCTGTTCCAATACCACAGCCGAGATGGCCTCTACCAGCTCAGTCAGAGAAGCTGCTGGGCAGCAGGGTGGACAGTACACCAGCAGCAACCCTAGTTTACTGTCTCCTCGGCCCAACACCAGGTGCAGACCCTCACAGCCAGCTCCAAGACAAAGTGCTTTCCTGGTGTCAGAGATGGAAGTTCTGTAGGCCACAGCAACTCCTCCCCATCTCTGCAGCCTGTGCTGGTGTTGCACCGAGTATCCAGGTGGGCAAAGCTGGGTCAGATCAACTCCTCCCAGCTCACCCACTCAGGTCTCGGTAATGCACACCAAATCGGCACTTTCATCCACGATCAAATCATGGATGAGTGTGGTCTTATGGTGTACCAGTCTGGCATTAAACAACACCACACACGTGATACTGATGAAACCGCAAGGAGAGTTGATCTACTAAATGCAGCAGAACAGGCCAAACAGTGGCATGAGAATTGGCAGAATTGAGCACTTGACTATACAGACTTTCAAAAAAAAAATTGTTTGAGAAAAAAGCGTACTTGAATGTGGCCAGCACAAAAACCCCTGGATCTCCCCAACTGAAATTTGGCATGGTTAATCCTAAATTGAGGAGCTATCTTGTCTCCAAATGTCATGCACCTTTTTTGGTTTCTCACTGCAAGTGAATGGGAATACTGAAGATTTGGGTTCCAAATCTAGGTTGATTTGTGGCTGGATCTGCATCACTAAATCAGATAAACGGGTGGGGCTTGCAGAATCATACTGCCAAATAGAAATGGAAGAATATGAACTGTTGTGGATGAATGAGAATACACATCCTTGAGGTTCAGCAAAGCGAACCAGGAAGCGTTGTCAAGGAAGAGGAAATGTTGTCAAAAGAAAGTATTCAAAGTCTGAGTGTAAATAAACACTGATTCCCCAAAGGTCTAAGCTGGAACATAGTCCTCCATCCTTCCTTGATATCATAAGTACCAGGAACAGAACCCTTCATAATTGAGTGGAGGATCAAGTTGAATGCATCCTTCCAAAGAGAAGCAATGTCTAGGTTAAGCAATTGTTCTGGAAAGACTGTGCAGAGAGAAGGGAGAAAGTATGTCAAAAATGATGTAATTCAGTTATAGAAGCCTCCCATCTGTAGTTACATGGCCTCATGAATGCGCTTCAAATGTCAAATATTTTGTCAGATTGGGGTGGGTGAGGGAAGCAGCAAAGACTTTCTGCTCTCCCCCCAACTCTGTCAAGCAGAGTATATAGATTTTGCCTTCAGCTTCTGAAAGCAGTGCCAGTTGCAAGTTTTGAAGTCAGTTATGACTCTGGTGGCCTTTGTTGATAATTATCCACTTACAGGTATGTTGAATTTGATAGCACTATGGTGCCTATTCTGAACTGTTTCAACACATCTCTCACCAGGTCCTTGGCGCCATTTAAATCTATGGTTGCTTCTCCTCTGGTCAGTTCTATGGCAAAGTGTTCTAAAGCACAATCATTTTAGACCATCTTGAATTTTGTTGTGACTGGAACATGCACTTAACCACTTGATATGAGAAATCCCTCAAATACACCCCCCATTTGGCGTGCCCAATCTTCCTGCTACCTTTTACTTCCAAACTCTTGAAGCATGTTGCTTACTGCACTGACTTGACTCTTTCCTACAACTCAACTTTCCCCTCGCACCGCAAAAAAAAAAATCTGACTGCTGCCCCAGGACTCCACTGAAACTGCCCTCATGGAAGTCACTGATGACCTCTCCTCTGCAAAATCCTGAAAGTCTCTCAATGATCCTCCCTGATCTTTGTAGTGCCTTTGAAACAGTTGATAATCCTTTTCTACTTTATTCCTTTTATGCCCCAGGTTCGCATTTCTGTCCTCATTTGGATTTTCTTCCCCATTCTTTCAGTGTTTCCATAATGGACAGTTCTTCCTCTGGTTTCCCTCTCTATTGAGGTCTCAGGGTCCTAACTGGGTATCTCTATATACACTGTTCATAGATTATTACATCCCCTGGCTTTCAGTATCAGCTATAGTAGAGATAGAGAACCTGTGGCTATCTAGATGCTGGACTACATCTCCCATTAGCAACATCTGGAGAGCCTGCCCTATAGCACTACCTCAGAAATATTCTTCATCTAATTCTGCATCTCCAAGAACCTCTTGGATGCTGCAAGTTCAAGATCAATACATTCTAGACAGAACACTACTAACGCCAAATTTTACTATTTTTAAATTGGTTTTGATTCCTTTTTATCTAGCAGTATGATTGGTTTTAATATTGGATGTATTTGCTGGTCATTGACCAAAATAAACTTATTTACAATATTGGATGTAGTTTAATTTCATTTTAATGTAGATTCTGTATGTTTTAATTATATGTGCTTTTATCTGGAAGCCGCCACAAGTTCCAGTATTGGAAGGATGGCGGGATATAAATAAAGAATAACTAACTTCTCATCTTTTCTCCCAAGCCCACCTCTTCTTCACTCTTATCCACTAACATCACTATCCACCCTGATGATCAGTACAAAGCCTTGGATTTCTCCAGCTTCTCTTCTTTGCCCTCAATATTCACTCTGTCACCAAATCAGGGCAGTTTTCTTTACAGCATTGCTATAATAGAGCTCTTCCTCTGTCCCCTCAGGAAAAAATATGCCTCCGTCTTTCCTTTATCAACTCATGTCCATCCAGCATTTTGCTTCCAAAAATTACCAGTTGTGTAGCTCCAATGATTTGGTGCCCCTTTCCTTAAGCCCGATACCAGTTTCTGGCCCTGAAGTGCAAAGCCCTCCCATGGCCATGCTCCCCTTATTTTTCCCTCAACACACCCCTTTCCTGTCCTTCACCAACTCCAACATCATCAGCTGTCCAAAAATCTCCTACTTCTTGAAATGGCGCTGCTTTTTCTTCCCTACCGCCTCTTATGCTTGGAACTGGCTCCCAGAACACCTCCATGTGAACACCTTACTTGCTTCACAACTTCTCAAAACCTACCCTTTCTGTAATCCACTAGTCCCGATACTACTAACTAGAGCTGATGTACATGTACATGAAATAATCACATTCTTCCCCCGTTTAGTCCTGCATCAGCTTCCCTACCCTTCTTTTTTCTCCATGTCTGTCTTTAAACGTTAAGCCCCTTGGGGTAGGGACCTATCAAACATGTACAAGCGGTAAGGACAGCAAAGAAGCTCTATTTTGCTGCCTCTATTAGATCATCTTTATGCCGCCCAGCGGAGCTTTTTAAAGTCGTGCGAGGGCTCTTACACTCTGGCCCCCACGATACTATGGAAACATCTGAGACCCGCTGCAACGAAATTGCTGGACACTTTCAAGATAAGATCGCATGTATCCGCAGGGACCTTGACTCTGATGTTGTGACAGATGAATCCATTGAAGTGTCCGGAGCATGGCCTTGTCCTTCTTTATTGGATGAGTTTCAGTTGGTGCAGCTCGAGGAAGTGGACAAGGTGCTTGGAATGGTTCGGGCAACCACGTCTGTTCTGGATCCTTGCCAATCTTGGCTAGTGAAAGCTAGCAGGGCTGGGACCACCGGTTGGGCCAAGGAAGTGGTTAACGCCTCCTTGAGGGAGGGAGTAGTCCCTGGTAGCCTCAAGGAGGCAGTAGTGAGACCTCTTTTAAAGAAACCCTCCTTGGACCCAGATAATCTGAATAACTATAGACCGGTGGCGAATGTCCCTTTTTTGGGCAAGGTTTTGGAGCGGGTGGTTGCCAGCCAACTCCAGGCGCTCTTGGATGAAACCGATTATCTAGATCCGTTTCAATCCGGTTTCAGGCCCGGTTTTGGCACCGAAACAGCCTTGGTTGCCCTGTATGATGACCTTTGTCGGGAGAGGGACAGGGGGAGTGTGACTCTGTTGATTCTCCTTGATCTCTCAGCGGCGTTTGATACCATCGACCATGGTATCCTTCTGGGGAGACTCGCGGAGTTGGGTGTCGGGGGCACTGCTTGGCAGTGGTTCCGCTCCTACTTCACGGATCGTCACCAGAAGGTAGGGCTTGGGGAACATCACTCGACACCATGGACTCTCCATTGTGGAGTCCCCCAGGGATCGGTCTTGTCCCCCATGCTTTTCAACATCTACATGCAGCCGCTGGGTGCGGTCATCAGGAGTTTTGGAGTGCGTTGCCATCAGTACGCTGATGACACGCAGCTCTATTTCTCCTTTTCATCTTCCTCAGGTGAGTCTGTTGATGTGCTGAACCGTTGCCTGACCGTGATAATGGACTGGATGAGAGCTAATAAACTGAGACTCAATCCAGACAAGACCGAGACATTGTTGGTGAACGCCTTCCCTGCTCAGATGGTGGATGCTTACCCTGTTCTGGATGGGGTTACACTCCCCCTGAAAGAACAGGTACGTAGTTTGGGGGTTCTTCTCGACTCTTCCTTGTCTCTCGAGGCCCAAGTGGCCTCAGTGGCACGGAATGCGTTTTACCATCTTCGTCTGGTAGCCCAACTACGCCCCTATCTGGACAGGGACGACCTCGCCTCCGTTGTCCATGCTCTGGTAACTTCAAGATTGGATTACTGTAATGCGCTCTACATAGGGCTGCCCTTGAAGACAGTTCGGAAGCTTCAGCTGGTGCAGAACGCAGCTGCCAGATTATTGGCGAGGACCAGTCGGTCTTCGCATATAACACCTGTCCTGGCGCGTCTGCACTGGCTTCCTATTTGCTTCTGGGCGAGATTCAAGGTGCTGGTTTTGACCTATAAAGCCTTACACGGCGTGGGACCTCAATACCTTGTGGAACGCCTCTCTCGCTACGAACCTACCCGTTCACTTCGTTCAGAATCTAAGGCCCTCCTCCGGGTACCAACCCATCGGGAAGCCTGGAGGGTGGTTACGAGATCTAGGGCCTTTTCTGTGGTGGCCCCTGAGTTGTGGAACAGCCTCCCCGAAGAGGTACGCCTGGCACCTACACTTCCATCTTTTCGGCGCCAGGTAAAGACCTTTTTATGCTCCCAGGCATTTTAATCTTCTTAACTTTTTAAATCTTTTAATCTGTATTTTAATTTTTGTATTTATTTTGTTATTGCTGTGCATTTCGTTGTTTGTTTGTATATGTTTTTGTATTTTTATTATGATATATTGTATTTTATTTTGTTTGTTCACCGCCCTGAGAGCTATTTCGCTAAGGGCGGTATATAAATTGAAATAATAAATAATAATAAATAATACATACGCTATTTCTTATTACACTTATATCACATCTTTCCTTCAAGAAGCTCAAAGTGGCCAACATGGCTCTCTTCCCTGTCCATTTGATCTTCACAACAACCCTGTGAGGAAGGGTAGGCTGAGAGGCAGTGACTGGCCAAAGGTCACCCCGCAAGCTCCATGGCTGAGTGGGGATTTGAAGACTGGTCTCCCAGGTCCTAGTCTGACACTGTAACCGCCACACCATTTATGGTACTATATTACTCGCAGTGTGCATGTGTTGCATGCAGAAGGTCCCTGGTTCAATCTCTGGCATCTTGAGTTAGAAGGACCAGGTAGCGGGCAATGAGAGAGACACTGGAGACACTAGAATAATGTCTAGTTGCGAAGCTAAAGGAGCCATCTACTGGACTAGATGGAAACATTGGAAGTGGTAAAAGGCAGCTTCCAATGGAAGGGAACCTCTGATGCAAGTCTATGGAAGAGGAAGTTACTCCTTCCTAGCCCACTGGTTCCACTGGGTGTAGGACAGTTATATTGATGTAACTTACTTATTACATGCATATTTGTGAGGGCAGGACAACTGAGCTCCACTTTATGGAACAGCAAATGCTATTTTTTGTGGGTGGGGAATGTCAGTATTATATCAGACTACAGACATCATTTTCCATCTGTTTTGTATATCTTTTATTGGGTGATCATGCAGTAGATCATTTTAACATCAAGCTCTATACATGACATTTATTCACACGAGTAAGTGAGTCAAAATAGCTAAGTAGCAGTCTCAAACAACATGCAGATGCAAACCTGTGTTTTACCAGAAAACTGAACCTGAAAGTCTGTCAGCCTAGCAAAGGTGTCAAGGGTAGTGACTAATACAGTAGGGCCCCACTTCTCGGAGTTCCACTAATATGGTGCCAGCGGGGCAATCAGCTGGAGGGGGAGCTGGAGCTCCCTGTGCTTGAGCTGATCGCACCCGAGGAGGGGAAGATCAGCTGTAGTGCGCTCCAGCCGATCTTCTCTTCCTCTGGCGCGATCAGCGGGTGAGGTTCCAGACCCCCGCGCTACAGCTGATCCGCTTTTCGGCGGGGGTCTGGAACCTAACCTGCCGTATGAGTGGGGCCCTACTGTACACCAATTTAAAATAATTTCTAATGTTCGATAAGCTATGCAGGTTAGGTGTGCATTATATTGAAAATGATGCTGATAAGCCTTTAAGAAGGCAATAGATATTTTGTTAACTGAAAACATGCCATAGCTTAGTCAAAAATGGGGGGGGGGGCTTAACAGAAAACATTTCCATTTAAGTGGACTGTGTATCAGAAGGTTAGTTCTGAAAGAATTCCCAACTTAGATGATTCCCATAGAGCTGTACTAATGGAACACACTGCAGACTGGCCGTTCACACATCCCACTTCCCAAGATCACTCAGACCCTCATACATAGCCAATGCTACTCTCTAGTAAGCTGGAAGTATCAAAAAGAGGTTGTTCATTTGGTTTTCTGTGAAGAAAAAAAAACTTCTCGCAATTTGTTCCACATGGGGAGAAATATATTTTGAAGTTGTCTAGATCTATTAGCTAATTAGAGACAAATTTCAGCATGAGGAGGAAGAGGAAGGCAACCTGTAGAGCGCTTGTCATCTGAGTACTTACAGGAGTCTTAAAAACAAATACACTAAAACCTTAAAATAAAAGTGCATCAGAAATTTTATTTACAAAAGACTATGTGCCTTTGACAGGTGCTCAGTTATTTTTTTATTCCCAGTTACTTTTTCCAAAACTATTTCATACAGACCAACAATATTAGTCAAATTAGTGGAAGTAAAGCCTAGTAGTTACCTTTTATAATAAAACCATTCCAAGACTTGTGAAGTTAGAAATGGTATGATGCAACATTTAGCACATCTTTTCCATCTTAGAAATCAAGTCATCACAGATTTTTGTGAGTTCATCATTTTCCTTTGTCTGTTAAGGAAATGAAAGGGAGACTTGTCACAGATTGTTGGAGTTGCACGAACATAGTCACCCATAATTTAGGTTTTTTTACACATTAAAAAGGTTTGTGCAGTGGGCCTTATTTTTAAGTAGTAAAATACAAGATGAAGGAAAAGCCTGTGAAATGCAAGCAGCTAGGGGGTGTACATGTATGAATACCCTGTTGAAGTAGGGGCTGGGGACTCAATGTCAGGTTGGAATGAGGCTTTGCTTTAGCCATTATGAGGTGCTTTTCTACACAAGAGTGAATAGTAGCCACTTATTTGCAAGTAATAAAAGGGGGGACTCAGGACCTCACTGTCTGCCTACGTCTGGTGTATATCAATTATAGTATGTCTGTTTCCTTTCTGGAAACTCAGCAAGACCTAATCAGTAGCCTGCTCGTCACATAATTTGAGTCCAGCAGATCTTCATAAAGTTTGCAGCTACAGATTTTTTATGACAAAGCTTTTGGAAGGGAGCTTCTCTACCTTTCTGCTTGAACCACCACTAACAGCCCCAAGAAGCAACTAGGATGATTTAAGACTGACCTTCTGCTCAATACTTCTCTCTAGAGACTGGATTTTCATTTGTTCTTTGCGCAGACTGGCTTGGAGGGCCACCACTTCTGCTTTGGCTTTGCTTCTTACTTGGGCAATCTCTTCATTTGCTCTGCATCAAAAAGTCATCCAGGGACATTAGCTTCTTTTAAAGAACACTGATGCTTTAACTCAGGAGGACTGTAATCTTAAGGACAGCCTGATCTCAACACCACATTACTCACTGGCATAGCTTTTCTTCTGCATGGGCCTTCAATGCTTGGTATCTCTGCTCTTCCTTCTTAATTCTTGCAAGGTAATCCTCAACACATTTCTTCAGAGCCTCTTCATTCTAGATGGGGGGGCAGAGAAGCAAGCCATTTCAGTTTAGTGGGGGAGTCGATATCTTAAAAATAAAAAAAATTGCCAATGCAAGCCCTGATCATGAAGTTTTGGGATTTTCTTGTCAAAAAGCAAGTAGAATTTTTCAACACCTTAAATTACACATTCAACAAAATTCTGTAAGTCCTCAATAAATACAATACTATATATTGGTTTGTATGTTCAGAAAGCTAAATTGCTTGGCATCAGAACAGAACAGCTTGAAAGCATGTTTGTCACCTGGGCTAGTAAGTAATAGCACATCAGAAAAAGGAAAAGGAGAGTGTAAGACACTTGTGATAACTAAGAGGCTCCAACACCCTTCTTTAGTTCCTGTCCTGCACCAATGTCTTCACAAACACTACATTTCTTTTAATAATCCCTCCTCCTCCTGTTAGGTACAAGTGCTTTACCAAGAGAGGAAGAAGAGAGATTCACTTCCTTTCAAGTGGCAAAACTTCAGAACTATTCCTTCAAAAGCACATTTGTTCCCGAAATGCTTGCTGGTGAACTTTTTGCAGAGATTAATTTTTATAATGTTATTGATGTATGGTCCTTTACAGCAAGGAACACCAACCTGGCACCTATGGGCACTAGGCTAATGGCTCTCGTGTATTTGAGGGGGGGAGAGGATTTTTTTTTTTAATTTGGGGTGGGAAATGGCACTTTTCTGAATGTTGGGGAGGTTATTCAAGTCTGCTGTGCGCGCACATCATTAAGAAAGATGTTGTTGGGCAGAGAGAGGTAGAGGTAGGGGTGTGTATGAAAGAGAGAAAGGAGAGATGTGTGGCTTATGTGAGTGAGAGTATATAGCTTTCCTGCCATTGTGGAATTGTTTATTTATTATTTATTTATTAGATTTATATCCTGCCCTTCCTTCTAGTAGGAGCCCAGGGTGGCAATTAGACACCTGTTATTAGACAGTAACACCATAGTTGTGTGTATGGAATCAATGGTGTGTGCTGGGCTCCTGCTGGGAGGAAGGGTGGGATATAAATCAGATAATAAATAAATAAAAATCTCTGCAATTTGGACCAGCAGGATATAGGCCACTTCCCAAAGCAAGCTTGAGGTTGCCCACAGGTAGGAATGCAGCAGTGACTGTACTCTAAATGTGTTATTCCATGCACCCCTTGGCAGACATGTTGTGACTGACACCCACAGCTCTTTCTCAAAATTCAAGATATGCCTGCTGCTCTAAAAAAGTTGGCCACCCACTTTCTAGAGTAAGGCAAGCAAAAGTAAGATTCCTGTCCCGAAGAACATATAATCAAAATTTCAACTCTGAAAAAGAGAAGGGATTAATATCAGCAAATGCAGTCTTACCTATTTCAGATAGTTTCATTTCTAAGGTTTAAACCAAAAGCTTCAAAGTTTAGGAGAGAGTTTGAGGGATTAGGAAGAAAGATGGCATTATATAGAGCAGGAGTGGGGAACCTTATCCAGGTGGCTGGCTATTTTGCAAGCTCCCCCAGCCCAAATAAGCCATTCTGACAGGTGGGCAGGGTCATCCGCCTTTCAAGTCACCTGACATCATTATAACACCAGGGGACCCAAAGTAATTTTCATACGAGGGCATAGCTTGGCCCACAAACCTGAACTTCACTCTGTAGGATCACCCTGTCCATCTTATGGTGGGAAACCAGTGTCTTTATCCATCTAGGTCTGGAATTCTCTTCCCTCTTCTGACCTTCTTCACTTTCAAGTAACCCCTTACTTCAGAAAGCCAAGTCTTCAAGTGTTTGTCCAAGGTAGCATATTGGTCAGTCTGCTTAACCTTTGTGGGGACTCCACAAGAGCAGAGTCGTGTGTGTCTACATATGCCAGGGGGTCACAAAGGGCTTCTTCTCAATGCAATTCTTCTATTTTTGGAGTCATATTGGGAGAGTTGTAATAACCCAGGTAACTCTTCAGGTCCTGCACTGTGCAGGGCTCAAGACAATCTACAAAGACATGCCTACCTTCAGTCCCCTTGCTACCCTGAGCTCCTTTTGAGAGGAAGGGCAGCGTATAAATTGAGTAATAATAAATAATTATCACTAGTTCCCTAAATCTGGCTCTCAATGCTTGCAGAGCAAATGGCATTCAGGAGTTCAGTCAGCCACAATATATAAGCCTTAGTATCCAGTCCAAGCCCTCAACCCTAGTATCACTGTGAACCTTAGGAAACCTGCTCCTCTCCTCCTTGGAACAGATCATTATTAGGGCTCCAACTCTTCCATTTACCACTATTTCCATTTCCCAGATCTTACTGTCATTTCTTAGTTTGTTGCATTGCAAACTTCCCCAAATGTATCTAAGCCTCCATTGCCTGCCAAATCCCTAGTGCCATTCCCTGCTTTGTATACAGCAACAGTAATGTTTTCCATCACCATCTAACTCACTCACTGTCATAAGAACAAGTGTGAGCTATTGGTTTCGGCAGAGCGGGGGTTTTCAGCCTGTGTGTACGTTTTACTCAAACTAACCATTTTACTTTTCTGCAATTATTTCATTTTGATGATTCAAGCTGCAGACTATTTTACTTTCAGATGCCTTTTGATGCTTATGGTAGTAAATTAGTTTCTTTTGAGCCTATTTCCTAGTACAGTGCAACAGTTTCTTGCCAATTCCCTCAGTACATTGCAACATTTTTAGCAGCTTTAGGCTCAAGATCTCAAAATATCATGCCTCCATGGTGATATTTGTTACTTATGTATTAAAGTATAATGCGTGGTCAGGGAAAAACATAGGCTTGGAATCAGGAGCTACAGGCACAAGATGATGCAAAAGAGTGGCCAATATTTAAAGATACGAGATGGCTGAGAATGGCAAAGTTGGAAATGCTCACCCTCTGAAATCCTTCTATTGCCTCCTTCTGTTTTTCAAATCGTTTGAAGAGATCAGAGAAAGATTTTTCCATGGAACTCAGATCAGAGGTAACTTGCTGTTTTTCATCCAGTACTTTCTGCAGTTCTTTTTGTGCAAGCTCCTTTTGGTTCTGGGAATCCTCTAGAGAAATAGATAGGTACAACTGACACACTGCTTTTTAGCTTTGAAGACAGACAGAAGCCTAGAGATATTTGTGCAGAAGTCCCCATTCCCCATGTCTTAGAGGAGGGAGCTTTCAAGCAACAAGAAAGGCTACAGATCTTCAGAAGTGTCAGATATAGATTCTATGGTGTATCAGAATCTAGGCCACAGTGTGCAGCACACTAGATCATGGTTCAAGCAGTCTCCTCTTAAGTTTATATTCCAGTAATGAGTAAAACTGGCTTCCGTCAGTAGCTAGGGCTCCACTAGCTTCCAGGACCTTAACAAAAAATAGGCTGGCTGTCCTCTTAAGAATGAAGTATACAAATTAGTGCCTTCTCCTAGAACAGGTGTTCCCAAACTGCGGCCCATGGACCCACAGAGGACCACAAGCTTTACTCAGGTGAGCCACAGCATGACCACATTAAATACTCATATGGATTTTAATTGCATTCTTATTGCTTCTTTTGTTTCTAATTGTCAAAGTTTGCCCCCTGGGGCCCTTTGACCTCAGCAACCCCAAGGGGGTCTTTGCTTCCGAGAACAGTCCCAATTCCCTGGGCCACTGGTTCCCAGGCAAACACTCACTTTCCCAGGGTGAGTTTATACCCAAAGCCAACCCTAGAAGGTAGACTGCCACCATCCCTTTACTAGCCCACACTGAGTAAGGGGAACTCAGAGCATTAATATAAATCCTAGAGCAGACCAGTTGTTAAACTCTTCCTTCTGGAGCATTCACCTAAATTAACTAACAGTAGTCAGTAGCTTCGTGGTCAAGAACTGAATTTAGAGTCATTAACTCCAAGTAATACATACCAAATAGAGAAGGTAGTTTATTTAAAAAGAAAAGATACATGTAAAAAAAGAGAGTGGCATTACTTTCCTTTAAAGTCAATTACCCTCAACAGGGCTGAGCAAGAGATACATTTATATAACACTGGGAGAGATTCAAACAAAGAATTAAACAAAGCGACCTATCCTAGCTAATGCTCACTTCGCAGCCTGATAACCTGGTTCCCGAAGGCTCTGACTGAAATCCATAGATGCATGGAGATGGATGAAATGGGGGAACAGGTAACTGAACAGGTAACCCTTCATTTTATGGGGTCTAGCTCAATCTCAACCAATCAAACTTTATTTTTACCCCGCCCTTTCCCCAAAACTGGAACTCAGGGCGGCTTACAAATAAAAACTACACATAGGTAAAAAACATACAAAAATATACAGGCAACAGGGAGGGGGCCAATTTGCCATTCTAGGCATCCCTTCCATGATCACCTTTTTGGACGATAACAAGGGCTAGACAGTTCACACCAAGCGGTCCCTGATCTGCAATACTCAAACTCATGACTTTGATCTCAGAAGGACCCAGCTGTATCTTCTTGACATTAACAATTTGCAGCTGTCTAGCACTAAAACACTTTCCCTAGCACAGAGTATCCTGGCGGTCTTTGCAACAAAGCCCCCCAGAATTCCCTCTGGTTGAGCCATTTTAGCTTGACCAAACTTAGCTATTCTTGACACTTATTTTATATTTTATTATGTTACAGTTTGAATTCTGTGGAATGTATATTGTAATACAGTAAAATACAATATATAAGAAATAAAAGAAGTGATAAAAATACAACTAACAATCATACAGCATCTAGCACAGTGCATTACAATTCCTACAACAGGCAAAAAATAATCAAGTGGTCCGCCAAGACCCTCAGCAATTTTCAGTGGTCTGCGGAGGAAAAGTTTGGGAACCACTGTCCTAGAACAGTAGTGGGGAACTGCGGCCTCTCCGATATTGCTGAAACACAACTCACATCATCCCCAGCCACAGACCATCCTGGCTAATGCCAATGGGAGTTGGAATCCAGTAACATCTGGAGGGGCAGATTCCCCACCTCCCCTAGAAAATAAACAAGGCACACATGCCCCAATTCAAGTGGCTGGGTTCACAGAAAATGTTTAGTAGAGAAATGCCTGCTAAAACCTAAAAATGCTGAAAACCAAGTTCTTCCAAATCAGATGACGGGCTAAGCCAAGGGTGGGGAACCTTTTTGGTTCCATGGGCCAGGTGCTTATCAGGATCAGTCTCACAAGCCCCCCTGCATGTGTCAGTCACATGGCATCATTATCACAAGTGGGCAGGGCCACGTACCTGTCACAGTTCCTTGCATAGGGTCTCCAAGCACTACACAGCCAGCTGGTTGTTGCATGCTTGGTAACCTGCAATACCTGCATTTCAACTTCCAGAGGTTCAGACGCAAGTGCTGTGGCTGTCTTAAAGAGCTTTGCAAAATCACTCTTTGAAACAGAGCCCTTCCTCTCTTTTAATCATCACTCTGGAGGCACAGAAAGGAGCACGGGGCCATCTTAAAACTGCAAAGCACTTTAAGACAGGCTCTCCACTCCCATTTGACACTCCAAAGGCTCAAATAGGAGTGCTTGGACTACCTTAAAGTGCTTTGCAGAAGTGCTCTTTGAAGCAGCTGCACACTTCCCCTTTAAGCAGGCAGTGGGCTGATGTTGACCCCCTGGCAGGCCAAGTTTGGCCTGTGGGCTGGAACTTCCCCACCCGTGGGCTAAGCCCAGGGCTGGCCCCAGGCATGCCGGGGCCCTTGGGCACCAGCCTGCCCTGGGCCCTGGCACACATGCCCCATCTACCTACCTACCAGGCAGGCAGGCGGGGGGGGAGAGTGGGCGGGTGGGCGGGCAGCTCTCTCCCTGTGATCCGCGGCAGGCTTGCCGCAGAAGTGGAACACTACTCCCCCACCACGAAGGGCCCTCAGGACGTCGAGCGGGCGGGTGATGACAGAGGGTGAGCAAGGGAGCTGGCAGGGGCAGAGGGTGAACGAGCGGGGGTGGGACAGCGGGGGAGAGAGAGAGAACGGGCATGGTTCGGGCCAAAAAGTTGGTGTGGGCAGGCTGGCAGGCAGCTCCCTCCCTGCTAACTGCAACAGAAGGGGAGTGCTACTCCCCCCACCATAATGAGGGGCCCCTGTGGGCCAAGGGGGCCTTGACCAGGGCCCCATCTGGCCACCCTTTGGAGCCAGCCCTGACTAAGCCAATATCCAGCCATATTCTGTATTCCCTGCTGATTTCCATACTTTCATGATTCTCACTTCCTGGGCTTTGAAAAGTTTGGCAATAATGGAGATAAACAGACACAAATTCTTGGAGCAGCCACACTCTATGTTAGAGTCCATGCTTTGCATGCAGTGTCCTAGGCTGAATCCCTTGCATCTCCAGTTGAAGGGCTTCATGTAGCAGGGCTCAGAAAGCTGTCTGCCTGTGACCCTTTGAAAGCTGCTGCTAGCCAACTTATCTGACCAAGAACAGATACCCTACAAGGCACCTCTGTCTTTATCCAATTGTAATTTGCACTTACCCATCACTTGTGTTATGGTACCTTCAAATTCTGCAACAATTTTTCTAAAGAGAGAAAAAGTTTGTTTTCATACGCACAGGCAGAAAATGAACAGGATTCCACAGTAGTGAAAATGTCCTTGGTTCCTATCACTAGTGACTCTGGATCACTGAACTTCCCATGAGGTTTTTTTTTACCTGAAGAAAAGACACCTTTCTTCTTTAATTTCCTGTCTCCACTGTGATGATGGGAATTCCCTCACCTTTTGAGACAAGCTGCAAATAAAAATGATTTGCCCTACCTAATACAGTCTAATGAAAAAGCTACCGACAGTTTATTTCAATATTTCCAATGAAACATATTTCATGATTTATTATGTGGCTCATTAAAGGATCATGCCAATTTTAAAGTAATTATGAATAACACTGGCAGAATTGTAGTAGATTTAGACATTCTAGGAGTGGGGGTCCTTCCTCATAACTACACAAGAGCCTGCTGGATCAGGCCAGAGGCCCATCTACTCCAGCATCCTGTTGTCAGCAGCCAATCAGATGCCCATGGGAAGCCCCCGAACAGAGACTGAGCGCAACAGCACTCTCTCCATCTGTAATTCACAGCAAATTGCATTTATTGCCTCTGGCAGTGGAGGTAGAACATAGCCATATCCTCCATGAATGTGTCTAATTCTCTCTTAATCCATGTTGGTGACTGTCACTACCTCTTGTGGGAGTGAATTCCATAGTTTTATCATGCACTGTCTGAAGAAGTACTTTCTTTTGCCTGTTCCAGATCTTCCAACATTCAGCTTCATTGGATGTCCCAAAGTTCTAGTATTTTATAATACTAGATACCTCTCGGTATCTACTTTCTCCACAAGATGCATAATTGTTCTACATCTCTATCATGTCTCCTTTTACATACCTTTTCTATAAACTAAAAAGCCCCCAAAGCTGTTGCATTTCCTTAGGCAAGTTGCTCCAGCCCCAATAAGTTGCTATGCTCTTTTCGGAACCTTTTCCAATATTCCTGGCAAGGTGAATGAGGATTCAGTTTAAAGTTTGGGGAAGGGCCATAGTTCAGTGGTAGAGCATCTGCTCTGCATGCAGAAAGTCCAAGGTTCAATTCCCAGCATCTCCAGATATAACACCTGTCTGAAGCCTTGGAGAGCTGCTGCCAGTCAGTGTAGACAAAACTAAGCAAGATGGAATGGACCAGTAGCCTGACATACTTTAAGGCAGCTTCTTATGTTCCTCATGTTTAAAGTTACTTTAGCAATTACTAAAGTTAATCATTTTTAAAAAGAATGCAGCCGCACAAGCACTCTCCTGGGCCACTTGGCCCAGAATGCCTTGCTCTGGAAAGGACCCCAGCTTTGTCTCAGAAGGAGGCCGAACAGGAGGCCGAACAGGAGGCCAAGGCAGGCCCAGCGCTTCTGCTATGCTAGCAGTGGCAAAACAGCTGAACAATTAAGTGGGCAGAAGGAAGAATCACAGCCATTGCAAGGTGAGGAGGCAGCAATAGCGATGCCTACCTCAGGGAGCACAATCACTTGCAGAGGCCCAGCTCTTACCCTTGTCAAGTCAGTTCAGTAGGACACCATGGACAACAGTATAAAGTGCTGCCAGGAGATCCAGAATATGTTGCCTACCAGCACTGAACAGAAAGTTTCCGTTCCAAAATTGGGTCAGGTGCCCAACTGGAATAGGTCTCCGTGATTGGTGGTATTTAGTCCTTTGAGAAAGCAGTCATGGAGTATGTCTGGTTGTACCTACCCCATTTCTTTACTTTCATTATACATTTTGTCATGCTTCCTTTTCCATTCCAAAGCTTCCCTCTGCTTTTCTTGTACCTGAAGCCGCAAGGTTCCCAAAATGAGAATACAACAAAAAACAATATATTTTTAGACCTAGGTCAGAATCAAAGCAACATCCGGAATAGTCCTTGGCTAGGTCTAATGCCTTAACAACAAATGTAGCATTTGATAAGCAAGATTGCTCATCTGGCTCACCTACAATTTTTCTTACTGGGCCCTGTGAAGAAAACATTTATTCAGCTCTAATTTAGCATGGCAACATTGTGGGACCCAACCAGAAACCTGGATTAAATCCAGTTTTTGGAAAGGGTAAAAAAGGTATACTTCTACACAGTACAGACCTACCTAGTTGAAAAGTCAACTTTAAATCAATACTGTAGGCTTAGCTTTCAGCCCAGGCTCAGTACAAGATTTAGTTTTAATGTATATGTTTCAGTTTGCAACTGAAGCAGAAGGGTAGATGTCAGATGAAGTAAGAAATTTCAGCGTTCCATTCAGTATAAAAACAGCTAAAATCTAACCCAGTTTCAATACTTCCACAGGAAGTCAAATTCCTGCATTCCCAGGGGGGATTCAGCTGCTCACACACTCACCCATCATCTACTCCGCCAACAAACGTACCCATTTCCAGGGACCTAAATTCCCTTTCAAATTTCTATTCACTCTAATTTTGTTCAACTCATTAGTTGAGCCACACTTCCTTGTGTTTTTCAAATGAGGCCCTCCTAATTCATCTGGCTACAGTAGAAACTGGGGAAAAGCTACCCAGGGTTATAGAATTAAAGACAATCTGGAGAAGGAGCCTGCTTTACAAGCAAGAGGAGAGCCCCAGCTTATGAAGCGTCTCTGCCCCAGTGATGAAGCATCAAGGTAATGTAAACTTAGCAGCTGTGCAAGTTGGGCAGCAGACTGAGGAAGCTTATCCTGTAAGTGAACTGGATGATTGTAAATATCTGAATTCTTTCTGATGGATGAACAGGCTGGAGAAATAACTCAAGGGACATTCTAAATGGTATCGAATCAAATGTTCCTTCCTATGCTCTTACCCCAGAAGTAAGTTTTTTGACAATAGCATCCTTCTCAAGTTGAACTTTTTCTACAGCTGCATCCATGTCTTTCTGACTGTATTTCAACACTTCTGTAATAGCCTCAGTAGACACAGCAGAAGAGAACAGTGAAAGATCCATATTGGTTGGCGTATCTGGAGAACCTTGGACCTGTGGGGAGCATCTTAATACATGTAAACATGCAGTAAAATACATTTGTGTTAACAGATACTGTATTTAAGATCTATTTAGTTCAGTCAGACTAACCAGTTCCCTGCGATATCTAAACTTAGGAAAAATGTACACACACACACACACATTTTCACAGTGGTTGAAACATTCGAATTAAAAAACTGGTTTCTGATCTCCTCTGGCACATGAAAGGAGAATCATGCAAACCAGAGATATACCATGGCTCATTCACACAGCAGGAAACCATAATTTCCCATTATTTCTGAACTGGGTCAATGTGTCTATTCTCCTTTTTAAAACTATAAACAGCCCATATTTGCAGATCACCAGATATTTAGATGGCACTTACCAGATTTGGAAAAGTTCCTAATAGGTCTAGTCCCAATGGCTTTTCTTCATGTTTGGATGTTTTTGCTTCATACACTGCCATTTCTGTAGAAGGTCTATTTTAAAATCAAAAATCACACTGAAACAATCCTATATAGGCTCTAAAATTGAAGAACATTATAAACATAATGCCTACCTATTTTGAGCTGCAAGCTTTGCTTCATTAGCAGCAGGATCACTTTTCTTAGGGCTTTCACTAAGCAGAGGGTCAAATTTCAAGTATAGAGATTGCTTTCTCAGGACGGATTCCTTAAACTATGGGAAAGGAATATGTAAATATTTAAAACCACCTTCTCCTAACACAGTGACTTTGTCACATTCTAGTGTCACTTGGAACTATTTGGCTTAGTGCCATGCTTAAAAAGTCTACAAGGTCTGCAGTGAAGGATTGTAAGGTGATGGGATGGAAGAAGCAGAGTAATGTGCTTTGATGTCAGTGTCATGTAGCAGGGATTGGACGATGGCCCCCTCACTCAAGAAAGAGGAGTTAGCCTATTGCTATAAAGACAACAAGATCTGAAGATATGAAACTATGCCCAGCTGCAAGCATTTAGCACAAATTGATATAAAGTTTGTACACTTGGCCAACTGCAGTAGTTTGGAATAGAAACTTTAATATTTTATTTTTTACTTTACAAATGCATTGTTTCATAAAACTATTTAGTAACATACTGAATGAACACAAATCAAATTGGTTAACTGGAATGGATATTACTCAAATCAAAAGAGTAATTAAAACTTTTTCCTTAGAAAATATTTTCAAATGTTTACAGAGCACATAAAATTAGTATGGAATATAAAACTAAATTAGGCCAGGTCTTTATTTTCCAGAAAACACAGTCACCAAGTATGAAGTTCTTTTATTCATATTTTTGTGCAGATGTGTGTTCTGGAACACCTGGCTCTAAGGGCTGGTCAAGGTAATTTCCTTAGCAAATAGCAAACGCTGAATATCTAACCCAGCTACAGACACAAGTAACTGTCAGCCAAAGGTCTGCTTACAATACAATTTTATTAAAAATCATCCAAGAGCCAAGGAAGCGTTCATACATAAAACTGAACCCAATAAAAGCATCTTGTGCTATATCTATGTTTGTGATATAGTGCAAGTGGAAGAGAAAAGAGAAAGCAGGGTAAGAAACCTTTTTGGCTCCATGTGACAGGTCTTTATCAGGCCTTGAGGGCCAAATCTGACAGGAGAATAGGGTCATTTGAATTGCAGGCTTCTTTCCCTTGCTTCCCGCACAGCAGCTGTGACGGGAGGGAGGGACAAAGAGAGAACTGAGAATCAAACCAATCCCCCCCATGACAGGAGGTGCAAAACCCACCCTACAATATTGGAGGTTGAAAGAGGGATCACAAGAAAGGCCTTTGCAACCCATCCCATGCCTCACCTTTCCACCTCTACTTTAAGCTTCCGATTGCACCTTTGAAGCCCCACCCTTACCTGCCCCACACCTGATGTCAGGTGTAGGGCCGGAGGCATGGATCCCCCAAAATGGCCTCACAGGGCAAATGGAGAGGCCTGGTGGGCGAAGTGTGGCCTGTGGGCCAGAGGTTTCCCAATCCTTTCATAAAGGAAGTTGTTAGCTCTTGTGTAAATGAGGAAGGATACTGTTCCTTACTTTACTGTTCCTTATTGTGCTTATACTGCCAGGTAGGAGTTTGAGCATCCCTCAGTAATTGCCTGCAGATCCTAAGAAGTATCTACTCCACCTTAAGCATCCTCAACTTGAGAGAAATGCTTTTACTCTCCATTATAGGCCATTCTGGGATACTAACCTAACACTGTAAAATCCTACAACTTGCTCACATATCAATTACTCACCGAGGCCATTCCAAATTGTTCCAGGTAGTCCACTTCTATGTCCAGTCCTAGAACTAGAAGAAAATCAGTGCAGAAACCAATGTAGTTATGAAAGTAGGAGCAAAGAGTCCAAAGACAAGGCAGTCGTTTCTGGAGATGAGAAGGGCAGAAAGCTTTTCCTGCAGCTTGCAGTAGCCTGTGCGTCTTCTGGGAACTACTAGGCAGCCTTCAGTTCTTTCCACCTTTTGTTTAAATTGAGTTAACATGATTTAATAATAAGAAAACAGATAATTTGCCAAAGGTTCAGATGTAATGGTATTCTGAATGGTTGTTGCTTAGGACTGACATGTGCCTAGATCAGGAATGGCAACCTGTGGCACTCCAGATGTTGCTGGACTCCCAACTCCCATTGACCCCATCCAGCATGGTCAATGATCAGAATTAAGGGAATCGTAATCCAACAATATCTGGAGGGCCACACGTTACCCACCCCTGGCCTTGGTAGACATATTTACTGGGTCCATTGCTGTGTCTGGACCTCAGTAATAGCAAGAAGCACTTCTTGGCAAAGCACTTAGTGTTGTTGTTGTTTTAGAATTAAGCAGCATACCAATTCTGTTGAATAAAAATAAATGCAACAAATATTTATCTAGGGTTCTCACCTGCCATTCATAAGATAGATTAGGCCTCCTGAATAGTGTATTATAAGACTTTGAGAATGACAGTAATATCTCTTCCAATCAGGGCAGGACACTGAGATCTGGTCACAACAGTGCTTTACCTTCAAATATTTTCAAACTAAGGGGGATGGGGAATCCTTAGGCAGCCAAAGCAGCCTTCATCTTTGTCAAAGATTGTCCCCTGGGGTCTTTTGACCTCTGCAACCCCAAAGGGGTGTCTCTGCTTCCGAGAACAGTCCCAATTCCCTGGGCCACTGCTTCCCAGGCAAACACTCACTTTCCCAGGGTTAGTTTATACCCAACACCAACCCTAGAAGGTATACTGCTATCACCCCTTTTAAATAGTCCTTCACTCTCTCCGAGTAAGGGGAAACTCAGAGCACTATCTGAAATCGTAGAGCAGATCTATTGTTAAACTCCTTGCTCTGGAGCATTAACCTAAATTAATCAACAGTAGTCAGTGGTGTGTGGTCAAGGACTAGATTTAGAGTCATTAACTCCAAGCAATACACACCATTAAGAAAAGGTAGTTTATTTAAAAGAAAAGAAAGGTACATATAAACAAGAACAGCATTACTTTCCTTTAAAGCCAATTACCCACAACTGGGCTGAGCAAGAGATACATTTACATAACACTGTGAGAGGTTCAAAACAGACAAAGAAAAATAACAAAGCTTACCTATCCTAGCTAATGCTCACTTTGTAGTCTAATAGCCTGGTTCCCGAAGGCTCTGACTGAAATCCATAGACGAAACGAGATAGATGAAATGGGGAACAAGTAACTGAAGGATCACCCTTCATTTTTATGGGGCTGGGGTGTCAACAGGAATGGGGCAATTAGCCATCCTAGGCGCCCCTTCTGTGATCACCTTCTTTGAAGGTAAGAAGGGCTAGATAGTCACACCAAGTGGTCCCTGGTCTGCAATACCCAAACTCCTGACTGATCTCAGGAAGTAGACAAGAGATAACAGATAGGACTCAGCTACATCTTCTTGACATTAGCAATTTGCAGCTGTCTGGCACTAAACTACTTGGGTTTCCTCAGTACAGAGTATCCCGGAGGTCTTTGCAACAAAGCCCCCCCAGAATTCCTGAGCCATTTTAGCTTGACCAAACTTAACTATTCTTGACAGCCTTAATAGTAAATCAATAGTGAATCAAGTCTTCAACTTAATAGTGAATGGTGTTTTTGGTAAGTAAGTCTTGTAGAGTACTTGTAATGTCAGTTTCCCTGTGCTCCAAGCCTCCTATCTGAAGCATAACCAATAAAGCTAGCATGGCTATAACTCAAAAAATATGTACACTATTTAGAAAGGCCTAAAAGGAAACTAATTGGTTCCCACTACTCTTACCTTCTGTGGGTGATCGGAACTCGTCATTTTCTTTATTTGCAATCTGGTAGTTTTCATCCACTGCTGTTCCAGTCTTCCCACAATGGGATGTGAGCAATAAGTCATCTACAAGTAACTGTCCATTTAAAGACAAGTCTCCCTAAAAAGCAAGAGTTTTATGAAAATGTTCCATAAGATAGAGTAATGAGATAAATACCAACAGCACATGTAGTGCAACTTGTTTCTCTTCATTTTACTGAACAGTTCTGTGGTAGTATAGTGGCCCCAATTATACCACTGTATCAAATAGGACGACTTACAGACTTCAATGGCAGCAGGATTATTTGGTTCTGCAAGACAGGATTTTGCCTAGAAGAGCCTTTTAAGTACTTTGCTGCTCACTGCAACCCTATTCCCACTTACCTGGGAATTAGACCCACTGAGAGCAATGGGACTTCCAAGTAAACTTAGGATTGCACTACAGGGTTATCACTTACACAGCCAAGCTCAGTTTTACAAGAAGTCACACAGAACACACAAAGGAGGAACATAAATTTAATGCCCACTAGAGCGCTTCAAAATAATTTTGCTTTTGGCATCTGAAGGAAGGAACTGGGGAGGAATTTATTTTGGAAATGTGATGCTCAGTTAAGAATAGAGGAACCATTTACTATTCCAAACATACAGAATTCTGTGCAGAATCCTGACAGCCTCAGCTTTCCAGGAGGAAAAGGCAGCATTTTCAGCCCTTAAGGCTACACAGATTGAAAATGCCTAGTCAATACATCTTTTGAAATCTCAGAGGTAGGCTAAATTGACTTCCAATGGCAAAAATTGGGATGGGCTTTCCTGCTCTGCAGTCCTTTCCCACTTACCATGACTAGCAGGGGTGATGCAAGCACCACAAGTATATGCAAAGCTTGCACAATTCATGCAGCTAATAGAATTCAGTTTTGATACTGAATGCTGGTACTCAGGAGGTTTTTTTCCTTGTTTTGCTGAATATTCACAGCTTTGAATGTAGGTGTTATGCACACAGGGCCATACAATACCATCAATTCCCTTGACAGTTCAGCTTGAGTTTCTGCTTTAGCCATGGCTTGATCTTCAGTTATAATCTGCTTCTCAATTTCTTTCCTATAGGGAACCAAAAGTGCTTGATAAATAACTTATCTTTCATAACTTTATCATTCAGTTTTGTGCACATATTTAAGTAGTACACCTTTAAACAAGAGCAAATATTACAGCTTATCAAACACTACACAAATACTAAGACACCACAAGACAATTTAGGAATATTGTTTTCCTTGTAGGACTGGGTAAAGTTCACGTATGAAGCACTTTATAGCCAGTTTCATTACACACCAGAACTGAGTGGCTTGAAATGATGCCGAAGCCTGAATAGTTGTAGTGTATGTTCCATTCATCCCATACCCGTCTCCAGTTCATCACACATCTTTAGATTAATACCAAAAAATTGTAAGACTTTTTTCATTAATTTGTACTACAGTAGGGGCCAGATTTTTGGCGTTCTGCTAATAAGGCGGCACCAGCGTGGCGATCAGCTGTAGCGCGGGGAGTTACAGCTGTCAGCTCCCTGCGCTACAGCCGACTGTTGTCAGCTGGAGAGTGGCGGCTGGAGCTCCCCACACTACAGCTGATAGCACACTACAGCTGATCGCTGTCAGCTGCAGTGCAGCGGCTGGAGCTCCCCGCACTACAGCTGATCGCTGTCAGCTGGAGAAGGCGGCTGGAATACAGTAGGGCCCCACTTTCCAGCGGTTTTCGCTTTTTGGCAGGGGCCTGTAACGTAACCTGCCCTACTGTATGTCATTTCTCAAGACCTGGACTGCTTTAGATTTAGTGTTAGAATACTTACAGTTTCTCGGGTGTTATTTCTACAGCTCCAAATTCATCTGGTAGATTATGCAGTGGTATTTGAAAAGAGCCTGCTTTAAATGGGCTACTATCCTCTTGCATATTTGCTCTCTTAATGGTGGGGATAGGACACACAGGGGACTTCTGTATATTGGAATCACCTCCAAATGGATTGAAGTTAGGATCATCAAATTTATTCCAATCCAAGCTATAAGACGCTTTGGGGACAGAATTCTCTTCTATTCCAATGTTGGTTCTCTCTTCAGCTTTCTCCAGCACTTTGTGAGCTGAAGTTGGTTTCCTGGAATGAGTCTTAACTTCAATATTCTTGTCCGGTTGCCTTGGAAATATATTATCTGATATTTCAAGCATATCAGATTCTAGTTTTATGAACTCAGGTTTTGCTCTGCGGACATCTTCCTCACACTTTGGCAGGATTCTGTTCACCACTGTGGAGTTTTGCCACTCCGATTCCTCAGTTTGGAAATGTTTTATTTCACCACAGCTAAGAGTCTCAAAGCTACAGGATTCTTGCACTTGTTGCAAAGGAGAATTTTGTATGTGCAATATTGACAAAACATCAGCTTTGCAGACTTTGTTACGAACTGGTTTTGTAGCCCAGTCAGAGCTTAGAAATCGCTTTGTGGCATATTCATCTTGCAGTGAGATGAAGGATGTTTTTGTTTCACAACCTGTTTCTTCTGGTAGATTATTTTCAGTAGCAGTTTGAGGCAGGCAAACTACACCAAGTGACAGAGAATCTCCATCCTGTTTTTCAGCTCCAGTGAACACTTCCAAAGGAGACATTTTTAAACTTTTAGGAGAATTCAGAAAGTCATCGGAGCTTTTGAATGAATGAACATAATTTGCAGTAGGCAAGTCGGGGATATATGTTCCATTGCTTTTTGCTGGCAATACATCATCTGGATGATCACAACTAACATTTTTTTCCATCTCGATCCCCTCTCTTGCAATATCAGTATCTACAATAACTGTTTGTTGACTCCTGTTGAAAGACAGACCCATCACTAGTTAGTTAATTCAGCCATTGAAGAATGATTAAAATAAAGAAGGGCACATCTGTCTCTTAGGACAAAAGGTTTTACTCAGTGTGGTCTGCTGTTTATGATCAGGGCATCCATTACCTCTCTGTCAGAAAAGACAGCTTTCTAGGAAAGAGTGGCAATGACACAATCTCTTCTAGGCTTAACCTTTTAAAAATACATCAAAAAAGGATCTGTTTTACTCACACAGCATTGGATGGAGGCAAGACAAGATCCTCTGGTACGTCTGTGCAGTCATCTCCTATAATAGGATTTTTAGGATTCTTCCTTTTATCTGAACTCAGGATTCTGCGAGTCTCAGGATCCCGCATAGGAGTTTGAAAGGTTACCTTAGAAAAGAAAATCTCCAAGATCACTTCAGCTAACACACACAAAAATTAAGAGTACACACATGCACACCCTTTATATGCATACACATTTGGGCATTTATACCCCTCCTTTCCACTGCTAATAAAAGGAGGCACTCAAAGCAGCTTACAAAAAATAATAATAAAGGCACCAATAAATATGCCAATTAATATGACTATTAGTCATACAAACTAATGACATACATATACACACAAATCAATTAAAAGCACAAAAAAGCAGCAATTAAAAACTGAAAAGAACACAAACACAAAGCGTACTAAACATTAGAGATTCTGGCTATCCGCCCACGTCCCCACTATTGCAAGGGAACAGAACTGCAAAATGGTAACAGCAGAAAAATCTTGTGTGCAAAAAGCAACACATTCTACTATCCTTATCCCATAACAAGATTACACCTAAATATCAAATGCCTGGACCGTGCAGCCCCCTTGCCCAGTTCTGTATCACACATTCCAACACCTACAACAGTGGACACTGCCAGTGTACAAACTAAACATGCTGCTGTATCATTACAACCCTTGAGGGGTCAGCTCAGTTGTTAGTGTAGCTGGTGACGCACCGTTAAATATTTGTCATCATAGGAACTCGTTAGACCAGCTGTTTAAGTTATAAAGCTTCTGTGTTAAGACATTAACATACCTTCATAGGCTTCACTATCCCCTTTGGTGGCACATTTTCTTTCTGTGATGGACGAAGAATAGAAGGCCTGCCTGTAGCCTCTGGAGATGTAAAATGTATTGCATGGCTTTCAGCAACTATGTCATCACTAATATTTTCTCCATTTAGGGTCTGCAGACTCATTCTAGAAATGAAAACAGTGTAAACAAGCCTACTCATGCAGACAGTGTGGCTTTAACGTAACTGGATGGTTGTCCAGTAGGGCCCCGCTTTACGGCGCTTCCCTTTACAGCACTTTGCTAATGCAGTGGTCTCAATTAGGCGGTTTTCGGGCGTCGGGCACCATTCAATGAGTTTCACTTTTCGGTGGTTTTTGCTTTTCAGCGGGGGTCCGGAACGTAACCCGCCGTATGAGTGGGGCCCTGCTGTCATAGCCTTCTAGAGAGGGGTGGGGAACTTGTGGCCCTCCATCAGCCCAGTCAGCATGGCCTGTGGTCAGGGAGTTGTAGTCCAGCAAACATCTAGAGGTGTGGAGATGTTGTAAATAACATTTAGGTTTACCCAGGCTCCATTTCTATGAATAGGTTACCATTTTACACTTTTCTAGGCCACAATGAAGTATAAGCTCTGCTGTCAAAAACAGGAGTACTGGTGTTCAAGCATGAAAACAGAATTAAGTATCCCCTCCAACGCAAGATGTGAAGCACTTTTAAATGGTCAGGCTGAAAGTTTAGGATATTTTAAGACTGTAGGTGTGGAAGTAGAGGAATAAAAAACAATGATCAAGAACATGGGGTGCTGCAATACATAGCTGATAGGCTGCATGTGGCTTGATGTCAGATTCGTATAGACCAACACCCAGCCCAAGATGTGGACAAAGAGGAATCTAGTTTAGGAAAAGCAGAACCGCAGAACCTAAAGTTAGAGAAGGCTAATACAGAGGCTGGATGCAGATGCAACACCGTTCTGTTTCCAATGATGGCTTGGCAACTGGCAGAACCCTGACTTTTCATACTTCACACAGAATTCCCACTTTTTGACATTAACACTGGGACAAAACTGGCTCTAGGTAGTTATTACTATCCAAAATTATGAACATCTGATCATGGATTGATGTTATATCCAGGGCTGTGGAGTCGGAAGCAATTTTGGGTGGAGTCGGAAGAAATGTACCGACTCTGACTTCAAAATAAATTTTGATTGACAAATTTTTAAAAATATAAATTCAAAATGTCAACGAAGCTTCCCCTGAAGTCAGCTGTAGTTCAGCATTTCACCATAACTCAAGATGGAAAACATGTTGTGTGTCAGTGTATGACACAGGATCCAGATGAAGACAAATGCTGTGATGCCAAGTTCAGCGCATATTCAGGCAGCGATAAAAATGCTCCTACGTGAGCTTCCAATTTAAAAAGACATTTACAGCCCTTTCCAGGGCTGTGGAGTTGGAAGCAATTTTGGGTGGAGTCGGAGTCAGACAGTAGAAAAATAGAGGAGTCGGAGTCGAAGGTTTGGCGTACCGACTCCACAGCCCTGGTTATATCTATACTATAGTAACCAACATAGTGCCTGTAATTGCATGTCACAATAAACCAGGGATTCTGGCTTATTATGGTTTATCAGTGTTGAAGAGCGTACCAATGCATGCTGACTTATTACTCAAGTTTCATTCCTTCCTGGATGTAAATGAGAGAAAGAAACTTGGAAACCTTGGTTCCTGTTTTGTCTGAACCCAGGATCATGGTTTTAAGTTTGTTTCTCCTTAACAAGCCAGTCACTAGACAACTTTAAACCATGGTTTGTTATTGGCTTATGGATTGCAGCTTGTAGAGCAACAAACCACTAGATCCTGGGTATAAACATAATGGGAAGCAGCAGCTCCTAGATTTGCTTATCCTGTTTGTGCTGGGAGGCTTTGAATATAGTTATCCTTTACTGGAATGGTTGAAAGGGAGGGGAAAGAGAGAAGGCCCTCACAAAGGGAAAACTATGGTTTGGCATCAGAGTATGTTACATCTGCACCAAGTTAGACAAAATAGCCATGGAGTTTTCTGGAATGATACAAATGCAATCAATCAATCAATCATTATGAAATAACGGCAGGGCAGATGAAATGTCACTATTTACCTCTCTCTTGCTGTACCCCCTCCAAAAAGAAGAGAGCAGGAACTATGTAATTCCATTCTAATAAAAACAGAAACAGATCATGGTTTTAGAGACCTAGGTGAGAGCCTGGAAGCCTCCAGATTAAGTTGCATCACAGCCAAAGACTCACTAACAATTTAATCCTATTCATGTTTACTTGGAAGTTGTACTGTGTTCTGTGAGGTTTATTCCCTTTTAAGTATGGACAGAATTGCAGCCTAAGCAGCACTAGCAAACCAGCTTCTCAGCCAGTTTACTTACATGGCTGCTGTAAGGCTTATAGACAGAATCTGCCAGTCCAACCTTCTGTCCAAGCCAGGTCCATGTAAATATCTGTACTGATCCCTACAGATTAGTCAATGTACCAAAGAACACAGGACCCCCACCCCATTTTTAAACTTGCTCAGGAGAATTGAACTCCAAAACTTCACAGAACGTTCTTTTAGGTCACAAATGGGCTCCTACTGGGAAGAAGGGAAGGATATAAATCTAATTAACAACAACAACACAGCATTATTACAATGTGCTCAGATCCATGATTAGGCAGGCAAACTAATCTTGAAAAAACTCTGGCTCAGGCACAGCAACTCTACTCAGGGCAAAGCTGGAGTTACTACCTTTCATGGTATAGGGCAACTTTCCCCAACCTGGCACCCTCCAGATGTTTTGGATTACAATTTCTCCCAGCCAGTGTGACCAATGGTCAGGGATGACAGGAGTTGTAGTACAATACACCTGCAGGCATCAGTTTGGGAAAGGCTGGTTTAAGGGCTTTTTAGTTTAGGGTGTGGACAGCTATCAAGCAACAGGGCTCTTGAAAGCCTGGTCCATACATTCAGCAGATTGATGAGGGAGACTAGACCAAGTCGCTAATGACGGGAGACGCAACGTAATGCTCTCCTGTGTATTAAAAACTCTCTCACAGATATTATGATTGCAGTCCTACAGCCTCTTACTTGGGAGTAATCCCCACTGAACTCAGTGCACATCTACAGGATCGCACTGTAGGTCATGCACGAGTTCAGGTCAGTTTCAGTACACACCAGGGCAGGCAGCTCAGAGCAGCAGGAATAACATCCATCTAACAGTCAGTCACAGAATAGCGTTTTGGTGTACAAACTGTAGCAGAGGAAACCTAACTCGTTTATCAAGAGCATTTCAAGGGGAGTAGCTGGTCCTGCTCTTACTGTGAATACACAACAGGGAGGAAAAGGAAAAAGTGGTCGGTTGAACGGCACTTAGGATAGAGGCAAAACCTCTTCTCCCTCTCTCATAATACTAGAACTCGTGGACATTCAAAGCAGCTGAATGTTGGAAGATTCAGGACAGACAAAAGGAAGTACTTCTTTACTCAGCGCATAGTTAAACTATGGAATTTGCTCCCACAAGATGCAGTAATGGCCGCCAGCTTGGACGGCTTTAAAAGAAGATTAGACAAATTCATGGACAGGGCTATCAATGGCTACTAGCCGTGATGGCTGTGCTCTGCCACCCTAGTCAGAGGCAGCATGCTTCTGAAAACCAGTTGCCGGAAGCCTCAGGAGGGGAGAGTGTTCTTGCACTCGAGTCCTGCTTGCGGGCTTCCCCCAGGCACCTGGTTGGCCACTGTGAGAACAGGATGCTGGACTAGATGGGCCACTGGCCTGATCCAGCAGGCTCTTCTGATGTTCTTATGAAGGGAAGGTCTTTTTTCGAGTGTACGCCTGGCATCGTTCGCTCTTCCCTGCCATTCCCCGTTACTAAAGCAGCTCCGCGGCGGCTACGTGGCAGTGGCACCCTCTTACCCCATCACGTCACCCTGAGTGGTGCGGGCCTACTGTTGACGGGCCGCTGAAAGAGGGGCTAGATCAGACCACCCCACTTCACGCGCAGTCTGCGGCGAGACTGTCCGGTCTCCCGCCCCATTCTTTCCAGAGGCTAGGCCAGGCCTTAAGCCACTTCAAAGAGCAGAGAGCGAAGGACAACCCTCCGCTACTGCCTCTGGAGACGCTCCCAGGGACTCAGCCGCAGGAGTGACAAAGCACGGTCGCCGGGGAGCGGGACGTCTTCGACCGACGGCAGCGGGCAGGCTCAGGTTGCCTTCACGGCCAGTGTGCCCGACGCCAGCAGCAACCGTCAGTTAATGGTCGGGCGGAGACAGAAAAGTGGAAGGAACCGCCGCCCCAATACATGAAGTACCGCCGGAATGCCCATTTCCTCTCACCTGCTTTGTCGCGAAGTTAATTTCCAGTCTCCTTTCTCATACTAGAACAAGCTCTCTAACGCCTGCCCGAAGCTGTAACCGCAGTTCAAATTTTAACGCTGGTTCATCTCCGCCAATAAGGAGCCGAGTGCTAAACTACATCACAGATCACATGGCCTCATAGATTCTGATGATCTTAACAGAGCCGTAGCAGCGGCGCAGGCGTCCTGGAATATGACGCGTGCAGATACTGCGCTCCAAATATTCACAATTACCCTCAGAAATTTAGTTCGTTCACCCGTCACTTGAACAAAAGTAGGCTGCTACCTAGAAACAAATGGATTTAATTCGGGGTGTGTGTGTTTGTCGCTGGATCCGAATCAGATCCAAAAACAATTTACTCTGAAGCAAGTCCCTCTGAGTTAAATTAGATTTACAGTGCAATCCTAACCATGTCTCTTCAATGTACTTGGAGACAGATCAGGCGAGTTAGTGATGACTGGTAAAAACTGGGCGTGGCGGGGCTCCTAGGAGGTCAGGGTGGCGTGTCCATTGAGGTCAAGGAAACTTAGCCAGGGTGGTTTTCTCTCCCTCCTCCTCCATTGCAAATATATTGTGGACGCTTAAGTACTGCAGTTGTACAAATACAGTACTTTGCACCTAAGAAAACTGAAAAGTGTCTTATTTTGGTTCAGAACGGATCACTACTGCCACAGTCAGTAGCACAGTGACAAATTCAGAAGTTCAGGGGCCCCTTACGGAGAGTCAAGCCACGCCTCCTCCCTCGCTTGGCGGCTCTCCGTTGCCATCTCCCGTCCTTCCTGTGTAACCCTTCCCCCATAACAGATGTCCCTAGGAGCCAATCAGCATGAAAGGGGAGTGTGTTACTTACCAAGAAGAGACTTCTCAGTGGCTGACTCACCTCAGGTCAAGCAGGAAAGGAGAAGGAATCATGTTACAAGATACTTAGTGGCAAACATGCTCCCTTTCAATGTTGATTGGCTGGTAGGATGCTGAAGACATAGGGACCTGGCTGGAACCCTGCTCCCAAAAAAGTAAGGGGGTCTAAGACACACACACACACACAGCTCCTGAACAACTACTCCCTGGTCACAGTTGCTTCTCTGCTGGGAGAAAAGTTATGTGGCCTCTACCTCTTCTTGTTTTCTCCTGCTGCTTCTCTGCAAAGAAACTAGACACTAGAACATGGTAGTTTTACCATGTGCCTGTCCCTGATTTTGAATTGGGAAAGGTGCACAGGGGTTAGGGGAGGGAGGTTTGGAATCATGAAAAAAATCAAGCTAAACATCAAGGAAAAAGTAATCTGGGAGACAGCCACAATATTCACGCCTACAAACATTGGACTTTACATGTAGGTCCTTGGCAAATCCAATGTATGGTTGACTGCTAGGACAAGCTTGCCTTGGTAGGATGTGCAATCAGGATGCAATCCATGATCCTATGTTACGCATAGGCTCTGCACACTGAGTTCTCACCTGAACCATCCTCTGCACGATCCCACTTTTGTAATGGGATTTTAAATTTGCTAAATTTACTTATTTATTTATTACATTTATATACCGCCCCATAGCCGAAGCTCTCTGTGAGGTTTACAACAATTAAAAACATTAAAAACAAATATACACATTTAAAAATACATTAAAAAAAACAATTTAAAAACACATGCTAAAATGCCTGGGAGAAGTATTTTATCCTCTCAACAACCTTGTAAAGTAGACCATAGGGCATTTTTAGCAAAGCAACAAAAAGAACAGTAGCAGCACCTTAAAGGCTAACAAATTTATTATAGCATGAGAGAGTTCATTTCATCAGATGCATAATTGTTGAGATAGATAGATGGATGGATGGATGGATGGATGGATGGATAGATAGATAGATAGATAGATAGATAGATAGATAGATAGATAGATAGATAGATAGATAGATAGATAGATAGATAGATAGATAGATAGATAGATAGATAGATAGATAGATAGATAGATAGATAGATAGATAGATAGATAGATAGATAGATAGATAGATAGATGGATGGATGGATGGATGGATGGATGGATGGATGGATGGATGGATGGATGGATGGATGGATGGATGGATGGATAGATAGATAGATTATCATATGGAATAATGTAATGAAATAGGTATGGATAGGTATATGTATTTTTATTTAATAAGGCCTAAGAAGGGTTAAAAGCAATTAACAGTGTTTACCAAAGTACTGATCTCATGAAGCCAGCCATATATTGCCTGCTTTGAGGAAAACAGTTACAAGAAAGGACAGAATGTGGATAAAATAATTGGCAAAGTGCCAGGGAAGCAAGTGTGCCTAGGAATCATTTTTTGCTAACTCAAGGAAAAAATGTACTACAATGGGGCATTGGATATGAAGAAGGAAAACAACAACCAAACCAACAGGACTGGTTAATGTGGTGTGGTACATAGAATCATAGAATCATAAGAGTTGGAAAGGGCCTATAAGGCCATCGAGTCCAACCCCCTGCAGAAATCCAAATTAAAGCATACCCGACAGGTGGCTGTTCAGCTGCCTCTTGAATGCCTCGTGTTGGAGAGCCCACTACCTCTCTAGGTCATTGGTTCTATTGTCATACCACTCTTAACAGTCAGGAAGTTTTTCCAAATGTTCAGCCGAAATCTGGCTTCCTGTAACTTGGGCCCATTATTCCGTGTCCTGCACTCTGGGGTGATTGAGACGAGATCCTGGCCCTTCTCTGTGTGGCAACCTTGCAAGTACTTGAAGAGTGCTATCATATCTTCCCTCAGTCTTCTCTTCTCCAGGCTAAACATGTCCAGTTCTTTCAGTCTCTCCTTATAGGGCTTTGTTTCCAGTCCCCTGATCATCTTTGTTGCCCTCCTGTGAACCTGTTCCAGTTTCTCTGCATTCCCCTTAAAGTGTGGTGTCCAGAACTGGACACAGTAGTCGACATGAGGCATAACCAGTGCCAAATAGGGGGGAACCAATACCGTACATGATTTGAAAGTTATACTTCTGTTAATGCAGCCTAAAATAGCATTTGCCTTTTTTGCAGCCACATCACACTGTTGGCCCATATTCAGCTTGTGATCAACAACAAGATCCTTCTCACTAAATATTGGCTAAGTATTCCCCATCTTATAAGTGTGTATTTGGCCTATTTTTCCTAGTTGTAGAACTTTGCACCTATCCCTGTTAAATTTCATTCTGTTGTCTTCAGCCCAATGTTCCAGACTATCAAGATCCCTTTGAATTTTATTTCTACCAAGGTATTAGCTACTCTTCCCAATTTTGTATCATCTGCAAATTTGATTATTCCTTGTACCTCCTCATCCAAGCCATTAATAAAAGTGTTGAAGAGCACTGGACCCAGGACTGAGTCCTGCGGGACCAAAGGCCGAGCCCTGCAGAACCCAGCTCATTACCTACCCCCAGTCTGAGAAGGAACCACTGATAAGCACTCTTTCAGTATGATTCTGTAGGCAACTGTGAATCCACCTGATAGTTGTTCCATCCACCCCACATTCAGCAAGCTTGTTAATCAGAATATCATGGGGCACTTTGTCAAAAGCTTTGCTGAAGTGGAGATATATTATGCCATAGCATTCCCACAGTCTACCAGGGAGGTTACCCAATCAAAAAAACGATATAAGAACAGTCTGGCAGAATTTGTTCTTGATAAATCCATGTTGGCTTCTAGTAATCACTGCATTGTTTTCAAGGTGCTAACAAAGTGACCACTTTTATAATCTGCTCCACAATTTTCCCAGGGATCAATGTCAGGCTGACTGGTCTGCAGTTCCCAGGTTCCTCCTTTCTGCCTTTTTTGAACATAGGGATAATATTAGCCCTCCTCCAGTCATCCGGCACTTCTCCCATCCTCCATGATTTCACAAATATAATAGACAGCAGTTCCGAGAGTTCTTCAGGCAGTTCCTTCAATACTCTAGGATGCAATTCATCAGGCCTTGCAGATTTGAAGTCGTCCAGAGTGATTAGGTATTCCTTGACTATTTGTCTATCAATCGCAAGCTGCAATCCTGCCCCTTCAATTTCACATTTCCCAAGGGGGTCATAGATCCTCTTTTAGGAGAAGACTGAGCCAAAGTAGGAATCAAGCACTTCTGCCTTTTCTTTGTCCTCTGTTATCATTTTGCCATCCTCATTGAGTAGCTGTTGCACCATTTTTTCTGTCTTTTACTATGGATGTACCTGAAGAAAAGCTTTTTTGTTGTTTTTGGCATATTTTGCTAACCTCAGCTCATTCTCAGCGTTAGCCTTCCTGACGCCATCCCTGCAATGCTGTGCTGTCTGTACTCTTCCTTTGTAGCTTGGCCTTCCTTCCACTTCCTGTATGTGTCCCTTTTTGTTTTTGTTTTCAGGTCATCTCCAAGCTTTCTGTGAAGCCACATCGGCTTCTTCTGCTGTCTTTCCCTTTTTTTCCTCATCGGAATTGTTTGTCATTGCACCATTTGCCACGGAACCTTAATTACCATTGTTCTGAGTTTATTAAAATCTGCTTTCCTGAACTCCAGGGTACACGTATGGCTACTCTCAGCTTTTGCTTCCTTTAAAATCAAGCAATCTAGTGTAGCGTGTTCACTTTTCCCCAGATTTCCGTAACTGCCACTTTATCCACCAAGTCATCTCTGTTGCTTAGAATCAAGTCAATGATAGCTGATCCTCTAGTTGCTTCATCCACTTTCTGTAGGAGAAAGTTATCTTGCACAGAAGTCAGGAATTTCTTGGAGGGGCCATGTTTGGCAGAATTTGTCTCCCAACAGATATCAGGGTAATTGAACTCCCCCATTACTACTACATCATGCCTCCTTGAAACAATGGCAATTTGCTTTGCAAAAGTTTCATCCTTGTTTTCTCCTTGATTGGGCAGTTGGTAGTACCGCTTCCGTCTCCCTTTCTATTCCTTCTGTTCTGTTTGAACAAGTTACATCCTTCAGTTGCTGTATTCCAGTCATGAGTGTCATGCCACCAAGTTTCAGTTATACCTATCAAGTTATATTTACTCTCCTGTATTAAGAGTTCAAGTTCGTCCTCTTTCTTTCTCATACTCTGGGTATTAGTATACAGACATCGAAGATCTACATTTTTATGAAGTCTGTTACTGGCCCCCATTAGAGCCATTCCCTCAGTTCCTCTTACTGTGCACAAGCCTTTGTTGGTTGTTACTGCCAAGTTTATGTCTCCTTCCCCCTTAGGATTCAGTTTAAAGCTCTCTAGATGAATTTCTCCATGCAGTGGCCAAACACATTCTTCCCAGGCTTTGTGAGGTGCAACCCATCACTTGCCAGCGGTCCATCTTCCAGGAAGCATAGCCCATGGTCCCAGAATTTCTAGCGCCGGCACCACCTTTGTAGCCAGTCATTCACTCACAGTATTTCCCATTCCCTTTCCACTCTCTTCTAAGTACTGGAAGGATGGATGAGAAAACTATTCAGGCTCCAAAGTCCTTCAGTTTCCTTCCCAGAGCTTCAAAGTCTGACATGAGATTTCCTCTTCTAAAAGACTAATTTACTGAAATTACTATATCTGATTGATGGGGGTCATTGAATTCTCTTGGTGGGCATGATCTGGAGCTTTGTCTCACTCAGTTCTTTTAAACTAGCCCCTTTTTCTATCTGACAATCCTCCCTGTCTATTTTCCCATATTAATCAACTGTTATATGAGACCTCTTTGATTTTAAGGGCCATAATTCCTGCATTTTTTTAGGAGGATCAGTTTCTCCAAATTGGTGGACAACCTGAACAATTTCATTAATTAGGACATCATAAATTTGAGGTTCCCCATGCTTCCATAAACCCAAACATTCTACTGACCTAATCTGGAACTTGGAAGCCATCTCTCTTAATTCTTTGGTAGTCCAGGGTATATCTCATACACTCGGCATTTCCTATAGCTTTAAAGTCCCCCAAAGTCATAGCTTTGTGGCACATTCCCACAATTTCCATTTTAGCGTCCCTGGATGGGGCATGGGCCAAAACATGCATTAACATGCAGAAAGTTACGACTTCCTGCTGCAATTGCTCTACTAAAAACAAATTGTTTATTTGGGGAGATAATTGGTAGCATTTCGGCCCACTTTGCTGTATTTAACTTAAATGATCTATTACAGTAAATGCCTTGACTATCCAATTTAAAGAGTCTTGGTTTTCTAAGGGCCCAACAGAATCTGAAACCTCCTTTAACTGAACCGGAGACATTTGAATAGTGGTGGTGGTGGTTCATCTTCCCTCATCAGTATTTTTTGATCTAGCCACTTGCATGATGGCTGCTGTTGGGTTGCAACAAGAACCCTCATTGCAACATGAAAAATCAAAACCTGCACAGGAATAATTGCTAGCTCCTGTAGGGGTTTTCCATCCTACACATGCAGTTTGAAAGGCTAGGCTTATTCCATTGTTTTAATTTAGCTATTTCTTGTTCATGTCCTTGACATTTATTTATGGTCATTTTCTGACCTTTTATTCCTAGATCTTGGACTAGGGCTTTTAATGAAGAAATTATTGCTCTTTCTCCTGCAGTTCTTAATTTTCTTGTTTATATTAATTTCCAGCCTAAATTCTCGAGCCAGTTCTTTGGTCTGAACCATAAGTATGTTAATACTCCCTAACTGGGTCTGAAATTCAATAATTTTTGGTTTTGCCTGGTCTAATAGGTCTTGTAAAGTTATTGCCTGGTCTTGTAGAAATTCTGCTGCAGCCATGAAGCACAATGCTGCCATGGCTGTCTGCTTTTTCATATCAGAATATTTCTTTTGCCTTCACCATGTTTCCTATAAGTGCTCTCCATCTGCAACTTTCATGAACTCTTCCATAACATTCTTCCAAGGGGAGAGACCTACTGTTTGCAGGGTCTGGCATTAAGTCCCTTGATAGGTATATCACCATTGTGGCCTTTGCACTGACTTTTCCAGAATTTGCCATTATTCCCTCGGTCTCATCTCCCTGTTTAGGCACTTGTACCCATTTTTAAAAGGAATCCATGTTGGAACTTTCCTCCCCTCCACAATTTTCAACTAAGATAAATGTTATCAGTTTTGTCTCTTAAATTACAGCTGGGCCCAAAACTACTGGCTATAGAGCAAGAATCTTACAGAGAAGGGAGTTCTAGACAACTGAGTTCTTTTACCTTTTATTATTATCTTAACAGCAACATGATAATTTTACTATGCATTATGATGACGATGATGATTTACATTTATTGCCTGCCCTTCACCCAGAGGTCCCAGGGCAGGTGTGTCATCTTCAAAGAGAGCCCCATGTAGAGTGCATTGCAATAATCCAATCTGGAAGTTACCAGAGCATGGAGTATTGTGGCTAAGTCATCTCTGCCCAAAAGGAACTGAACCTGGTGAACCAGCCTGAGGTGGAAAAGGGGACTCCTAGCCACTGAGGCCACCTGAGCCTCCAGGGCCAAGGTTGGATCCAGGGGTACCCCAAGCTGCGGATCTCTTCCTTCCAGGGGAGTACAACGCTGTCCAGGACAGGCCATGGAGACCTAACACTTTGTAAATGCTTTCCAACAGCAGCATTTGAGTAGCACTCAGTTCCAGAGCCTGGCCAGCATCCCACAGGCAAACCTGTCAGGTGGGAGGCAGTGCGAATCCCCCAATGGCAGTGTCACTCAGCAGTCAAGCATGTCAGAGACCTCGCTAATAAGCCGTTCACAGACCTCCAACACTAGTAGCAGCAGTCTTACCCAACAGACCGGCTGTTGCAGCAGCACAAGGACTACTGTGCTCAGACACAAAATCTGAAACAGCGACAGGAGACCCACTCTTAATAAATCCTTGCCTTTACTCCCAATTTATTTATTTTATTTTATTTAGTTAATTATGTGAATGTAGTTAATTAAAATTAACTGTGACATTTGTTGCTTTATTACTGCTGTTGTATTATTTTATTATGAAATTGTTTTTGTAATTGTTTGCTTTTGTTGTAAGCCACTTTCAGCACAATTTTTATTTTTGTAAGTCGCTTTGAGTTCCATTTTTGGAAAAAAGCGACTAATAAATATAAATAAATAAATAAATAAACACTTGCCTTTTCAGGATTAAGCCTCAATTTATTGGCCCACATCCAGCCCATCACTGCTTCCCAGCACCTCAAACACATCTCCCAATTCAAATAGATCAGAGAGATACATAATTACACAAGTACACAATGGGGGGAGGGGAGGTCATACCCTTTAGTAACTTAAGTCTTTTAGAAAGAGAAATCTGAGTGATACACCACACCACCTTAACTGCCCTTGTTGTTGTTATTGTTCACTTTCTGACTTAAGGCTCTGTCATTTCTTTTCTTCATTAGTTAGCAAAAAAATGATTCTCAGGCTCATGCAGGTTTGCAGCCAATTTTTTCCATATTCCATATTTGTATCCCCCCCCCCCCAAAAAAAGCATACAGTATCTTTGTCCTTCCTCATTCTGGCTGGTGTGTTTTGTTACCTTTTTACTGCTGGAATTCTGGTTTTATAAAGATTTCTTCAACCTTGAATGATATAGGAAACATACACACAGTATTCATTCATACTATATTTTATTTACACGAATTCACAGCAGTAGCGAATAGCATACAGTAAGCCTGTATTTTAAATTAGGTCTCCAGATCTTCTGGTGGCTTTGTTGTTTTAAAAAGCTGTAAAGACAAAGCTCTTGCCAACTGAGAAGGAAAATGTGCACGCAATATTTACTATTATTATTATTATTATTATTATTATTTCTTGTATTTATATACCGCCCCATAGCTGAAACTCTCTGGTTGGTTTACAACAATTAAAAACAAATATACAAATTTAAAAACACCTTTTTAAAAAGCAATTTAAAAACACATGCTAAAATGCCTGCAAGAAGAGGAAAGTCTTGACCCGACACCAAAAAGATAACAATGTTGGTGCCATGTGCACCTCGTCAGGAAGATCATTCCGTAATTTGGGGGCCACCACTGAGAAGGCCCTCTCCCTTGTTGCCAGACTCCCAGCTTCCCTTGGAGGAGGCACCTGGAGGAGGGCCTTTGATGTTGAGCGCAGTGTACGGGTGGGTTTGTGTTGGGAGAGGCGTTCCATTAGGTATTGTGGTCCCAAGCTGTGTAAGGCTTTATAGGTTAAAACCAGCACCTTGAATCAAGCTCAGAAGCATACAGGCAGCCAATGCAAGTGGGCCAGAATCGGTTTTATATGTTCGAACCATCTGGTCCCTGTTACCAATCTGGCCGCTGCATTTTGCACAAGCTGCAGTTTCCGAACTGTCTTTAAAAGCAGCCCCACATAGAGCGCATTGCAGTAATCTAACTTGTCTTGTCCGGATTCAGCCTCAGTTTATTAGCCCTCATCCATTGTCGCAGCCAGGCACTGGTTCAGCACATTAACAGCCTCACCTGAAGAAGATGAAAAGGAGAAATAGAGTTGCGTGTCATCGGCATACTGATGGCAATGCACTCCAAAACTCCGGATGACCGCACTCAATGGTTTCATGTAGATGTTGAACAGCATGGGGGACAGAACTGACCCCTACGGAACCCCATACTGGACAGTCCAGGGTGCCGATCAATGTTCCCCAAGCACCACCTTCTAGATCTGACCCACCAAGTAGGAGTGGAACCACCACCATGCAGTCCCTCCCACTCCCAACTCAGCCATTCTTCCCAGAAGGTTACTATGGTTGATGGTATCGAAAGCCGCTGAGAGATCAATGGGATTTATTTCTATGCAATCATGTTTGAAAATGGAAATGGACTGCCTTCAAGTCAATCCCCACCTATGGCGATGTGACGTCCTTCCCTGGCACCACCTGTGAAGCTCTCACTTGTGGCTGCCAGCAGACAGAAACGTCAGGTTTTCTTCTTACCCTTTACAGCTCTAGCACAGTTCTCAGAAGATCCCCCTGCTAGGCCTTACTACCCAACACTCTGTAACCCTTTTAGCCAATAGACTGTGCCTAGTCTCTGTCTGGCTATTCTGATATCTTGTGTCAATGGGTATAGGTAATTTGTAATTTGTCGTATCCAGGTTGGGACTCAGGAACCAGACCAGTTGGTGAAAGCAATTCAGTTTTTATTAAAGTAATATCCAGACAAAGACTACGCCTTCTCATGAAGTTTCACTACAAAACATAACCTGCGACTTGAAAGAAAGTTGACAGAACAAGGAACCACTATTCCCCCTGTCCCTTAAGAAGGAGGCAATCGAGCGCGAATTCTCTCACTCCGCCTCAAAGTGCTCTCATCCACTCCCCTCCTCTCCCCCTTCTTTTGTTGTCTCTTTTGCTGTCTCCTTGTACTACTGCCCCCTCCCCTTCTGAGGACTCTGATTCAGGTATGGGGGAAGCGGGGGGGGGCAAGGCCTAAACCATCTGGCTGCTTCTCTTTGCCTTTCCCAGGATCAGGAGGAGGTTGGATTCCCCCTCGCCCTCCCTCCTTCTCCAACTGCTCTGAGCTCGGAGGGGGAGAAGGCGTGGGAAGCTCACGGGAAGGATCTGTGTCTGTTGGACTTTCAAGGTCTTCGCTGCCAGACAGTTCTATCTCTGGGATTCCCTCCCCCTCTTCTGCTTCTTCTTCACACGGCTCTGGCCAAATGACCCCCTCCCTCTCCTCATCTTCTGAGACATCAGGGCCCCAATCCTGCATCCTGACACGCCCCCTGCAGCCCCTTGACTCTGAAGCATACAGCCCTGGGTTTCTCTGTGGGACTGGATACACTTTCCTCCGATCCGCCGCTGCCACCATTCGATACAACTGTTCAGCCTTGGTTACTTTGCTGTTCCCCCTGGTATGTGTATCCCAGCTGAAGGAATCAGGCTTTTATTTAACCAAGAAATATTTATTAAGAATTAGAAATAACAAGATTACTTAATTACTTTGTTGACAAACTTATGGTTTCATATATGTTCTGACATGTACTTTACTTCTCATTAATTGCCTCAGAACTCCGACTCACTCTCAACAACGACAACAACCTCCAAACACCACCAAAACCTCTCTTTCACCTCTCTAAACCTCCAACATCCACCTCCCAGATTCAACTATCATTCTTCCATTTATACTCCCCCTGTCTCTCTCCCGACGAGAGGGCGACCAAGGCTTCCAGCCACTGATTGCTCTTTCCACACAGAGCTTGCTGCTCCTGCCCCTGCTGACCCCCAATTACCATGAATATTAACTATTATTAATATTCATTAATTATTATATAATAATTAAATATAACCTCTACCTAACAATATATCTGAGTTTGGCTTCCATTGCCGTTCTGAATATTGGGAGTGGAGGCATTAGAAATTTCTCCTGGTTATCCATAATGTCCTGGGAAGAGGCCAAAGAGAAAAAAGGCAGTTATTTATTTTATTTTTTAATTTCATTTGTATCCCACCTTTCCTCCAGAAACTCAAAGTGGTGTACATGGTTCTCCCCTTCCCATTTTATCTTCACAACAACCCTGTGAGGTAGGTTAAGCTGAGAGACAGTAACTGGCCCAAGGTCACCCAGTGAGCTTCATGGATGAGTGGGGATTTGAACCCTCATCTACCAGGTCATAGCCCAACACTTTAACCATTGTACTATACAGGCTACTAGAGGGCTGCATCAGTCTCGAGGTCTGATTTAAGGCCCATTTGGAACACCTCTCTGCCATGCCCACAAGCTTTACGGAAGTAAACACAACTTTCCCCGAATGCCGTGCCCAGGCCTCCTGTCCAACTCCCCACTGGATTTCTCATGCGCAGAGATTGCCCCTTCCATCACTATTACACATCACATGTTGGGATGCCAAAGATGCCCACAAAGGAAAAAGCATGAAGCATTTAAAGGTGTCCTCAGCATAATCTTGAAGATAACCCCTTCATAGGGAGAGGCCCCTAGGAGTATCCTGAAAATATGAAGGTATAAGAGAAGATTGAATGGATGAATGTGGACAGCAGGGGAGTGTGATGGATCCTTGGTTGGAGTCAGAGTGAGTGACAGGTGAAGATAGTCTGTTGAGAATGACAGTTGAAGGGAAAAGTGGGTGAGAGTCATTATTAATATTGATATTAATATTTCAAAATACTGATATTTTGAAAGGAAATATTGATAAATGAAATACAATAACAATGTTTTGAAAGAAAATATCAATATTAGTATCAATGTTTTCCAAGCATGAGGAAGCAAGCCAAGTCTAGCCCACGTTAAGGACTCTAGGCTTACCAAGGTGGAGGTGGGCAGGCACTGAAAGCTACTTTCCTCCTTTCCTTTTCAAGAAGGAAATGCTTGCTAATGTGGAAACTGACCAGCCTGAATCCCAATGGAGAAGGAGGCAGCAACGTCACTTTCCTTTATCTATTGATAAAAGAAAAGAAAACCGCTTTGCCACTGCCACCTCCTCCACTGTGATTGAGGCTGGTAGGAAAGCAACATTCAGTGTCCCCTCACCTCCACTGCCTTGACAAGCCTAGAGTTATTAACATGGGCAAGACTTGGCTTGCTTCGTCTCACTTGGAGCTTGCATTATTCGAATGGAGAGTGTGTGGAGGATTATTCAAATGGGAGAGAGCGAGAGAAACCAGTACTGCTGTGCGTAAAAATCAATAAAATAACAATATATTCAAGAGAATATTCAAGGAGAAAAATCCGGTGTTGGGGGAAAGCTGCTGAAGGTCATAGAATCGTTGAGTTGGAAGGGGCCCATAAGGCATCGAATCCAACCTCCTGCTCAATGTAGGAATCCAAATTAAAGCATACCTGACAGGTGGCTGTCCAGCTGCCTCTTGAATGCCTCCAGTGTTGGAGACCCCACCACCTCCCTAGGTAATTGGTTCCATTGTTGTACCGCTGTAACAGGAAATTTTTCATGTTCAGTCAAATCTGGCTTCCTGCAACTTGAGCCCATTATTCCATGTTCTGCACTCTGGGATGATCGAGAAGAGATCCCGGCCCTCCTCTATGTGACAACCTTTCATGTACTTGAAGAGTGCTATCATACCTCCCCTCAGTCTTCTCTTCTCCAGGCTAAACATGCCCAGTTCTTTCAGTCTCTCCTCATAGGGCTTTGTTTCTAGTCCCCTGATCATCCTCATTGTCCTCTGCATTCTTCTTAAAGTGCGGTGTCCAGAACTGACTACTCAAGATGAGGCCTAACCAGTGCCAAATAGAGGGGAACCAATACTTCACATGATTTGGAAACTATACTTATGTTAATGCAGCCTAAAATAGCATTTGCCTTTTTTGCAGCCACATCATCGTGATGGTTCAACAACAATCCCAAGATCCTTCTTGCATGTAGTACTGGTGAGCCAAGTATCTCCCATCTTATAACTGTGCATTTGGGGTTTTTTTCCTAGGTGTAGAATCTTGCACTGATCCCTGTTAAATTTCATTCTGTTGTTTTCTGCCCAATGCTCCAGCCTATCAAGATCCTTTTGAATTTTGTTTCTGTCTTCCAAGGTATTAGCTATCCCTCACAATTTTGTATCATCTGCAAATTTGATAAGCATTCCCTGCACCTCTTTGCCACACCTGAAAAAGGATATAGCAGAGCTGTAAAAGATTCAGAAACAGGCGACCTAAATGATCAAGGGGCTAGAGCAACTGCCCTATGAAGAAAGGTTACAATATTTGGGCCTTTTTTATTTGGAAGAAAGATAAGGGAGGGGGGCACGAAAGAGGTGTTTAAAATTATGCATGATGTGAAGAAAGTGGATAGAGAGAAGTTCTCTCAATTGGACCATCTAATGAAGTTGAATTTTGGAATATCCAGGACAGACAAATGAAAGTACTTCTTCACACAATATATAAACTATGGTGTTCACTCTCCCAAGACATAGTGATGGCCACTAACTTGGATCGCTTCAAGAGGATTAGACAAATTCATGGAGCATAAGGCTATCAGTGGCTACTAGCTGCAGTAGTTATGTTCTACCTCCACTGTCAGAGGTAATAAGTCTCTGAGTACAAGTTGCTGGAATCACAAGTGGCAAGAGCACTCTTGCACTCAGGTCCTACTTGTGGGCTTCCCAGAGGCATCTGGTTGGCACTGCAAGGACAGGATGTTGGACTAGATAGGCCATTGGCCTGATCCAGCGAGGCTCTTATGTTCCACAATGATATTTCGTGACTGCCTGAGGTGTGCAGAGAGCAGATTGGCCACCACAGGAGATAAACAATTTAAGGGATTCTCTCAGATTACTCAATTTGTGGAAATTTAAGGACATGAGTGTAAGAGACAGGAGAGAGGCTGAGCTTTAGGGCTGGTCTACATTGACCTTTACTATGAGTTTGAGGCTGAGTCCAAACTTTCTGGGCATCATTCACAGAAGCCATCCCGTTTTTGTAGAGTGAATCTGCTGCTGATTGTGAAGTGTTGTCCTCAAGTGACAAACTACTTATGGGAAGGAGATGATGAATTCGACTGACTTTGACTCCCCTCTCCCTTTCAAGTGGCCTTTCGTTTTCATTCTTACAGGATACTATTTATACAGCCACTATAGCCAGCGGGGAGTTTTCACATTCCACAATGTTAAATTGAAAATACCCCCATGCCATTCTGAGGCTTCCTATAAGCTCATTTCAAAACAAAACCTTACAAAACTTAATAGTCGTGAACTCAGAAACACTTGCTTAACAACGCTGTCAATTTTCATGGTGATACACAAAACAGTCAGAGAGAATAGACAGTTCAAAGTGTAAAAAGAGAGAAAAAACTCAGAGCCCTTTTGGACTTTTTTCTCTGAGACTTCTCATAATCTGTTAAAATTCATTAAAAATCAGCCATGTTCACAGAGTACCTGTAATCCTAATAATGACCTTGCCCCATACTCTGACCTTCATCTACTGCAGTTCAAAAGTTGAAAAAATGCCTGGCTGATTTTTAATTAATTTAAGAAATTTTGGCTGGGGCCCTATGATAATGTGGGGCACGCTCAGTAAGGACCAACTGTCAGTGTTCTAAAAGCCTCACAGCTGCTGGCCTTGGCTAATCAGGGGGCCACACCCACACCAGACTTTGATTTCATGTGAGACAGTCATGGCTTCCCTCAGAGAACCCTGGGAAGTGTAGTTTGTGACGGGTGCTGAGAGGAGACTCCTATTTCCCTGAGAGAATGGTTTAACAGTCAGCCACTCTGATTGAAGGTCTGTGAGGGGAACAAGGCGTCTCCTAGCAACTCTTAGCACCCTTCACTAACTACACTTCCCAGGATTCTCTGAGAGACGCCATGGCTGTTCAAAGTGAAATAAAGGCCTGGTGTGGATGTGGCCAGGAGCAGCTTTGGTTTAAACGTTGGTGGGAGGCTACATGCGCCTGCAGTAGAATAAAAAGGTGGGGGAAAGCCTGAAAAAGAATGATACTATTTACAATGTTTTCCTTTTAGAAAGGAAAGGGGCTTCCCTTCTGCTCAGTGCCCACACACCCAATCTCCTCCCCGCCTCTTCCCTGGGTCAGTGTTGGACTACGACCTGGGAGAGCAGGGTTCGAATCCCCACACAGCCATGCAGCTGACTGGGTGACCTTGGGCTGGTCACTGCCTCTCAGCCTCAGAGGAAGGCAATGGTGAAACTGTTGCAAAAACTCTTGCTAGTTCGTTTACCTGGTGGGATGCCCAAATTCCCAACAAGACGAGAGGCGAGTCGGTCAGAAGTTCAAAAGTTTTACTATACTTTGCAAAGCAGAGGCACTGACCCACACGTGAAAGCGCCAAGAGTGAGCTGCCTGCTTACATCAGGACAGACTTGCATTTTTATACCTCATCGGAGCTAAAGCACATGATCAGTGGAAAAGTACAGAACTCTTGCAGTTTTGCCCCAAACAAACAGCCAACGCCTTTTGGAAATCTGCCAGCAACATCTGCCTCAAACCATTAAAACAGGAAACCCCAGTCCCCTCCCCTGATCTGCACCATGTTTCTCTGAGGCCCAGGTCAGGGTTATAGATGTGCATAACAGCAAGCTTTGCAGCAAGATCCCTGGTCATTCCAATTCAACATAATATTTCTTAATTTTCATAACAAAACCACCTCTGAATACCTTTTACCATGAAAACCCTGATGTTCCGGCTTATATTGTAAATATGGTAAGTGCTGGTTATATAGAAGACATATGGTAAGTGGAGTGAAAGAGGAGGGGGGAGTACATGAGCAGTAGAATGCTGGATGATTGGCTGAGCGTTTGAATGGCTGGGAGTATAAATGGAAGAATGACAGTTGAATCTGGGAGGTGGATGTTGGAGGTTTAGAGAGGTGAAAGAGAGGTTTTGGTGGTGTTTGGAGGTTGTTGTCGTTGCTGAGAGTGAGTCGGAGTTCTGAGGCAATTAATGAGAAGTAAAGTACATGTCAGAACATATATGAAACCATAAGCTTGTCAACAAAGTAATTAAGTAATCTTGTTATTTCTAATTCTTAATAAATATTTCTTGGTTAAATAAAAGCCTGATTCCTTCAGCTGGGATACACATACCAGGAGGAACAGCAAAGTAACCAAGGCTGAACAGTTGTATCGAATGGTGGCAGCGGCGGATCGGAGGAAAGTGTATCCAGTCCCACAGAGAAACCCAGGGCTGTATGCTTCAGAGTCAAGGGGCTGCAGGGGGGCTTACAAATTACCTATACCCATTGACACAAGGTATCAGAATAGCCAGACAGAGACTAGGCACAGTCTATTGGCTAAAAGGGTTACAGAGTTTGGGTAGTAAGGCCTAGCAGGGGGATCTTCTGAGAACTGTGCTAGAGCTGTAAAGGGTAAGAAGAAAACCTGACGTTCCTGTCTGCTGGTAGCCACAAGTGAGAGCTTCACAGGTGGTGCTGGGGAAGGACATCACATCGCCATAGGTGGGGACTGACTTGAAGGCAGTCCATTTCCATTTTCAAACAAGATAGCATAGAAATAAATCCCATTGAACTCAAAAAGTATGCAAATGATCAAACCCACCCTCCCGTCTCCTCCTTCCTATCCCCTCCCTTTTGCCCCTCCCCTCCCCCTTCGTTTGCTCCTCCATCCCCCTCCCCTTCCAATCCCCTCCTTCCCCTTCCCCCTCCCCTTCCTCCTCCCCATGGTCAGTTTTACCTATCTTAAGCATGATTGCACAGAAGTAAATACCATTGAACTCTATAAGCATGGAAATGATCAAACCTGCCCTCCCCTCCACCTTCCTTTGACCCCCTCCAATACGCTCCTTCCCACTCCCACTCCTCCTCCCCCATGGTCAGTGTTTCCTATCCTAACCAAGATTGCATAGGAGTAAATCCCATTGAAAATAAGCATGCAAACGATCAGACCTGCTTTTCCCCTCCTTCCCCTCTCCCTTCCTCCTCCCCTCCCCTCTTCCTTCTTCCTCCTCCCCTGCCCACTCCAGCCCTCCCTTCCTCCCCCAGTCAGTTTTACCTATCCTAAGCATGATTGCATGGGAGTAAATTCAATAAACATGCAAATGATCCAACCTGTCCATCTACACCCCTCCCCCTCCTGCCTGCTCCCATCCCAGTCCTCACCTCTGCATTTCCTCCCCTCCCTCGTCCTCCCCCCCTCCACATCCTCTGTAGTCAGTTTCACCTATCCTAAGCATGATTGCAGGGGAGTAAATCCCATTGAACTCAATAAGCATGCAAATGATCAACCCATTCTCAGCAAACTTGGACAGGATCCTATTTCTTACCTGCCGGATTAAAAAGCAGGGAAATTCACTCATAGGCAAAAAACCTTGCAGTTTAAGAATATACCTATAGCCCACAGCTATTTCTATCAAACTTTAAAAAGCAGGGAAATTGGGCAGCTATAGTGAATGTACCAGGGGAGCAGGAGACCTGAACTCCTCTCTGAGATATTGTACTGCCCTACAAATTGGTCAAAATGCAAACACCATTTGGGTTGGTCTTTCACAGTCCAATCCACTTCCTGTGTAGCTTGGAAGAATTTGGCAACATGTGCCTCTGAGCATATGGTGAGTGGTGGCAACACCTGCAATCAGCCCAAATAATAGAAAGAAGACATGTGCTGTGCTGATCTTGTTTTAGCAGGGAGGAAGCAACATTATTAAGACAGTTGATATGGTTCAGATGGTCACTTTGAATATGTCTGATTTCCTTTGCAATTTTAGTGAAGTTTCCTATAGGAAATCATTTTCTTTTGTTTCTATTTCTGTGAATATGTGAAGTACAGCAACTCTTTGCAAAATTTAGACTAAAAAAACTCCAAACAGAATTGTGGAATAATGGCACTGACTTCTGCAGAATAGTCTCCAGTTGACCTCAGGAGTGTCTCAATTTGCACAAGATAAAACAGTGTTAGGTGAAATATATTCTAGCAACATGTTAGGTGTGCTCTATGTTTTTAATTGACTGTGCCCACCTTGCCTTAAATGAAGTGGTTGAAACATAGCAGGCTGAAAATATGCATCCTCTTTTTTCCAACAGCTAGAGTCATTCCTGAAGGCGCAACATGTTGTAATCAGTCTGATTTTACATCAAACTGCAGTTTCAGATTCAACTGTTAATGCACCCAAAATAGAAATAGAACATAACCTCCAGTTTGAAACACAAAAGGCTGTCTTTACCATCATATGACACTGACCAATAAAAAGGCTTTGAAATTAATAAAAATAAATTTGACACAGATTTCTAGGATGAATAAGGAGGGAAATAAAATTTTCTAGTGTAGATTATCTGTAGAAACATTAATAACACAGGAAAGAAGCAAAGTAAGAAGAACACCAGCAAACATACAAAAATATAATTCTCTATCTTTGGAGATGGCAAGTGTTGCCACCACTCACCATATGCTCAGAGGCACGTTACCAAATTCTTCCAAGCTACACAGGAAGTGTGGACTGTGAAAGACCAACCCAAACTGTGTTTACATTTGGACAACTTTGTAGGGCAGTACAATATCTCAGAGAGGAGTTCAGGACTCCTGCTCTCCTGGTGCATTCACTATAGCTGCCCAATTTCCCTGCTTTTTAAAGTTTGGTAGAAATAGCTGTGGGCTACAGGCACATTCTTAAACCGGAAGGTTTTTTGGCTATGAGTGAATTAGATTACGCGCGTGAAAAGCACTCTGAGCCCAGCTTTGCGCAGCAGTCAAACAGCTATGGAGTTGAAAAGTCGTCTGCAGCCTATCTTGCTTTGTTGCTGACGGACTATCATCAAGGGACGGAGGGTAAGAAGGCACACTTTCGGAGAGATAATAACCGCGTACTCTGACAGGATATTGTAGGTCCGTCAGCTTTCCCGACGAGCTTGCCTCGGCTTCTGAACTACAATTCCCAGAATGTAGTGCGGGGAATTCCGCCCTTGGAGCTAAGAAAGACGGAGCAGTCGGCGGGCAATCTGGGGCTTCTGACAGCCGGGGCTGCTGGTTGACACGTTCCGTTGTTTCCCGGGCGCGTCCATGGAGAGCTCTACGGCTACCTTCACCCTGGCCTACGTGGTGCTAGCCGTGTGCTTCGTCTTCCCACCTAACGAGTTCCATTTGGCTGGGTTGACGGTGCAGAACCTGCTGGGAGGCTGGCTGGGCAGCGAAGACGCGGCCTTCGTCCAGTACCACCTGCGGCGGGGCACCAGCACTCTCCTGGCTCACGCCCTCCTGCCCCTTGGTGAGCGGGAAAAGAAGGTTGGAGCAGAAGGTGGGGGGGGACTGGGAGGAAAAACGCTGTGGACGCTGAAATAGGACTGGGGAGCGAGACAGCGGAGAGACAGGGCTTGTGGCAGCGGAAAGAGGTTCTGTGTCTTTAATAGCTGTGTTCCAGGAAGACATTTAACACGTTCCCCTTTTCTGTCTCTCTCCCCTTCCACTTCCCATCATGACACCTGTATTCCTGGCAAAGCTGTGCCTGTCATGTAAGGGTTTTTTTAACCAATTCCATGATGCATCCTATTATTACAGCTGTATATTTTGCACTAGCTGCAGCTTCAAAAACAGGTGTAAGGGTAGTCCCCAAAGAGGTGGTGGCCTTATATGAAGGATGGTTGGAAGAGAAGGGGCTCCTTAGCCTCCCCCCTTCTATCTTACTCGTGATGGAAGTGCAACAGAAAAAAAAGTGAGGGATATAAGAGGGATATGTGGGGTTCAGTGTCTCTGAAATGTGATCTATGTATGCCTTTTAAGTTCTAGTAATTTGCAAGATAAAAAATTTAAGTCATGTATGCATGTATGGGGTTTGCTTTATTTTCTAAAACTACTCCCCCCCCCCTTTGCAGGTTACTATGTTGGCATGTGTTTTGCCGCACCTGAGAAACAACTCTGCAGTTTTTATCAGGCCCCTGAAAGCTGGAAAGTCTTTTTCTTGTTGGCTGTTCTTGCCCCAACAATTGTTGGTAGCCTAGCATATTACTGGTCAATAAATGATTGGAATAACCATCCCCTAGTCAAGACAATTTCCCTTTATGCCCTCCCACAGTCAGGTTGGAGGGCAGTGGCTTCTTCCATCAACACAGAATTCAGAAGGATTGACAAGTTTGCTACTGGTGCCCCTGGAGCCCGAGTAATTGTTACAGACACCTGGATAATGAAAGTGACTACATACTGCTTCCATGTTGCCCAGCAAAGGGACATCTATCTCACCGTGGTAGACTCCAGACAGCATGAACTCTTGCCAGACTCGAATATGCCTGCACAGTTCCTCACAATCCGTGTTGCAAGTGTTAATCTTCATGTGAAACCTTTTGATATCCGGTAAAGTAGGCCCTAGTTTTTAGCTTGTTGGGTATGTGCAATGAAGAATGCCAAGGGGAGTCGATTTTAAGTACAATATTCCATGATACACCACGTTGTTAGAGCTGTATTTTTAAAGCAAAACAACCTAAATATGATATTTGGGCAATTTATTTTACTTAAATATGTTTTCCATATGTGACAAATAATGTACTGCAAGAACAACAAAGAATCTTATAGTGCCAGAAAGGTCTAGCACATTTTTTACATTTTATTTATTTTAGTGTATAAAACTGATATAATAAAAATACTAAATAATAAAAACACAACATTCAATAAAATTTCTTTAAAACTAGATAAACTATATCTCAAAAATAAAACAGTGTAGAAAACAATCAATTAAAAATTAAGAGTCAGAGTCCAAGAAAGCTTGGATAAACATCAGAGTTTAAGAGGTTTTAAAGGTCACTACTGTCTCTTGCTTGCACGTTGAGGTAGAGCATTCCAGAGGGTGGGTATTATCACTAAGAAGGCCTACTTTCCTGTTGTAACCAAGTGACAATCTGCTGGCCATGAAATGATCAGCAGGGTCTCTTCTAAAGATCATAAAGATTGGCTTGGTCTGTATCAGGGGAGACAGTCAGCTAGGTATCCTTGCCCCAAGTTGTTCAAAACTTTGAACTTGCCTTAGTAGATAATAGGCAGCCAGCTCAGATCTTTTAAAACTGGTGTAATCTGTGCAAAGATGGGTGCCCTGCTAAGGACCCCAGCAGCTGTAATTTGCATTAGCTGAAGCTTCCAAACCAAGTGTTAGGGTAATCCTACATATAACACACACACATCATATCAGTCTAATTGTGAGTTTGCCAGTGTATGGACCACTGTGGCAAGGCTATCTCTGTCCAGAAACAGTTGTAGTTGGCACGTAACTGAAGCTGGTAATCTGGGCATCCAGTGACTGATGGATTTAGGAGCACGCCCAAACTATGCATCTGCACCTTCAAAAGGAGTGTAATTCCATCCAGAGCTGGTACATAGTCCAGTTCCTGGTCCTGGGAACTGTCCGTCCATAGGGCCTCCATTTTTCAGGATTCTTAACATCCATCTCATGCCTGCATACAGGCACTAGTTTAGGTTTAGCATATGCACTGCCTCTCTGATACAGATGGTACAGAGAAATGGAGCTGAGCATTATCAGCATACTGGTGACACTGCCCCAAATCTCCTAATGACTGCCCCCCAGCAGCTTCCTGTAGGTGTTTCAAGCTTTCATGGGCCAAGTTCAAGGTTCTAGTTTTGGTGTACAAAGCCCTATACAGCTTGGGACCAGGATACCTGAAAGACTGTCTTACCCCTATATACCCAGTTGATCACTGTGCTCTGCAGGTGAGGGCCTCCTGCAGATACCATCTTATCAGGAGGTCCGTTCTGCACAACATAGGAAGCGGACCTTTAGTGTGGCGGCACCTACCCTGTGGAACTCCCTCCCCTTAGATATTAGGATATCTGTTGTCTTTTTGGCGCCTATTGAAGACTTTCCTCTTTCAACAAGCCATTTAAGTTGAGACCTATCCCAGTCTGCATCTGTGCTGGAATTGCTTTTTAATATTTTTTTAAAAAAACCTTTTTTCCCCTAAACAATATGTTTTTTAAGCCTTTTTAACGATGTTTTTAAAGCTTTTTTTTAAAAAATGTTTTTAAAGTTGTTTTGTTTTAATGTATTTTAAGGTCTGTTTTTGTGATGTTTTAAAGTGTTTTTGGTGCTTTTGTTTGCCACCCTGGGCTCCTGCTCAGAGGAAGGGCGGAATATAAATCAAATAATAAATAAATAAAATGAACTACAGTCCACTTTGTCAGATGCAGCTGATGAAGTGGATTCTAGTTCAAAAAAGCCTATCTTCCTGTAGTTAACAGATTAGCATGTCTATCTCTGGAAGTTATTAACAAAGTTATTAACAAGGGATCATTGGGTAGCATTTGATCATAAAACCACACCTTCACCATTTCTTTTCAGACTAGGGAAAAAAGATTAAACCAAAGTACTGGTACTGCTATTTCCCATATATAGTCAATCAGGAGATTTCCCAGAGAAGCTGTGATACCCATATTTCTGTAACCCCTTCACTTACCCAGATTGGGCATGGGGAACCAAGGGCATTAACCATTATTACAGCCCTTAATGGAGTCTCCTTGCTATGTGAATTTTTTTGTCATAGTATGGAAAGAATGTATCGCTCTGCTAAATTGTTTTATATAATGCAACTATGTTTAATATTTTTAATGTTGTGTTTTGTTAGCTGCTCTGAGCCTCTGAGCAGCATACAAATTTCAGAGTTCCTTCTTAATAGCGAACCTAGATAGTTGAGTGCCTATCAAATGAAAGCAGACACATGAAAGCGGATAAGGGGACACATTTTTCTCCTGCAACCAAGGCCTTCCCTTGTTATAGGGCTGCTAGTCCCAAATGTCAGGATTTCATACGTTTTTAACAAGAAATACTATTTTGGAGATGGGAAGGGCTTGAACCACTTAACTACATGGTAGTCATTTAACCTAGTCATTTTATATATGCTTTTCAGCTAAATGAAGGAAATATGCACAAAACAGTTCACTCCAGTGTGGGGAGGCACAAATGAAACTGGCTTACATAAAATGTTGTGAGTCATATGCAAATTCATTTGAGGCCAGTGACAATTGTCAGTCATTTAAGAGATTTAAATAGTCCACTGTAAAACAAAAGTTATCGTTGAAAGGTTAATCATTTATATAATATGCTGCAAAAACAGCATGGCGTTTGTTCCTAGTCTGTAATAAAAATGCTATCAAAGAAGTCCAGGATTTCCAGGATTTGAGGCCATGGCTACTTCCCATAAACCTGACATTTAAAAGAGAAAAGTACAATTTCTTTTATACTTGCAAATGGCTGACATGAAATTCTGTCTTGTCTTAGGCTGAATTCAACAGAATACGGGGAACTGCGAGAAAAGCTCCATGCTCCCATTCGTAATGCTGCTAATGTAGTAATACATCAGAGCCTCAGTGACTTGTTTCTAGAAACCTTTACTTCACTGGTAGAGACTAATCAGACATACTCTGTTCCAAGCAATCAGGTGGGACTGTTCAAGATTGGAGATTATAACTCATTTTTTCGTATTGCCAATACATATTTATTGCTTCCAGATTGAATGTTACTGCAGTTTATTTCAATGAAGAAGATACTGCCTTTTTTTACAATAAGCCTTGATGGATGACTTATTTAATGGTTGAGGGTAGGTGGGCAAAGTTGGTGGGTTATCACTAAACTTAGAGTAGGTTTGCCACTACCCAGTTTCCTAGTAAATATAAATTGTCCCAGGTAACAAGGTCTGACCCATACCTTCTGAAATGTATCTTGAGCATCTGGCCCTTTAAAAACAAATGTATTCTATGATTTTAAATCTTTTGCACATATGAAGTCTAGCACTGAGGGTGGTATCCAACTAAACAGTTCCGCTATCTCAAGCACTTTTGGTTGCACAGCAGAACTTCCCCTCAGATTCTTCTTCCCATGTGCTCCCTAAGTCTGCTCTGGAACATTGGAGGAAACCCAGTACATATTTAGGGGCAAGTAGGGGTGTGCGAGGAGAGGGAGAAGAAGTTCCATTGCACAGCCAAAGCACTTGCACTAGTGGAACTGACTGAAATTGGTCCTTTCCTATTTGTGCTAAAATCCTTTACTTTAATTTACAAATATATAATTTAATTTATATACCGCCCTAAGCCTGAAGGCTCTCTGGGCGGTGTACAAAAAGATAAAAACAAGCACAATATATAAATACAATAAATACAATAAATCAAGAAACAAAACAAACAAACAACAAAAGAACCAAACAACGTCCAAAATACAGAAATGCTGTTAAAATACACTTTAAAATGCCTGGGAGTATAAAAAGGTTTTCACCTGGCGCCGAAAAGATAGTAGCGTCGGCACCAGGCGCACCTCATCGGGGAGACTGTTCCACAGTTCGGGGGCCACCACTGAAAAGGCCCTAGATCTAGTCACCACCCTCCAAGCTTCTCGATGGGATGGTACTCGGAGGAGGGCCTTAGATGTTGAGCGCAGTGTACGGGTATAAGATGCCTTTGTGTTGGCTTTTATATTAATTCAGATCTAGTAATGTGTCAGTCAGCATGATTCTGTGGGCATTTAATTGCATAGGATGGTATTTAATGCCAGACCTACTCAGAGTAGATCCACTGAAGTTAACAGACATGATTCAGTTCATTAATTTCAATAGGTCTACTCCAGAACTTAATTGAATGCAATCCATAAGCTTAGGTTTTTCTGTTTACCTTTTTCTACATACCCTGATGCAGAATCAGTTGGAATTGGTGTAAACGTTATTTCTTGTAATCTGAAGGAGCTGCAGCAGTTATTTCTCTCTGAAGAGGAAATGCCCTGGAAAATGCTTTATTTGTGCTGTTTATTTGCAGGCTCTCTGGTTTTGATCCTAAAATGTTTACTTAAGGAAGTTCATGGAAGGAACTTTTCCCACTTCCCTTTCCCATACAGCCACCTGCAACCCCTGAAAACCCTCTTTGGAGGGTTGGGAGCCCTCTTAAACGATGTGGTGCATGGGGAATTCTGGAGGGGAAAGAGGTGATGGGAGATTTGTTCTATGAAATTCTTTAAGTTTGCTTATCTGTGGATCCAAGCCTATTTCTGGATGTGTGTGGAGTTTTGTGATGCCTTCCTCTGGCATTGACAATCCAGGAATGTTTACTTTCAGTGTCAAAGCCCTGCTGTGAACATTTCTTAAGGTAAAAGGTAAATAAGTGTCAATTTGGGCAAAAGGAAGAATATTTTTGTCTTTGCCCTCTTTTGGGGAGGAAAGGAGAAAGAATGGTTCCTTTTAAAGTTACCTCAAGGAACAATGCTAAATATGTTACCTTTAGTTTTTTAATCTTCCAATATTAGTTTTAATTTTTTCAAAAATTAACCATTGTGTTTAATTTTTTGTTTTTTAAAACTGCACATATGCATAGCCAGACTTGTAAAACTTATGCAGCCTTCATGGACTAATGTACAAGTCTGACAGGGTGTGATCCTAAGCATGTTTACTAAGCATGTTTACTCCCTGTGGTTTCTTGGGTTTTACTTCCAAGGAAATGTGTTTTGGATAACAGTTCTTAAGGCCTTAAAAACACTTTCAGAGTCATACTTTGAAATACTGTTTCTGGAAATTCAGTTGATGGGAGGAGTTCTGTTTCAGTGAGTGTCAAAAGTAGCAGGAACCCTGTTGCTTGCTACAGACATGACACTTTGGAAACATTGTCAAGTTCAATGGAAATATGCATGTTGCTGATGATGATAATTAAATTTGTTACCCACCGTTCACCAGGGCAAGTCACAGTATAAAATACATTACTAAAAACAGTTTAAAACAAATTACATTTGCAACTATGATATGCATGTTACCTTTTTGTAAGCTCCTTTCTTGTACTGTAAAAAGAGTACTGCACACATTCATCTCCAAATGTTTTTAACAGCAAAAGCCCTGCTCTGCATCCAACTACTTCCAGAAGCATGTTTGCTTGGGACATGAGATGGTGTGATTGGCTCCTCCTCTGAGCTTTAGATGTGCTGCTAAGACCTTTTTATTCTGCGAGGCTTTCAGTGTGGGTTAATATTTTTATGTCTCTGCTCTTAATCTTAACCTGCTCTTTTATTATATACATTTTAGGTAACTTTTGGGTTGTTTTGTGTTTTCATAATTCTGTAAGTGCTTTGTTCAAAGAAAACGGGTTAAATATGACTCAGTAGGGGGGGGGAAGTGCCTTTTTTCAAGGCGCACAAGACTGAACAGATATGTGTAAGATGCTATGTTTTCTGGGAATGTACAATTAATAACACAGTGTGTGTGGGGGGGGGTCTGCCATCCCTCTGGTCCCATCCAGTGAAACTTAGTTGCACAGACATCATATTGAAATCAATAGGTCAGCTTAGTTGTGACTAACTTAGAGATCCATTGGTTTCAACTGGACTTACTGTGAGATTTTCTCTGTATTGAGGCCTGTTCCTTGACAGTCATAAAAATGCAGTCTGTCTTCCATTGGGAGCTATAAGTGCTGTAAGTGTGAATAAAGCAGATCATATCATGCCACTTTGTGCAGTTTATAGGTAAAGAGTTAGTGTTTAAATCTGTGGCAATTATTTGTGTTAACAGTGACAGAAAACTTATAGTTGGCTGCTTTAGATCCTTCTGTAGCTGCCTGTTCCCCCCCTCCCCCTTGACATCCTGTAAAGTGCCATGTACATTGATGGTATTGTATAAATAACACATAATGATCTTGTGCCTTTTTTTCTCTGTAGGAGCTTGACCCATGTGTTGGATGTATGCAAACTAATGCAAATGTCAAGCTTTTGAAGAACTGTCAAGAGCCAAATGAAGGAGAGTGCCAACAATGCTACTGTCGTCCCATGTGGTGCCTGACGTGCATGGGTAAATGGTTTGCCAGTCGGCAGGACCAGCAGCACCCAGAAACCTGGCTTTCAAGCTGTGTGCCTTGTCCAACCTGCCGAGCCAAATTCTGTATTTTAGATGTTTGTGTTATACGATGAACAGATCCTAAAACACTCTATCTTTTAATCTGTGTGTACTTCAACAGTGGATGAATGGCATATCCATCTGTTTATTTTTTGCTATTCTGTTCGTGGGGACTTCTCTGTAGTGCCATGCTAGTCTTCGTATTTTTGCCTTTGTTTATTTTTCTTTTGTTCAAACATACTTTTAATTGCTGTAACAAAACAACTGAGTGGCATTTTCACCAACCTTTGTGACTCCCTTCAGTTCCATTAAATCTTGGGTAATAATCTAGAACAGGGGTGGGGAACCTCCTTCCTGTGGGCCAAACATGACCCGCCAGGCCTCCCCATTTGGTGTGGGGTATATAAGAGTAGAGTTTCCAAGGAACAATCTTGCAATAATATATGTTCTGTTGGCTTTTCTCCTTTTAAGGTTAATTAAATAAAATGGATAAGTAACATTATTGGCCAGGATTCTATAAACCATGGAGCAACAAGTTCTATTCAGCAAGGAACATAAAAGTTTTCCTCTCAGTATCATATAGTCTGTGGGTCACTACTTTGTAATGTTTGTTGCCCAAGCACTAGACGAGATTAAAATGAGACACCAGTTAGATTAATTGTATGTGAGATTATACAAAATTATTGACTAGAGTGTGTTATCTTGTCTTACACGTCTTATGTTGTCACTAAGAAAAAGTGAAGACAGAACTAGATTTTATGTCTGGGCCCAACTCCAGTTTCTCCAACCCCAACCCCTATTTCCAAATACGTGACTACATATCCAGTGCAGTTAGGTGTCCCCAAAAAGTGGCATTAAAAATGTCTGAGCTTTTTCAACAACAGAATTGGTTGCCTCAATCTATATAGAAATACTATATAGTAATTGTGCCAATGGCTTAGTACTAAAGCAGTATGTTAGCAAGGCAAACATTCTTTAAAATGTAGAGGTTAACTTCACTATAAACCAATATGCTATTGTAGATCAGTGTCCTAAAATACAATCCTATATTGCTTTGTAAATTATTAAACTTTATGGGATGTCTGTACTTGACTTTCTTGGTCTTCAGAAGTTTCCTCATATTAAATGAGAAGAATCATAGTTCAGTTTCCCTTAATATGTATGAAATTCAACTTCATTTATTTAAAATGTCTGCTGGTAGGATCTCCCCTATTCTGCTTCAGTAATTGTTGTCGTCTTTTTAAGATATGTTCTTAAATTTGCTAACTATGGCTAGTATAGCTGCCATGTAGTTAACATTTCTCTTAATATTATTACTATGTGGAAAAATACAATTAGCCACAACAGAGTGTTTACAGCCATTAGTCCAGTACCCAAGGACCCTTGACACTGTCTCATGAATTGATACATAATTCTGAGATGATACTCATATTAAGGCAGTTTTCTTTTTGATGACGATATTTCAAAACTTTTGCCAGCTATAACATTTATGTACCTTAGCCAAGTCCTACTATTTTGACAGCATTATTTTAGACACCATTAAATAAGCAGTCTTTAAATCGATTGCCTTTGATTTAACTGATTCTTTCAAATAACATTACAGTTTTAAGCCTGTAACCACAATTTGTTCCATTATATACAAAATCCACAGGGTTGACTGTTAATCTTTCTTTACAAATGTGCACATGCATACTCCACTAATATGTATATTTCACTTGCAAGTCCAGCAATTATATCTGTTCTCTTACCTTGTTTGTTTCCAGATTAAATAAGATCATACAAATATTTTACAGTGTTTTTCTCTTAGATTCAAACATAGAATGTGTATGTTATATGAAATTCCACCCTTAATATTTCTGTTCAGCTTGTTCTTAAAACAGTGCTTGTCACTATTGATTTCTAACAGTGCATAAACATCATAGTAATCTTTTAAATCTTAGCTCATAAGTAATCTATTTCTGTTAAACGTCTCAGATGCAGAATATTGTGAAGATATAACAAACAGTAGTATTTATTGAATTCTAGATATTTCTCAGTATGTTTTTTATTGTTGAAAGCATAGCTATGTACTTAGAAATTACATCAAGTGTTCCTGCACACACCCAAAAGGAACTTCTGTCTGAATAACTGTGCTCTGAATCAGGGCTGTGGAGTTGAAGTCGGTAGAAATGTACCGACTCCGGCTTCAAAATAAAATTAATATTTTTTATTATTATTATTATTATTATTAAACAATAATAATAATAAATTAATATACATTTGCCATTTATGAAGGAGTTGGAGTCGGACAGTAGAAAAATAGAGGAGTCGGAGTCGAAGGTTTGATGTACTGACTCCGCAGCCCTGCTCTGAATTTGTCTTGCATACTTCACTGTAGGTCAAACTAAGATCTAGATTTTATCGTTATTAATTTCTATAGGGTAGATTCACAATTTATTAGGAGTAGGAGAGTAGGAGAAACAGCAATCTAATATGCAAATCAAAGTATTTTCATTTTGAAGGTTTACATCCCTGATAACCACTGCAAAGTATTGTCTCAGCAGATAACTTCACAGTGGTTATCGGGGTTGTAAACCTCCACACACTCTTGCAAGGGGCCACCTACCTTGTTATGTTGTTAGAAGTATGCTCTGGATATTGTCCTTGATAGATGCACCTGCCTAGCTGTCTTACAAAAACTGTCCACCTTGTGTCTTTGCTAGTTTGTTTATTTATTTATTAAACTTGTATAGCGCCCCATAGCCGAAGCTCTCTGGGCGGTTTACAGTAACTAAAAACAAATACAATTTAAAATACATCTTTTAAAAAACAATTTAAAACACAATTTAAAAATTTAAAAACAATATAAAACACATGCTAAAGTGCCTGGGAGAAGAGGAAAGTCTTGACCTGGTGCCGAAAAGATAACAGTGTTGGCGCCAGGCGCACCTCGTCAAAAACATCATTCCATAATTTGGGGGCCACCACTGAGAAGGCCCTCTCTCTTGTTCATACAGCTGCTGATTGGAGCTGGACCAGAAGCAGGGTATTTAACTGCAGATACAACTATTTTTGTTTTCCACTGACTTGCTGCTGCTGTACCTTCAGGTCTTGCTTATGGAATCACCTGCTACTGTTTTTGCTGGAAGGTTATTCAAGTTTTATGTTTAGGGGGACATCTGTTATTTCACCATTGTACACTATTTCCTCAACTGCCCCCATGGAGATTGGACAAATCTCATTCTTGTACTCTGTGAAGACAGCAGCAATTCTAGGTCATAACTGTATTGATAGTACTACCATGGGGCAATTGTCTGCTTCCTCAGTGCTGATCCTTCACTGCTGTAGTTCGCTCATGTTGTGATCTTTTACTGCATCTTTGAGGATGCTCTGAAGGAGTATCCCTTCTGGGGGATGGGTCATAATATTCCATAAACATTTCTGCAGCTTCTGTTGCCTTTATGGGTATTTACTAAGATCCATGGATAGCATCTTGTTTGCTGCTATCTCCTTTGTCTCTGGATGTATTGCCAACTGCCCTCTATACAGCAAGACTACATTTTTACACTTGCTTTGTTGTGCATAACTCACCAGGTTTTGTAGCATCTAACACACAGAGGTTAGCTTAGCGAGCAGGCAGGCAGTTAATCTTTAGCTGTCTGTCATAAAAAATATATGCCAGCAATGTGTATCCTGCTTCACTAGGGTCTGGTGGCTAGACGTCTTGGGGTCTGATTGCAGATTTCCTCTCATCCTTTGCTTGCTGGGCATCTTTTGACCTTGTCACCAACTCTGGTCTCTCTGGAACCTTTCTCTGAAACTTAGTTTCTGCAATCGCTCTCCTTGCCTGACTTGTATGAAGGTCTTATGGCTTCTTTCCATGAGGCCTGTACTACTTTTTGCCTAATTGTACAGACATGACTTGGTAGTCATGATTGTGGTGTCATGGAGACTGGGAAATATGCCTGCACCCATCTCCAAATTGGTCAGCTCGCTTATTCCCATATGTGACTGTACAGACACTATGTAGAAGGGGAAAAAATTGCTCAGTGTAACAGGCTGAGTGGTCATCTATGCAGACACACTACCCAGTCTCCTTTCCTGCTGTGGGCCTTCCTTGAAATTGGCTTGAAATTGTAGCAGTCTCAAAGGAACTCAGAAAAGCAAGCCTTGGTCTTGCACTTGAGCTATATGGAACCACGTTTTCTCTGCTCAAGAGTAGGGAATGAATTATTTTCTGTGCTCGAGCAGCCTTTCCCAACCAGTGTGGCTCCAGATGTTGGACCACAACTCCCATCAGCCTGCCATTGGCCATGCTGGCTGAGGCTGATGGGAGTTGTGGTCCAACAACAGCTGGAGGCACACTGGTTGGGAAAGGCTGCTCTAGAGCTTTCCAAATGCCCTCATTAGACAAGAGGGCAATGGCCGGGTCCCTGTGACATCTATATGAAGACTCCAGCCTGGCAGTGACAAGATGGGTATTGTTTGTTGTGACAGAACTATAAGCACAGTTCTATTTATAAACTTATTTCTGGGTACTGTGGTCTTTTTAATTATTGGAAAGCTCCTGTTCTAAATATTGGGGCTACACTGTTTTGTTCTCAGCGAGGCTAGTTATATGGGAACGGAGGAATTTGTGTTCAGGCCAGTGGAAGGGACACCATAGGTATGATTAAGGACAGAGGGTGCTATGGTAGTGGTAAAATATGTTGGAATTAGTACGTACATTTCCATCTCCTTTTTCATTCTGTCCTCCAATTGTGGTAACACTTGTGGATTGTCTGTGTGGATTGTGGATTGCCCCTGGAGTCTGAAAGTACTGCTAATGAATGATAAAGAGGTGGTGTCCTATTTATGGAATATCTTCCTCTTACAATTACGAGGCACCAACATTGTTGTCATTTTGATGGCAAGTGAAGACATAGCTGCTTAAACAGGCTTTTTTTTTTTAAGAGTGACTGCCGTAGCCTTGTCTGCTTAGCTGCTTTTGTTTGATGGGTTTTAAAGTATTGGATCTCTCAGCGTTCTCTTAGATCTCTCAGCGGCCTTTGACACTGTTGACCACAGTATCTTGTTAGATCGCATAGAGAGTTTAGGTATTGGAGGCACCGTTTTACGGTGGTTCCGTTCCTTCTCTCGGGGACATGCCAGAGGGTAGTGCTGGGAGAAGAGGTCTCTGAGCCCTGGCCTTTCACTTGTGGGGGTCCATTCTCTCCCCAATGTTATTCAATGTCTATATAAGGCCACTGGGAGACATTACAGGAACACCCCGCTTTACATACCTTCATTTTACGGACCCTCACCAGTACGGGCATGCTCCATACACCACCATACCCCACTTGAGGTGTCTGGAGCACAATCTTGTCATGTTTTATTGGATGACTTTCAGTTTGTTCAGCTCGAGGACGTGGACAAGGTGCTTGGACAGGTACGGGCAACCACTTCGATAGTGGATCCTTGCCCCTCTTGGCTAATAAAATCTAGCAGGGATGGAACAGCTAGTTGGGCCAAGGAGATGATAAATGCCTCTTTACGAGAGGGAGTGGTCCCTGGCCCTCTGAAAGAGGCGGCAGTGAGACCACTACTGAAAAAACCTTCCTTGGACCCAGATAATTTCAACAGCTACAGACCAGTAGCGCATGTTCCATTCCTGGGCAAGGTCTTGGAACGAGTGGTTGCTGGCCAGCTCCAGGCACTGTTGGATGAAACCGATTTTCTAGATCCATTTCAATCGGGTTTCAGGCCTGGTTTCGGCACCGAGACAGCCTTGCTCGCCCTGTACGATGACCTATGTCGGGAGAGAGACGGAGGGAGTGTAACTCTGTTGATTCTCCTAGATCTCTCAGCGGCTTTTGATACCATTGACCATGGTATCCTTCTGGAGAGGCTCGCGGAGTTGGGAGTTGGGGGTACTGCTTGGCAGTGGTTCCGCTCCTACTTGGCAGGTCGTCTCCAGAAGGTAGTGCTTGGGGAACATTGCTCGACACCGTGGGCTCTCCAATGTGGAGTCCCGCAGGGGTCGGTCTTGTCTCCAATGCTTTTCAACATCTACATGAAGCTGTTGGGTGCAGTCATCAGGAGTTTTGGAGTGCGTTGTCATCAGTATGCTGATGACACGCAGCTCTACTTCTCCTTTTCATCTTCTGCAGGTGAGGCTGTCGATATGCTAAACCGTTGCCTGACCTCGATAATGGACTGGATGAGAGCTAACAAACTCAGACTCAATCCTGACAAGACTGAGATGCTGTTGGTGAGGGGTTTCTCTCATCAGATGGTGGATATATACCCTGTCCTGGATGGGGTTACACTCCCCCTAAAGGAGCGAGTTCGTAGCTTGGGAGTTCTTTTAGATCCTTCCTTGCCACTAGAGGATCAAGTAGCCTCAGTGGCAAGGAATGCGTTCTACCATCTTCGGTTGGTAGCCCAGCTACGTCCCTATCTGAGCAGAGAGGACCTTACATCAGTGGTACATGCTCTGGTAACCTTGCGACTGGACTACTGCAATGCGCTCTACGTAGGGCTGCCTTTGAAGACAGTTCGGAAGCTTCAGCTAGTGCAAAATGCGGCTGCCAGACTGATAACAAGAACTAAGCGGTCCGAACACATAACACCTGTTCTGGCCCGCTTGCACTGGCTTCCAATTTGCTTCCGGGCTAAATTCGAAGTGCTGGTTTTGACCTATGAAGACTTATACGGCGCGGGACCACAATACCTGTTGGAACGCCTCTCCCAATATGAACCTGCCCGTACACTGCACTCTTCATCGAAGGCCATCCTCCGAGCTCCGTCCCACAGGGAGGCTCGGAGGGTGGTTACAAGAACTAGGGCCTTTTCGGTGGTGGCCCCCGAACTGTGGAACAGTCTCCCCGATGAGGTACGCCTGGCGCCGACGCTGCTGTCTTTTCGGCGCCAGGTTAAAACCTTTCTCTTTTCCAGGGCTTTTAATCTAACTTAATTCTGTTTAAAATTGTATTGTAATTGTTTTTAGATCTCCCATTCTCTGTACTTTGTGGTTCGTTTTATTGGATTTTATTGTATTTTGTATTAATCTGTTGTTCACCGCCCAGAGAGCTATGCTAGTCGGGCGGTATATAAATTTAATAAATAATAATAATAATTAACGTACTTGCGCTTACGGACACTGACAGAATGCCCAAACTTGCGTTCCACGTGCCTCGTGCGTTGCGAAGCGTCGTCTCCCCGTAGCGATCAGAGCGATCTGAATGACTCCTGACCTGAAGGTTCTCATTTAAGTACTCATTTAAGATCTTTACAGTACATTTAAGTTCTTAACAGTACTTTACTACTGCGATCGGAGCTCTGCCTGCCTCGGCCTAGGTCAGTGGCGGCAGTGTGTGTGGGGGGGGGCACCTCGTGCTCTTTAGATCACCTTGATCTCATTTTTTTACCTCTCCATTGTCCCATTTTATACCTCTCCATTGTCCCATCTTCCTTTCCTGCTTTAATTGATACAAAAAAATAAAATAAAAAATTTTCCCTATTTTTATGACTTCCCTCCCCCACCAGTTGAGAAAAAAACACAGTTGTGTTCACTTCTTTCCAAAAGAATTGCTGCATTGGTCTACAGTATTGTAATTTTAAAATACCATCTCTGGGACCTACTTCTAAGTAGACTTGCATAGGATTGGGAATTTTTCCCTAGTGAAAATTGCAGCAGGGCAGTCTTTATTCTGAATTAATTAATCCAGAATACTTTTCTCTCTGTCTCTGCCCATCATTAGTTCTGGCTTTTGCCACTGCTGGCTTGTGACTCCCAACAGCGTGTGTGTGTGTGTGGGGGGGATGCCTCTTGGTATTGGTATTGTTTTCCTTGCCTTCAATTGTTTGGCTTCACAATTTCATACAGTACAGTACAGCAGAGTGCAGTTCAGTACAGTATTACAGTATTACAGTACTGTACATAATGGCAGATACAAAGAAAAGTCGTAAATCTATCACCTTAGATATGAAGCTTAAAATGATTAAACTGTCTGATGAAGGTGTTTCTCAAGCTGAGATAGGCCGAAGGCTAGGCTTCACTCGAACGACAGCACAGTCATTAGGAGCAAAGAAAAAATTATTGCGGATGTTAAGAGTGCTACGCCAGTTAACACAACAACAATTAGAAAAAGGAATAGCCTTGTTGCAGACATGGAGAGACTCTTAATAGTTTGGATAGAAAATCAGACTGCACGCCAGGCTCCTGTAAGCCAGGCACTGATTCAAAATAAAGCTTTAAGCCTACTCAATGACCTGAAGGCTAAGAAAGGTGAGGCAGCGGAGGATGCCGAATTTGTTGCAAGCCGTGGATGGTTTGACAGGTTCAAGAAGAGGTCTAACCTACATAACATCAGAGTGTAAGGAGAGGCAGCTGCTGCAGGTACTGAGGCTGCAGAAAGCTATCCACGCGACCGTGCCAGAATTATTGAAGAGGGAGGCTACTCCAAGGAACACATTTTTAATGTGGATGAGACTGGGCTGTTCTGGAAAAAGATGCCTGCAAGAACCTTCATCGCCAGAGAGGAGAAAACAATGCCAGGCTACAAGGCAGCTAAAGATAGAATAACCCTTCTGTTAGGTGGCAATGCTTCTGGTACCTTAAAGCTAAAGCCTATACTAATTTATCGTTAGCAAACCCCTAGAGCTTTGAAGAACTACGTTAAAACTACACTTCCAGTGCATTGGAGGTCTAATAGAAAAGCATGGGTGACTGCAGCCATTTTGGAAGAATGGTTTGACACCTGCTTTGTACCAGAGGTGAAAGCCTATTGCAGGGACAACAATATCCCTTTTAACATTTTGCTCCTTGCAGACAATGCTCCTGGCCACCCTCAAACGTTAGATGAGCTGAATCCTAACATTCGAGTGGAATTCCTACCACCGAATACCACCTCACTACTGCAGCCCATGGATCAATGTGTCATAGCCACCTTCAAGTTGAACTACTTGAAAAGAACATTCAGTACGTGTATTGCAGCAATAGAAAATGAAGAGGGGACAGGGGAAGAAGTCCTAAAAAAATTCTGGAAAAGCTACGACATCTTGGATTGCATCAAAGCTATAAGAGATGCTTGGAGTGACATAAAGGAAACAACAATGAAAGGGGCCTGGAAAAAACGATGCCCATAGTTAGTTGATGATTCCAAAGGTTTTGAAGATCCTGTAGTTAATGTTACTGAAAATATTGTAGAGATGGCAAAGCAGTTAGAGCTGGAAGTGGAGCCAGAAGAAGTTGCTGAACTTCTGGCATCCCATACTGAACCCCTCAGCAATGAAGATCTTCTGGAACTTGAAGAGGAGAGAGAAGAAAATGTGCGGGATGAGGATGAGACCATGGAACAGCCTGAAGGCCTAACTTCAAAAATTCTCTTGGAAGCTTTCTGTCATCTTGATAGTGCCATGGCTCTTTTTGAAAAGCATGATAGGGACTTTGAAATAAGTTCCAAAGTCAATGCTATCAAATCTACAGGGAAAAGAAAAGAGCTACAGTTCAAACCTCCTTAGACACCTACTTTCATAAAAGGCCAGCAGCAGCAGCCAGTCAATCTCCCAGACCATCAACATCCACTGAGCCATCTCTAGCATCGACATCAGCCCCAAGCCCTACTCCTACTTCAAATAGTCCATCCAAATCGCCAGCAAGAAAACGTCTAGCCCTTGATGACTCGCTTATGAAATAGAAGATATGCCCTCTCCTTCATCCTTCCTACAATACATGTAAATTTTCGTTCATCCATTTCGCATCTGCCAGCCGACATTAAAGGTAAGCTTACCCTTTTTCTTAAAGGGTTTATTTTATTTTTATTTTAGTTATAAATGTGTTATTTACATCAGTTATGCCCGTATATGACGATTGCAGTGCAAGTACATGCATCGATAAGTGGGAAAAAAAGTAGTGCTTCACGTTAAGTACATTTTCACTTTACATACTCGCTCCGGACCCATTGCGTATGTTAATGTGGGGTATTCCTGTATTAGATCTGGTATGCAATTCCACCAATATGCAGACGACACGCAGATTTTCCTCTCATTTAAATCTTCCCCACTGGCGGTGATAGGAATGTTATCTAAGTGTCTGGAGTTGGTGAGGGACTGGATGAGCAGGAATAAGCTTAGGCTGAATCCTGATAAAACCGAGGTACTGCTGGTGGGTGATAAAGACAGGTTGGGGATCACTGACCTGGTGCTCAACGGGGTACAACTGCCCCTGAGACCAGGTCCGGAGTTTGGGGGTCATTCTTGACTCCCAGTTATCTATGGAAGCACAGGTGGCGGCCGTTACTCGGGCGGCGCTTTATCAACTTCACCTTATACGTAGGATACGCCCTTACCTTCCGAGCCGCCTACTCCCTTCAGTAGTTCATGCCTTCGTTCTGTCTCAGTTGGATTATTGTAATGCTTTATATATGGGTCTTCCCTGGAAAACTGTCCGTAAGCTGCAGCTGGTGCAGAATGCGGTGGCTTGCCTGATTAAAGACAGTCGTCGCCAAGAGCATATTACCCCAGTCCTCAAGAAGCTGCACTGGTTCCCGGTGGCTGCTTGGGCCACATTTAAGGTCTTGGCTTTAACCTTTAATAATAATAATAATAATAAAATTTTATTTCTGAGTCACCTATCTGGCCGGGTTAGCGGCCACTCTAGGCGACGTACATAATAAGATAAAATACAACATATAAATTACACATATAAACCAGGAGCTTCAACTATAATTAAGCTGAAACCACCCACAACTGTAACAGGATAAGACTAGTCCACCCCAGGAAGCTTGTATGCCCGCCTAAATAGCCAGGTTTTCAAGGCTTGGCGGAAACTTGGCAGGGAGGGGGCATGGCGGAGGTCATAGGGCAGGGAATTCTAGAGGGTGGGGGCCACAATCGAAAATGCCCTCTCTCTAGTCCGCACCAGCCTAGCTGTTCTAACTGGTGGGACTGAGAGAAGGTCTTGTGTGGCTGATCTCGTCAGGCGGCATATTTGGTGATGCTGGAGGCGCTCCTTCAGATAAACTGGGCCGAAACCGTATAGGGCTTTAAAGGTTAATACCAACACCTTGAATTGGGCCCGGTAAACAACTGGCAACCAGTGTAGATCTTCTAACACCGGAGTGATGTGATCACGGCGACGGCTGTTCTTAATTAAACGTGCCGCCGCATTCTGTACCAGCTGTAGTTTCCGGACCGTTTTCAAGGGTAACCCAACGTAGAGCGCATTGCAGTAGTCTAAGCGAGAGGAGACCAGGGCATGTACCACCCGTGGGAGCAGATGGACAGGAAGGTAGGGTCGCAGCCTCTGTATTAGATGTAATTGATACCAAGCTGCCCGGCTCACTGCCAAAACCTGAGCCTGCATGGACAGCTGGGAGTGAAGGATGACCCCGAGGCTGCGGACCTGGTCCTTCAGGGGCAATTTTACCCCATTAAACACCAGGTCTATATCTCCTAACCTTCTCTTATCTCCCACGAGCAGCACCTCGGTCTTGTCGGGGTTCAGTTTCAGCTTATTACCTCCCATCCATTCACTTACGGACTCCAGGCACTTGGAAATGGTATCCACAGCCAACTCTGGTGAGGACTTGAACGAGAGATAGAGCTGAGTGTCATCCGCATATTGATGACACTGCAACCCAAATCTCCTGATGATGGCCCCCAGCGGCTTTACATAGATGTTATATAGCATGGGAGAGAGGATAGAACCCTGTGGCACACCACAACTGAGAGGCCAAGGGTCTGAAACCTCATCTCCCAATGCTACCCGTTGATTCCTGTCTGAGAGATAGGAACGGAACCACCGTAAAACAGTGCCCCCTATTCCCATTCCCCCCAGGCAATCTAAAAGGATACCGTGGTTGACGGTATCGAAAGCCGCTGAGAGATCCAGGAGGACGAGGAAAGCATATTCTCCCCTATCCAACGCCCTCCTTAAATCATCCACCAGAGAGACCAAGGCTGTTTCAGTTCCATGTCCAGTCCTGAAGCCCGATTGGAATGGATCTAAATAATCTGCTTCATCCAAGTGTGTCTGTAACTGTTTGGCCACCACTCGCTCAATCACCTTGCCCAAGAATGGTAGATTAGAGACTGGGCGAAAGTTATTCAACTCTTGGGGATCCAAGGAGGACTTTTTCAAGATGGGCTTTATCACTGCCTCCTTGAGGGCTGATGGCATTGCACCCTCTTCCAAGGATGCATTTACCACTGCCTTGATCCCTTTGCTCAGTCTCTTTGCAGCCCATAATGAGCCACGTGGGGCAAGGATCAACTAGACAGGTGGTTGGCCTCACAGTAGAGAGCACCTTGTCCACTTCCTCAGACGGAAGAGGCTGAAACCGATCCCACCGGACCGGAATGCAACTGGCCAACTCTGGCCCACTTCCTGTATTTGAAGCTGGCCCACTCTACCTAAAGGGACGCCTTCACTCTCACCAAGGGCGCCAGCTAACAAGGTCATCCACAAATGGTCTACTTCTCATTCCCCTCATAAAAGCAGCTAGATTGGTGAGGACCAGGTCTAGAGCCTTCTCAGTCCTTGCCAACTGACCTCCGCCGGGCCCCCTCCCTCCTGTGTTTTTGACGGGCCTTGAAGACCTGGCCCTTTAACCAGGCATGGGAGGGGGGTTAGGCTGTCAGAGTGCAATTCTGGGGTTTTTTAATTTTTAATCTTTTAATGTTTTCTGTCTATGTTTTTATATGGATTGTATTTGTGGTTTTGTTGTATGTCGCCCAGAGTGGCAGACTAATCTCTGCCAGATGGGTGTCTAACAAATCTAATAAATAATAATATTTTTTGTTTGATTTATGGCTTTTATAACTTGTTTTATGTTGCATCCTACACTGGTATAATTACTGGTGAAGGTTGGGTTATAAATCTTTTAAATAAATATATCAGTGATCTTTATTGAAGAAAAACAAGGAGTCTTGTGGAACGTTAAAGATGAAGCATTCATGGACTTAGGAGACAATCCAATACTTGCTTACCTGGGAGTAAGTCCTATTGAACCCAATGGAGTTTCTTACTGAGTAGACATGTATTGGATTGTACCCTTGGTCACCAGATATATGAAGTGTTATCCTGAGTTGCAGGGGTGAAACAAACAGGCAAGGCTTTTTTTTTAGGGGGGAAGTTAAGTGTGAAAGAAGGGGAGAAGAAACAACAGATGAATAAAAAACACTTCTGAGACATGCAGAGGGAACATAAGCCTTTTCTGCTTCATCTCTGGATCAGCAAAATCTGCCTAAAACGTGGAGACCTTGCCACAATATTTCCTTTTCCCTTGCACTGCCTTTTTTGTGACTAATAGGTCTCAATAATTCTCAAGTGGACCCTACAACGATTGTAATAAATAAATACTAACAGGGATCTCAATTCTCCTAGTGTCAATACTTACATAGCAAAAATAGTAAAATACATGCACAAGAGGGAGGTATTGGCATGGCTGAGGACACCCCACGGTTTGTAGTACAAAAAATAAAAATATAGAAATATTCTAAGGGAAAAGGAACATGACACTGCTCCATGGGGCATAGGTATGGTCACTGGGCACAGAATGGAGGGGAAAACAGGGAGAGGCCCCGAATGGAATATTCCTCGAAAGAGCATGGCTGGCACCCTGAACAGGAGCAGCCACATTTCACTGCACTTGCCACTTGCGCACGCGGCATTTCAGACTTTCCCGCCCACAGCATTTAGCTAAGGGGGCGGAGCCTTTCGAAAGGGAGGGAACAGGCCAAGAAAGGGACGCGCGCGCTTTGCGCAGGAAGAGGAGGAGCCAAGCCTTGGAACAGTCCATTGCCACCTTCTTTAAAGGACACCATCACTGAGTAAATACGAGAAAAAGAAACACTGCAGTCGTTCACCTTCGCTTAGCTGGATATATATCATAGAATCAAATTTCTCCACAGTACGTGTGCTACTGTGCTTTTCCGCATAAGAATGGGCCACAGACTAGTTGATGGGAGGTCGTGTGAAAATATGTCCCACCGTCGCAGTCGCGACATGTACCCTGCCGCAATGGTAGGATCCTGCTACTGTTTGCTCGCGCGCTTTCTCAAGGCGGGCGTGAACCGTCGAGGGGGGGCGCAGTTCCGTTTCGCGAGCAGGAAGTGAAGAGGAGCGAGAAGGCGGCGTCGGCGGCTTCTTTTGTCCTGTGAAGAGACGCGGCGGCCGTCCTGCGCCGTCATGTCGCATCGCCAGCGAAGCCCCCTTGGGGGCCGCACTCACAGTCGGTGAGTGCCCTTCTCTGCCCTTAGGGAAACGCGGCCGTGGCCGTGGTGCGAAGCCCGTGGTGCCCTGGAACCGCCATCGCTCGCTCCGCGGCTAGGCCGGTGTGTGCTGAGAGTGGCCCTTTGTTCCAGTCGGCGGGGTGGAGGGAGGACGCCATGGACTCCATCTGTCTTGTTTTTGTTACAGTTTTGGGAAGCGGGTTAAAAAAATACCAGCATAAAATAGTACATCGGTAACAAAATACAAGGCATTATGTACAGAACGGAAAATAACACAGAGGTGTAAGTGCCACCCTTATTGTTACCGTTAATATTATTGTAGGCATTACTAAAACAATAGTGTATACTCGAAAGTCCCCTTTGCATCTCATATTCCTGTTCTTCGTTGCTTAGGCTGATGCATAGGGACAGGCTTATCCATTTTCTTTCTCACAACTGTTTGGAGAGAACAATTTCCCCAAAGTCACACAGTCAATCCATGAGGATGGTACTTGAACACCGGTTCCCAGTCTATGATCACATTCAAGGGAAAGGTACTCCTAAAGTGGAGTAGAGAGATGGGAAGCAAAGGGTTCTAAATTGGTGTAGTGCACAACTGGAAGAAATGAGAGAAGAGCTTTGCTTATGAAACAGTGTGAGATGTACAGGACAGTCTTTGTGCCAGATGTGTTCAGATAAACTATTCAGTTTTTAAGATGTGCTAAAAGGAAATACATTTTTTTAAAAAACAATCGTGTTAAGGTGGCAACATGGAGTGCTTTCTCAAGTCACTTGAAAGGCAGGGGAAGATACTCTCCCCTTATTTTCCACCTGTATAGTTTTAAAGTCCTCAGAAGCCTTAAGTAGAACAATCCCAATGTTTACTTCAGCTTTTGCTAGTGACCTTCCAGTCTACATATATACACTTGTTTACAAAGAACTGTAAAACTCTTTTCATTTTCTAATTGATTCCTCACAGACCACCAGCTCGTTGGACTCAAGGAAGGAAACGTGGCGCAGATGGCAAACACAGAAACACACATGATCCAGGCTTCTCCAGTAATGATGATAAAAATACATGCAGTTTGTTAGATAACAGGCCAGATAGGTGTGTATATAGAAACATTTTGTCAAAGTATGTTGAACTTAAAGCACAGGGTAATAATCAGTGCTAATCTTGCTCGCAATAGACCCATTGAAGTTAATAGACATGACTAACTTATGTGCATTAATTGGGCACGACTTAGTTGATTACAACCCAAAGTTTATTTTATAATGCAGAGATGTAGTAATCTATGACTTATGGTCATACCTTAGCAGTATACTATACTGCTCTGCTTAGATAAACTTAAACACTAAAATTCAAATTGAATGGTTTAATCTGTGGGCCTGCTAGTAGAAGGCACATTGTTGTTCCTTTTAAAATATTGATAAAAAGCTATTCTATTTTTATTGGGATTTGGGTTATAGTTTCACAACCCCAGAAGGCCATAGGTTCCGTTCACGATGTTCAGACTGGGGGAGTGCAGTTGAAGAAGACGAAATGAGGACTAATGTTAATAAAGAAATGGCAAGGTATGGATATATAATTCATTAAAAAAACTTTGTTGGGATATGGAAGTACTCAATGGCTGCCTGTTGCTGTAAAGATGGCAAAATTTATAACTGTCATACTTGGATGCTAGAAGCAGTTTTCTTTAGGGATGAGGATGAGAGTATTGTAATTTATTCCTTTGATGAATGAGTGGCAAATAATTCTGTCTCCCATGTTCTGGTTGGATAACACAAAACAATTTATTGGCCCTAGCCATTTGGCAACAAAAAGCAATTTTTGATTGCTTTAGACAGTTGGTGTAGCACAGTGGGGTGGAGAGCCTGGCTGGGAGTTCTGAGTCTGTGAGTTCAACCCCCCCTCATGTCTCCTGGGTGTCAAGGGCCAGCTAAAGATCACCCCCACAGTGAGTGACTCAGGGGTTACGTGCCCTGCCACCTGTGCAGCCGTGGGCAAGCTGCAGAGTCCCAAGGAGCCAGTTGCCCCCCAGCTGGCAGTTGTGGACAAGGAAGGGGCTGGCTTGTGCAGCTGTGGCAAGCTGAGCAGGCCCTCGCCTGCTGGGGAGGACTAGCCTCTGAATACTGCTAACCATGAAAACCCTATTCATAGGGTAGCCATAAGTTGGGATCGACTTGAAGGCAATCCATTTCCATTTTTACATTGTCCAGAGTAGATGGGGCAGCTAAAACTTTTGTTGTAAGTCTTTGAGAGACAATAATTGGCTTGAAAAGCACGATAAAAATAGTAAATAAAAAAATTGTGTAATGATAGAACTATTCATTCTGGTTAAGGCTAGTGGAACGAGAGAAGCCTGGGAAATGGACTAAGGGCTACAGACGTTGCTTGTTTTGGTTCACTGTTGCCTTATATCCGTTTCTGTTTATATTTCTTCTTTATTGTATACATTATATGTAAAATATCCTTCATAATGTAACTATGGAATCAAACAGATAATTATTTCATAATAATCATAGTCTTTACATTCAGAAGCAAGTACTGGCTTCACACTCTTGGTCATACTGGGTTTCTGATGCTGATAATGCATTTTCTGTATCTAAATTAGGGTTATGGGAAGCCCAGCAAATCTTTCTTATCACCTGCCTTGCCCTCCTGGATGAAGGGCACCTCCTTTCTGCAAAGCTTAGTTTCCCATCTTCCTGACACCTTACATAGTATTCCAGAGGCAAGCCAAATGTGAAGGACAGATTGTTATGCCAGTGGAAGGACAGAACGTTTTCTTTAAACACAGGCTGGTCAATCCCAATGCAGGAAGCATTTCCCTCTCTGGATATACACTCTCCTAAGGCAGACTAGTCTAAATTACATCTGTGTGTAAAAACTGGCTATGGAAATATGCAAGGATAACTAAGTGTTGGAACATACTTTGCGGTTCCTGCTTAACAATGGTGTTCTGTGATTTCCTACTATCAGAAGAATTTTGACCCTGAGTTTGGTGAACATAGGAATATGTATATCACAATACAGTTTCATTGTATGGTCCACTAAGCAAGTAAACTTGGATAGGGGAAAACAGTCTGGGTAGGGATAAAGCAGTAGGCAATGGAACAGTTGAACACTGTCCTTCACTTGCCCATTTGAAATTGTTCCCCATTCTGTTGTCTTAAAGCATTTTGGTGTGACCCACATTCTAACTCATGAGAATTTGCAATAATATGTAGTTACACTTTAACATGCTGCGTGGGGTCTGGGGTGGCTTCCAGTGCTGGTGCAAGGTGGTATCTCCCCTGTTCTGGTGCAGCAGCTTGGTGTTTCTGTTAGGTTAGTTGGCACCTGAAATGTACCAGTGCTATAGTTGGGACTAGAGATGTGAAGGCCTGGAAAAATGCGGGAGGGGGAATGGATTTTCCAGTATTTTCCCCACTTTTTTCCAGGCTTTCACATCTGTAGTTGGGACCCTGTGGACTGCAGCTAGACCAAAGAGGATGGGGCTAATAATACCCCCTTGTGTCTTTGCCTTACTATAGTTGGAGTTGCACCATCTGCCTAGGGTAGTGAACCCTTTTGATCCCAGTGAGTTCACTCATTGCCAAGCCTTTGAGGGTTGTATACCAGTAGTGGGTGGAAACAGAAAGGATGGTTGACATCAAAGTTGGCAGTGGGTGGGGCCACACTCTTGCCCCACTTTTACATGTACAGGTGCAAACAAGAAAATGCACATTCATTTCCTCTTGTTAGCAATTAGACCTGCTACAGTGTCCCCAAAGACCAACTCTTCACCCGCACAGTCTTCTATTGACGGCAGTTGAAGATGGGTTTCAAGCTTAATTTTCTGGGCGGGGGGCTTGCAGTACATGTAAAAGGAGGACTACCTGTTTCCAGGTATTACCTCCTTGCAAAAAACCAGCCCCCTTGCACTGAAATTTGGCTTGAAATTAGTCTTCTGTTGTCAGTAAAAGGCTGTTTTTGAAGTCTAAATGATGCATTGGAGGCAGGGTTGAGGAGGGGGGCTCCATAGGATGCAACTAGCCTATGGGCCAGTGGTTCCCCACACCTGAGCCACGTGGCGCCATCATAATGTTAATTGGCAAATGATTGTAGGAGTGGGATTGTTTAGCTTGAAGTCATTGGGGCCAAGGTGTTTGGTGTTTGGATGCAGAATTCTGCTGTAGCTATTGCAATGTCGACATAGCTTAAAGATCACTATGGTAGTTATTTCAGATGTAAAGTTTTGGGAGAAGCTTTAGTGTTAGTTTTGTTTTGTTTAGAGCAGCCTTTCCCAGCTAGTGGGTCACCAGTTGTTTTTGGACCACAATTCCCATCTTTCCTGACCATTGGCAATGCTGGCTGAGGCTGGTGGGAGTTGTGGTCCAGCAACACCTGGTGGCCCACTAGTTGGGAAAGGCTGGTTTAGAGCAACCGTTCTGGTTATGCAAAGATTGAGTAGTCCTACTCAGCTGTATAGTTACTGAGTATTTCTTTTAAAAACCTGAATATCAGGCAATTGTATTGTTTCAGCCGTTAACAGCCTTGTGTGAATATATCCTGCATGTTCATACTGCAGTTGAGATGAATATGAAATAATAGACTAAGATAATAAAGTAGTGGAAATAATTGTGTGCTAAAATAAAAGTATATTTTGTAGATACAAAAGAAAACTCTTGATAAATGAATATGGAAGAGAGAGAAAGCTGTCTACTGGAAGGTAAGATAAAACATTCTGTGAAGCGTGGTGAAATGCTTATTCTGAATGTTTATGGTTCGACTGTGATCTTGCAGTAACTTTACTGTTTTTCTGGTTGACTACAACAGAGCTTTTCCTTTCTTTGTTATTTCATCAGTTTAGCCCTGAACATGTGTTCTTCACTATGAGTGTTTCTACTCTGTCTTTCAGCATGCTTTGTGGGTGGCTTACAAAATCGCAAGATAAGATAGTACATCAACAGTGCTAAAAGCATTAGTTTTAAGCACCTAGCACAAACCTCCAACCAAACTAGAATCATAGAATAGTAGAGTTGGAAGGAGCCTATAAGGCCATCAAGTCCAACCCCCTGTGCAATGCAGGAATCCAACTAAAATAATTTTAGTTTCAAAACCTGTGAAAGTATAAAAATGAGAACAATGTAGGTGCCAGGAAAGCCCCTCTGGGCAGAGCATTCCAAAGATGGGATGCAACTAAGAGATGACTATCCACTCCACCTTGGATGGCAAATTACAGATAATAGCCTTTGCTGAATATCTTAATGTACAGGCAGGCACATGTGAAATAGGTGGTCCTTCAAGTACTGTTGTCCTAAGCTCTAAAACAACCACTTTGAATTGAGCTAGGAAATGGAATGGGAGCCACTGGCATACTATGATCATAATACCTAGCCTCAGTTAAGTGATCTAGCAGCCGTAGTTTGAACCAGTGGTAGTTTGCAAAACTCTTCAAATGCAGTCTCATGTAAAGTGCATTACAGTAGTCCTATCTAGAGGTTACCAGCAGAGCAT